>NC_141902.1:19215000-19556071 GCF_057802395.1 Ceratotherium simum simum | reverse complement strand
TTGTAGAAAATAAAATTTATGAACTTTTTTTGTTTTGGACATAAAAATGTATAATTTCCTTATTTAAAATTTCCTGCAGCATTTTAAAAGAGGAAATCTAAGCCATTAAAAAATTGTTCACATTTTCAACTTGTAGGCAAAGACATGATGAAATATTCGTTATGTGTGTGTAGAATTCCCTGAGTTATTAGGACCATATAGAGCTAGTTAGTAAGTGAATGCTTTATAAGTATGTCTATAGAAACATACTGAATCTCAAGCTTTTAGTTACCTTTCCACATTGTCCAATTAAAAAACTTGAAAATTTCAGAATGAAAACTATGTATGGGTTATTTTAATTAAGAAAAACTGGGATTGATATCTTTGTCCAGAAATGGTCACTGGGTTCTTGCTATGTGGTAGACATGTGCTGGGCATGGGTATTCATGGTCATATAGGTAAGCTCTCATGAGGTTATAAATATGTAAAGAAGCAATTACAATATAGTTTTTCAAATCCTGTATTTTATAAAGTTGTTGTAAAAACTCTTAGATTTTATATTTTTTTTTTTGCCTTGAGCATATTCATTGTGTCTGAGATGATACATCAGGTGCTCTGAGATACAAAAGGTAAAAGGAAATCCTCTCAAAATTGACAAAAGTAAAAGGTAAAACATTTTTCACAACAGCGTGAACCACATACTCAGAGATATGGGTTTACTACAAATGACCTAATTCCTAGCCATCTGTGGCTACTTTCGCAACTTCATACAGATAATGAATTAAGCTAAAATGCACTATAATATTCGGTAGATTTCAGGACCAGTACCCTTAGTATATCACAAAATACACTATATCTTTGGGATATTGAAATATCCCAAAGAAGCAAGACTTGCAAGTAGGCATTTTAAACATAACTAATCTACAGCTACGACATTCTACTCTTGATAGCATTTACACTTTCGGGGAGTCCCCCGGTCTCCAAAAGATGAAAACAGAGAGTGCAATCAGTATAACATATACACAGAAGTCCATATTGTAAAGGCTATAAAGATTTGCAGCACAGCGAGAAGATGCCTCTGCTCCTTCACACTGCATACAAATTATGTGAATTGTGTTGCCTCTCTCTTGTCATGTTCTGCTCTGTTGGTCAAATACTGAGCGGCTCTGCTTCCAACCAGAGGATCTGCAGGGTTGCGATCTGTCAAAAGGGAACCAATCGACAGCAAAATCTTTGAAATAGTCAAAGCGGGACTCCAGTTGTCTTTAAGGATGTCCAGAGAGATGAGTCCTTGACTGTTGATGTTGCAGTGATAGATCCTGGTGCAAAAAGTAACCTTTGGTGACTTAAATGGATAATCAGATGAAAATGTGAGATCCAGGAAAAACACACCACCTTCATACACAGAACCTGATGGACCAAGTATCGTCAATCTCCATTTATAAATGTTACCTCCTTTAAGCCCAGCACTGCAGTTGTTAGGAGAAGGATTAAGGGCGATTTCAGCCAGCCCCCTCTGAAATTTTTTCCCACTAGTGGATAATTTAGCACTGGTTTTGCTAGAGAGTTCGGTGTTTTTCTTCTGCTGGGTGGCAGAAGGTTTTCTTTCTTCTTGTTCTTCACCCTTTGAAGCAACTGGGTCTCTCTGGTCTGCGGCTGAATTACCACTGCTTGTGCTGGGGCTCTCATCATCAGATCCTTGCCTATCACTGGACATCTTAATGAAGTTATTTCTTGGCAAATTAGACTACTCACCTGGCCTGCTCATGCACTCCTACAGTGTGAGGGAGGGAGAGAGGAAAAAACCTTCCATAAGGAAATGCAGGCAGATGGGGCTGGGGGGTGAGGAAGTAGGGAAAAAAAAGAAGTCAAGGAGATTTAGGCTGGGGAGTGTGGAACATTGAAAGTTGGAGAGGACTGTGTCCCTTATGATTTTTTTTTAAAGGTAGTTAATTTTTTTAAGGGTATGGCCATTGATGGTGTTTGGGGTCAAGTTGATTTGGGTCAAGAGGCAGGGGTTTGTGGAGATCAGTTTGTTTTTTTTTGTGAGGAAGATCGGCCCTGAGCTAACATCTGTTGCCAACCTTCCTCTTTTTGCTAAGGAAGATTAGCCCTGAGCTAACATCTCTGCCCATCTTCCTCTACTTTGTATAGGAGATGCTGCCACAGCACTGTTTGATGAGCGGTGCGTAGGTCCAGGCCTTGGATCCGAACCCACAAACCCAGGGCCACTGCAGCGGAGTTCGTGAACTTAACCACTACACCAGCGGGCCAGCCCCAAAGGTAAGTTTTATGAATGATACTGGAGTGATGGATACATGACACTCTGCCTTTGCCAAAACCCATGGAACTTTATAGCACAAGAGTGAACTTTAATGTATGCAAATAAAAAAAATCATTTAGAAGATTGAGAGATCCCAGAATGGAATGCTACTGTGAGAAGACAATCTAACTGTATAACATGTACAAAACCTCACTGAAGGCATGGGAAGAAAAGGTTCTGGCCTAAGTAAGTTTGGAAATGAGTGGAGTCCGTGAGACTAAAGGCAAAGGAATTACACATAAGCAGTGTACCAGTTAATAGCTGTTTCCCATGGGGATATGGGTTAACAATTCTGAACCCATTATGCATATACACTAGAACTGAACAGTTAAGTAGATGGACGGCAGATGGTGAGAGCCAAGTTTCTCACTGTTGGAGCTAGAGGATACAGACAGACAAGAAAAGGCTAGGATGATTCACTTGGTGATAGAATAGAGTTGGAGACATCAGCACAAACTCAATTTTAGCTTAATATAGGTTCAGATGAATACATATAGAAATATTTATAGACTTGTATATACAGAGGTTAGTATACACCCAAATATTTCCTTATTCTGTTAGATGATAAGGCCTAGAAGCAGACACCTAGTAGCAGCAAGCATACGCAGCACCCACATCTTGCTTTCTAGAACCATTCTACAATTAAAGGAACTAGGGCTCCTTGGAGAAATGGCTGATTCCAGGGCTGTGGCAGGGAATATACAAGATGAGCCTGGAGAAATTATAGTGTCAGAAAGTAAGGTAGTGCTCAAAACACATACACACACACACACATGCACAGACACACAATGATGGGAGTATGTCAAAGGGACACAGAAGCCAACTGAAAGAGCTCCCAATGGCCAAAGCTGGAATGGTTTGAGCAACAAAATAAAGTAGTATTGAATTATAACCCAACGTATAAGATACGTATCCATGACTCCATACTGATATAAATAAATGATAGAGTAAATAAAGAAATGGCACAGAACAGATACATCTCCTGTGCAGTAGAATTCCAAATAATTTATGTAGATACTCTACCCTCAAAGACATGGAGCATGACTCCTCACTTCTTAAGTGTGGGCTATGCATAGTGACTTCCTTCCGAGGGGTACAGTACGGAAAGGGAGAAAAAAGAGTAACTTTACAGTGGAGCAACCTGACAAATACTACCTCAGTCAGGTGATCAACATCAATGTCAACAGTGATAAGTCATGTTGATAATACGTATTCTTGATCTGATGTGATGAGAAGGGCTTTTTACCTCTGTGATCTTCCTCTCCAAAACACAAAACCCCGGTGTAATCATGAGAAAACCATCAGGCAAATCCCAGTAGAGGGATGGTGAACAAAATATCTGACCAGTACTCCTTCAATCTGTCAGAGTCATCAAAAACAAGGAAAGTCTGCGGAACTGTCACAGCCAAGAGGAGCCTAAGGAGAACTGACAACTAGATTAATATATCTTGGATGGAATTGTGAACAGAGAAGACCATTTTGTAAACACTAAGGAAATCTGAATGAAATGTGGACTTTAGTTAATAATAGTGTATCAGTATTTGTTCATTAGTTGTGGCAAATATATCATGCTAATCAAGATGTTTATAATAGGAGACATGGTATGTGGTATATGGGAATTCTCTGTTCTACCTCTGAAACTTTTCAGGAATCTAAAACTATTCCAAAATAAAAAGTTTATTTAGACAAACCCTTACTAAACACGCTACTGGATCCCATTCCTGCATCTTATTAAGCCAGATTGAGTTTTCCAGCCTTTGTTTCCAGTGAACCTTCTAGTCTGCAGGTCTGGCTCAGTCCAAATCAACTTTCATCAAGGGGAAGGAGAATGGGAAAGCAATTTAAGCTGATAGTTAATTGCTGCACGTTTTCTCCCCCCTCCCCAAAGCCCCAGTAGATAGTTGTATGTCATAGCTGCACATCCTTCTAGTTGCTGTATGTGGGACGCGGCCTCAGCATGGCCGGAGAAGCCGTGCATCGTGCGTGCCCGGGATCCGAACCCAGGCCGCCAGCAGCGGAGTGCACGCACTTAACTGTTAAGCCACGGGGCCGGCCCTGCACGTTTTCTTTTTAAAAATCTCAGTGCTTTGTATCTGTCCTGTCCCTTCTGTTCTTCTCCTGGGGCTGCTTTATAACTTCTCATTGCTTGTTACCTACTTGTCATCGATCATTTACCATCATCTACATCTGCAGCTCTGGTAGTGACTACTTGCAGATTTGAAGGCACCAGACGGTTAAACCCTCTCCATTTAAGTAGGGATGTGCGTGCGTATGGCCAATGCTTTATTTATTTAAGTCTCTTTCCTACCTCTCTCCATAAGACCCTCTTCCACCAGTTTTTAATATTTTGTCCTGATCTTTGTCATCTCAAATTCACCAGAATTTTATCATTCTATGTCTTGATATAAAACTTTCTACAATAATTTATTAAATCATTGAAATGAATGAGAAGGAATTTAGTGTGAGTATCCTATATCCCAATTCTTGTCTTACTTCAAGTTATATTTTTTAGTTTTATATTATTATCATTATCGTAGTATTATTGACTACATTAATTCTTACATTATTTGCTGCATACTTGTAAATGACATACTTAAACCAACATTTTTAACATTTTAAAAATTTTGGAATAACTTCAAAATTACAGAAATGTTGCAAGATTAGTACGTATGGAAAACTTCTAGATATTCTTTTCCCAGATTTACTGATTTTAAAATTTTTAACATTTTATCACATTTGCTGTATTACCTGTCTCTATATATATACACCTATGTATGTGTGTGTGCGTATATATATATATGATTTATTTTTCTAACCCATTTGAAGGTTGGTTGAGTATATTAAGCCCTTTCTTCCTTTAAAACTTGAGTAAGATTTTTCAAAATTCAAGGGGACAGTAACCTAAGTAACATAAATGTCTATAAGATTCTGGAAGATATATGTCCATAATTTAGGAGATCAAGATACTTTTAAAAGACGGAAATAAAACACTATAGCTTGAAGTTTAGAAGCTTCAGGAAGAAAGTCTATAATTGCAGCGTGATTCACTAATAACAGTATTTTAGAGGACAAGTTTACAGCTACCTTTAGACAGTGTGAAAGAAGCTCACAAGCAATCTTCTCCCAAGAGATGACATTGAATGGAGTGGGGCCCCAAGAAAGATATTATAATTTTAATGAGTTTAAGTATTACATCTATTTATATTTAAGGTGTTCATAGCTTTAAAATAATGTGATAAAAATATAGCATAATAGGAAAATATGTCCTATTTTGGAAGTATAGCAAAGCAGGCTGTCCAATGCAAACTTGTGAGTGAGATAATTTGAAGCTGAGAAAACATAAATACAGTATGAGCCCACATACCATGAAAAGTTAACAAACAGGGAAGGGAAGCAGCGGGGGAAACCCCAGAGCATTTAATCTTATTTTATGGTGGCATTCATGTACTGAAAAGAGTGAAAGAACAGCCCCCACATTTCCAGAAATGAGTCAGTTTCATGTCTGAAGCTGATTATAAACCATTCAAGGGCGGCAGCCTCCCACAGCTGACTTTAACTGTGATTAGAATAGAGGATGGTCGCTAGTTTGGGCTTACCATATGTACCCTGAAGCCTCAAAGCCTGATCATCAGGTAAACTCAGAATTTATTTAGGACCAAAAAATTGGCTTACAAATAACTTTTCATTTATGTCTTCTGAAAAAGACAGCTCATCAACAGGCCAGTTATATATGCTTAAACCATGCTCCATACCATTTGAAATACTAGACCGATTTTACAAGTTCAGGAAATCCATTTTAACTTTAAACCTTTTCAATTCTCCATTTCTATTCCCATCACAAAGAAAAGTATTCCATTGGATGAACGTAGGGCATACTGTTCCACATAAGCTCCCAGTCTTTTTTGAGAATCAGAATTTTTATCAAACAGTATGGATCCAGACTATTTATGGTCTAGATGGGGAAAAAACTTTCTAGTTAATGTTATGGTCTTTGATGACAAAACATTGGGTAGAAGTACCGTTAAAACATTTTTTTGTATTTTTTTCAATCACATAGGGGATTTCATATTTAGAGATTTCCTTTGAATTCTTTCTTCTGAACAGAAACTTACTTAGAATACACATAATAAAGGACAAAAAAAAAGCCTGCTTTGCAGAGTGGAAAGAATTTCTACATTTTTCCTTGGCTGAAAACAGAAGTTATGAAACTTGCATAAGGTGTTCACGTTTCTGCTGTGCATTGTCAAGTGTTGACTCAACAATGAAACCACCTTTTTTTGGTTACATGATCAACTTTGATCAAAATAATTTTGATAGTATCAGAGCTACAAGATAATGAGTATGGCAGACAATGAACACAATATATATTGGATATTTTATATTTGTTGTATTCTAGTATATAGAAAAGGTTAATAAAATCATATAGAGTATATTTAAAACATTGCAGACTATAATTTAAGAAAAATTGTTTCTTCCTCACAAAATTACTATTTTATTTAAAACAAAAATTTAGAAATATTTCCCAGTATAATTTGTCTCCATTTTACATCAAACATTAAATATGCTTACTTATTTGCGTGAAAATTCGTTGAGAGCATGGAAAGTGGAATTTAAGAGAAATAGAAATTAATTTTTTAATGATCATCTTTTTTTCTGAGCTCAATTTAACCTGTTAAATCTGGTTTTAAAAGTGATGAATCTGAAATAGTTGTGGTGGAAGATTTGGAAAGAAAAATCCTTTTTTTCCCATGCTTATAGATGTGCAAGCCAAATTAAAAGAGCATACAATCCAAAGTTGCATAGTGATATTCAAAAGGAAATTTCAAAATTTGAACTTGTGTAATATAATACGGGAGTTACATGTGCTGGTTTTTCACAGCATCTCTCTAGTTTTCTTCTCAGATGAACATATCTGCAAAGTAAGTTGAATTATTTAGGCTCCAGGAGTTTCAAAATCCCACCCATATCCCACTAACTTGACAATAAGGTGTATAATGAAATCTATTCAAACACAAATTCACATTTCATTTTTCCTAGGAGGAGGTTTATAGAAAAATTAAATTTTAACTTATTTTCCATGTAAAGTAGAAAGTAAGAATTGTCACCATACCACTTCATATTCCTCCCAAAGAAAAATAAATAAAGCACACAATTAATCCAGGACAAGAAATCCAGGATTCACATAAGTGGCACTACACATTTCTGAAATGTCCTCCAAACTAAAGGTTTATAATGAGTGAGACAAGAAATTATAATTCACTCTATCAAAAATCTGAAGAGGGAGGGAATATTTTTGCTATGCACAAGCTGAATCAAGTTAATGAGGCATCTAACATTGCAAAAAGAACGTTGTCTATAAATAAATTCAGTCTGATTGGGATGTATTAGTTGTCTGATAATATTCTGTAGCCTACAGATGCTTTGGGTGGAATGTAGATTTCTTAAAAAAGAAAGGCCAGTGGATTTACTTCTGCAAAGCTTCAGGTCATTTCCTGTAAATGGCATTAAAAGAAAATTTCCCTTTAAAACATTGCTTTGCAATCAGGATAGCATTTCCAAAGTAGTAAATTTAGCATAAGACAAAATATGTTCTTCAACTGAAATGTACCTGAACCTTGGAATTTGGGAAAAATATCTCCCCACACTCTCATATTTTTTTTCCATTGAAATCTGTCAAGGTGCTACTCATATGCTATAAGCCTAAATTCTAGATGCTAAGAAGAGGATAAAATTAGAATCTCAGCTATTGCTCAGCATAGTCCTACAACTTTGTATATGTGCATGTGATTATTGTTGATGGGAAGATCAGACTTTTATTAATAAGTACATGTTATTTCTGATGAGCTGCCAGGTATTTCCACAGAGTGGTGTGAATCTGTCTCCCAATCAAATTAAAAATTCAAGTTTCATGGAACCTTTTAATTTTTTTTTTAATAGGGTTGTAGAATCTAGAAGTAGAATGCATTTTATGTTGGCTATCTCTTTGCCTTCCTCTCAGGGAAATCTTTTAATTTGTTCATGTACTCAGATTTATAACTCTGAAGATACATGTCTCCTTGATAATATTTTCCATATATTCAGCACAAATTTACTTCCATCACTTTTATATTTCTGAAGTTGTTTTAAAAATGTAAAATCTTTTGCATCTTTACCTAAAAAAGTTCAAAGACTAGAGAAAGACACAAAGTGAAAAATAGAAGCCCCCCACCTTTCCACAAACCCACTCCATAAAATTTTCTACTATTAGTGCTTTCTTGTGTATTGTAACAGAAATATTTCAAGAATTCTGTGAATTATCAGGGAGCTCCTTTAGTTTTATTGACAGATTTTACAGGTTTTGACTTGGAGTTCTGGAAGTTTGATAGACTTTATTGATGATGATTTCTTTTCTCTAGCTTTTATTCTTTTTTTGATTTATATTAGTGGCACAGTGAGGAGTAGAATAAGGATATCTTTATACTGCCATCTTCTGTTGGACGTTTCCTTTTGATTAGCAAAAAAAGTTTCTTTTAATTTTGCAAAATTTTTATCTTTTTAGAAATGGGGAATAAACATTTAATTCTAATCTTAAGTTTCCTCATCTGTAAAATATTGAAACTACCTATTACACGTATTGTGAAGAGTAAATGAGGACATGGGATAGTCTACAGTGGCTACTTTCTAAGTGTCAAGTCCCTTCCCTTTCCATTTTACATGTTCAAATACCTCTTAAGTAGAGGCTCAAGCAGTTGAAACTTTCAAATTCAGCCCCACTCATCAAATGCTGAATCTGAACAAGTCTGAACAGGAAGTAGATTAGAAGCTATTATTGTAACATCTAGAATTTGAAGTTGTCCTTATATCTGGTATCTGGTCTCCCTGATGTAGACCGTAGCCACCTCAGTGCCAACTAAGAGACAGTTCTCCTCCCCGTCATCAGAGCTGACTCAATCCGTTCAATTATGCTTCTGTCTTTATATCTTGCTTAGCACACTGTTACCCTTCTAGGATTAGAGATTTGTCCTGATCACTTTTATTACTGAAAACGGTCTTGACCTGCTTAATCTGCATATAAGTAGGGAGGTTGGAAAGATTTTTGAGAAGGAGATGACGTGATTCAGCAGTGATTTTTGATTGATAACCGGAAGAGTGCCAGTTGGTAGGTGCTTACGGTGAGTAGTAGGTTTCTGCTCAAAAGTTGCCTCTTCGGAAAGGCTTTGCTGACCACCCTATTCCAAATAGTCATGTCTCTTAAATCACATTCATCTCCTTAGTCCGCTTTCTTTTCTTTTAAAAAAAAATTATTGAGGAACATAATATTTTATTTGCTTTATTTTCTTTATGTCATAATCTGAGAATATATTATGTGTTTTGTTTGCTTGTTTATTATCTCCTCTAATGGAATGACACGAGGGCAGAGACTTTGTCTTGCCCAGTGTATTATCTCCAGAACTAAAAAGAGTAGCTGAGACATGATAAGTGCTTAATAGTATAGGTGCAAGAAAAGAATGAATAAATGGATTGGAAAGAGGATACAGTGCAGAATGAGATGTACCTGATAGCAATTTATTGCCTCTCAGCTTCAAATTCACCCTGCAATATCTGCTCTGCAGCTGTGCCTTCTCCAATGAAGTCTGAAACACATTCTTGTAGAAGGAGGCCCCAGTCTGAGTCTTTCTTTATTTAGGTAGTCCCCCATAGCCGTAGGGAGACGTATAGAATTCTCTTACAGCTTATAGTTACACTTTAATTGTGCCTAAGTATTTTTTTACATTAAACTTCTCCTATTTAAATCACTGTGTTGTTTCTATCTCCCAATTTGACCCAGACTGATTCAGAATTGGTACCAGAAGTAGATGAGACTCAGGAGGTAGACCCTTAAGAGGAGATTTTGAGATTTTTTGGCCATGCCCTTGAACTTTAGCGCAGTGCTGAGCTCCTTGTCAGTGGGAAATGGATGCTAGTAACCCATGGCTTGTGTGGCATCACAGTTAATTAAGCTATCAACTGTGGTTGATTGTGATAAAGTGCCAACTGCAGCATATTTCTTGGGAACTCAAGTGGCTGTTACACTTGACCAGATGGAAGTAATGAATTTTATAACCACTGCAGTGTGAGATGAAATATTTTTGTGTGCACTTGAGTGCTTATAGAGAGAAAATAACAATCTTAACTCCATTATTTCTAAACTTAACTCAAAATTCCATAACCAGAGAGTTTCTATGATATTCCTAAAAACGTCTTATTTCTTGTAGCCGCAGGACTGATATTGGCAAAAATAAAATGCAAAATGTATTTTGTGAGTTGCTGAATTACAATGACAATTAAATCTACACTCTTGATAAGTTTCTCACGTGAAAGTGAAAAAGAATGGAATTCTGAAACTTGCAAACTGGTTGAACGTAAATGAAATTGGCAATCTTGAACCCACATGACATTCTGAACCTCCCTTATCAGTGAAAAGTAGCTTCCTCTTCAGTGTTCAAAGAGGCTAAACTTTTCTGCTTGAAAAACCTCATGATAATCACACTTGGACAGATGCCTTGAAAAGGATGCTTATTCTCTTCAAGATTACCACAACTATCCCCTGTTGCCACTAAACCCAAAACTAGTGTCAAATATCAGCATTCTCCGGTGTGAATTTTCTTATCCTCAACACTGTTGACATTTTAAACTGAATAATTCTTTCTTGTTGGGGGGCTGTCTTGTGCATTGTAGGATATTTAGCAGCATCCCTGGTTTCTACCCACTAGATACCGGGAGATCCTCTCTCCCCCAGTTGTACAGTCAAAACTGTCTCCAGCAATTGCCAAATGTATCCGGGGGGAAAATCACTACCAGTTGAGAATCACTGCTCCAGGGCAAACAGTAACACACTATGTGCTAGGAGGAAATAGCTTAGATACCAAAGGAATTGCAAAACTTTATTAATATATATCAGCAAAAGCCTAGGGAACGTGTATGAGAGTGGATTCTAAGGTGTTAGACCAAGGAAGGAGAATATAAAACCAAATTTATTGATATTATTTACAAGACATTCAGATTTTAATGTGTTAGCTCATGCAGCTGGAGGTGGCTCTAACAGCTTACTTGGATTGACTGAAACTTGGACTCAATAGTGGCTTATATTTATTGAGATTGAGATTCCATGCCTCTCTGGCATGATGTGTGAGAGGGAATCTAAAGGTTTATGGATACAGGAAAGTTGGACTGGATTCACCGTGAGCAATCTATATACCCACCTTCCAATATGTTCCATGAGAAATTCCAGAGGACACTCTCTTCACTAAGACATTATTGTTAATGAGAGGAGTACTTGCATCCTTGAAAAACTCCATGGCTGGTATCCTTGTAGGCCACATATGACTGTAGGAGATGCCAACATTGAGATGAGTTCCCTAATTTCAGTGGGGATTATGTGACACCAAAATAGCAGAGGCTAAGTGGCCACACTTAATTGTCAAAGACAAGGTAATCATGTCAACTAGTAAAGGTCAGCAAAAGCTTACCAGAAATAAGAATGCATTTTATCATAGAGATCTTTGGAAGTGGCTAATTGATCACAGAGTCTCTAAGAATGAAATAGATAGGCAGTCTAACAGATTATTTCTTGATCTATATAATGAGGAAAACTCTAAGTCTGGTATCCAAAAACCTGACTTGAGTCACCACAGTCTCTCACCCAGTTTCAAGATACAAATCAGTTCACAGGCTCAAGGCCCTTGATTGAAAGGGAAGCCAGGTGCCCTTGAGGAAGGATTTTGCACCACTGCTGCATGTATACACTGTAAATCTTCCTTCAAGCCTTTCCCCACAGGACCAGCAGCAAACATTTCTTTAGAAAACTCACAAGCCTACATGTTTGAATAACAAGATGACAGAGTTCAGGGCAACCACAGCCACTGGAAAATACAGAGAGAATAACCTGGGAAGAAGACAGTTAGAGAAGGTATCTCCAAATTTTGTATGTAAAATTTACCTAAACCTTTGGCTGATCCATATACAGGGAAGACTCCAAGCAAAAGCTGACAGAATTAAAAAGAGAAAGAGACAATTCCATAATCATAATTAAGAGATTTTATCAACCCTCTCTCAGCAATTGATAGAGCAGTTAGAAAAAAAATCGGTAAAGATCTAGAAGATATGAACAACAGTATCAACTGCCTTCACCTAATTGATATCCAACAGGGGTAGAATACACATTCTTACAACTGCACAGACTATGTTCACCAGAAAAGACCAAATGCTGGGATATAAAAAAAGTCTCAACAAACTGGAAAGGATCAAAATCTTACAAAGCATGAAAATAAGCAACTACGTAAGTAAGCATAGTATCCAGGACATTTTGGAACTTAATAACAAAAATCTGTTGATTGAGCTAATTTATGTATGAATAGATCATGAATCTTATTTATGTTAATTTACCTCTTGGCACAAGACACAGTGTGTTGTGTTTTGATATAAACTGTGGGTGATTTGGTAATAGCAGCCATGTAGAGGATACTGTGATGTGATACCAAAAGCCCCCTCTGGAATGAAGGCCTTACTCCCTCTGCTGCTCTAAGTGCTGCTGGCATCAAGCTCTCAACTGTCAGCTACCCAAATGGAGGGACTGCTTTAGCCACAGAGATTATCCTTGAATAAGGCCACGGCCTTTACTGGGGCTGCCCCGCCCAGCAACTATGTGAAGTTCGGGTATAAAGACCTGAACCATTCACCCTGTCTTGGAATAATTCTGAAGGGCCATCCAGTTTCAGAACTCCCTGTAGGAATGACTGAGGCCTTCATTTAGACTGTGTTAGAGCTCAGGTTCTCCCACTGCCCATTCCTTCTTTCTTCTCTTCCCTTCTGCAGTGTGGATACCAAAAGCACTCTTAGTAAACCTCCTGAACATTCATCTCCATTTCTTTCCAGATAAGCAACTTGCAACAAGCTCTTAGAGAGAAAAGTGTTAATTGACAGAGTTAGCATCTATCCCTGTGAACTGTTTTCCATTTTCCTGGATGTTGTATCTTCTTTTTTTGTTGTTGCAAGTTCTTCGCTGCTCCTCTGGATTCTCGAAGTTTCCAAAGAATCTTCTGATGAAGCCTTAGTATATCAGTTATAGATTGCTGCCATAACAAATTACTGCATTACCATTAGTGGGTTAAAACAATATACATTTATTATCTTACACTTCTATAGGTCAGAAGTCTGGTTGGGCTGGACCATTTTCTTTGCTTCAGGTCTCACAAAGCCAAAACCAAGGTGTCAGCAGGCCTGGGCTTTTATCTGGTGGTTCTGAAGAAGTATCCTCTTCCAAGCTCATTCGGGTTGTTGGCAGAATTTAGTTTTGTGGTTGTAAGGCTAAGGTTTTGCTTCCTTGCTGGCTGTCAGCTGGGAGCCTCTCCTTAAGTCCACCCACATTCTTCATTACATTGTCTTCTCCATCTTCAAACCAACAAGGGCACATTTAGTCCTTCCTATATTCTGACTTCTGCTGTATCTTTTCTCACTTCAGCCAGAGAAAGTTCTCTTCTTCTAAGGACTCATGTGATTCGATTGGGCCCACTCAAGTAATCTAAGACAGTTTCCCTATTTCAAGATCTGTAACCTTAGTTACATCTGAAAAATACTTTTGACTGTAATTTAACATATTCACAGGTTTTAGGAATTAGGGCATTGACATCTTCTGGGGGCCATTATTTGGCCTGTCATATGGGTTTAGTTGCTTACAAGTTCACCTCCAACATAATGCATATCTTGTAACCTAGTCAGTGATTTCCATAGCTTCCAGGTTTTTCCTCTTTGCTGAGGAATATATCAAAGAAATAAAGCCAAACTACTAATCAAATGTCAAACTAAAGTTATTTTGCAACAGGTGATAACTTAGAAAGGTCAATGCTATACAGGTTTTGGGTCAGGGAGATGACTTGAGGATTTAATCCAGCGAAACAAAAAAAGAATACAGCAAAGATAAAAGATGCAAGAAATAGTTGACCTATTCCAGGAATGTAATGAAAAGAAATCATAGTTTGACAACTATGCATTAAGCCTATAAAATAATCAGTCCAAACTGGGATGAAGTCAGATTGATATGAAAAGACTATTTAAAAAAAATGCTCTATACCAAATAATATGAACACAAAGCTCTGGATGCTTTTAGGAATAATGTAAAGACATATGTTTCTTTTGACAACAAAAAATAAAGGAAGAAAATGACTTAGAGCTTCCAGGAAACTCCAGGAAAGGAAAATATTCTGCAAGAACTAATTTTCTAAATATGCAGCAAACTACAATATATTACGATTTCAAGAAATTTATGGAAGTGTAGGGAAGAAATAACTGACCCTGGTGTTTGGAACATTCTAGTTTCATCAGCAGAGCTTTGGTAATCTAAATACATTTTCATAGATATAATTGCACTATAGAGTATAGTGAATAGTTGTGTTACAATATAATCGCATATAATATTATATGTATATAAAGTTTTGAATTCTTATATTTACATATTTATAAGATTATGCACATATATGTGTAATAAGATTTTAAAACTTTTTCAAAGAAAGCAAAAACACTAACTCAAAAAGATATCTGCACCCCCATGTTCATAGCAGCATTATTTATGGTAGCCAAGACGCGGAAACAACCTAAGTGTCCACTGATGGATGAATGGATAAAGAAGTTGTGGTATATATATATACAACGGAATATTGTTCAGTCATAAAAAAGAGGAAATCCTACCATTTATGACAACATGGATGGAACTTGAAGGCTTTATGCTAAGTGAAATCAGGCAGACAGAGGAAGACAAATATTGTATGATCGCACTCATATGTGGAATCTAAAAATACCCCGAAAAAACAAAACATCAAACTCAAAAAAAAAGATCAGATTTATGTACCAGAGGTGGCTATTGGGGGTAGGGGGTATTGGAGGAAGATAGTCACAATGTACAAACTTTCAGTTATAAGATAAATAAGAACTGGGGATGTAATGTACACCATGATGACCATCGTTAACATTGCTGTATGATATGTAGGGAAGTTGTTAAGAGAGTAGATTCTAAGAGTTCTCATCACAAGAATTTTTTTACTTTTCTTTTTGTTGTATCTATATGAGATGATGGATGCTAACTAAACTTATTGTGGAATCATTTCACAATATATGGAAATCAAACCATCATGCTGTACACCTTAAACTTTTGCAGTGATGTATGTCAATTATTTTTCAATAAAACTGGAAAAAATGTGAAAAAAAGACTTTAAAACTTTTAATAATAGTTAAATATGTTACTGTTTGTTAAGCATATTTATTGAAAGATTGCAAGAATTTGAATAGGATACTGAAATTAATAAACTTTAATAAAATTAGTAATGAATTGGAAATGAATTATTTAGAGTGTTTTTAGTGTCAGAATCAGGAATGTAGAGGAATAAAACGTATGGGATAACTTAAGGAATTTACTTAATAATAATTCTGGTAGCGCTGTTGCTGTGAAAGCTTCAGATTTCTAGTTTGAAACCTCAATTAGAGGAAGGAAAATTTTTTGGCTAATCTTAGCAAGTGTTGATGAAATTCAAATAACATCATTGTATGGATCGAAAAGCCCACAGCCTTATTGGTATCAGGTTCAGGAATGAGAGGAAACTGTTTGTGCCTGAACTTTCATTGGGTGATGATATATGCCACTTGGAATATAAGTGTATGGGATGAGGAAGATCAAGAAAAGGGCAATCTCATTCAGTTCAGCAGAAGCTGAAGTTTTGAAACTGAAAGTGGTTGGTGAAAGAGATAAACACTAGCCTCTGGAAAAAAAAGAAAAAGAAATTCAATTCTCTGAGGCAAGTGGCCACCTGAAATGTAGTAAAAATTAAACCATTCACTTAGTTATTTTTTTATATTATTACCACTGTTTTTTTCCCCAGGTTTATTGAGATATAATTGACATACAACACTGTATAAGTTTAAGGTGTACAGCATAATGACTTGACATACAAACAATTACCACAATATGTTTAGTTAACATCCATCACCTTATATAGTTAAAAAAAAAATTTCTCCTCGTGATGAAAACTTTTAGGATTTACTCTCTCAGCAACTTTCAAATATAACCATATATAATAGCAGTGTTAACTATAGTTATCATGTTGTACGTTATATCCCCTGTACTTCTTTATCTTACATTTAATTATTTTGTATGTGTTCACGACATTAACCACTTTGCCTTCTTTTGCTCACAACTTCTCTAAAATGACAACAACTTTAAATTGTACGATTTTTGTTTGCAATAGAGGAAACTGATACCAGCGTCTGTTGGTTCAAAGGTATGTTCATATAAATCAGTGCAACGTCACCTTTCACACAAAACGCCTTGATGGTACATAGTCTGTGCAATTCTGACATCTCAATATTTCTCCCTTTATTTTTTGTTTCTCTTTTTAAGGTAATAAACATTTTCAAGATTTTCTTAAGAAGGTCATATGGGTTCTTGACTAGCTGAAGACAATTCAGAACAGTTGCTGCTCACTTGGATCATTACCTTCCTGGTAATCCTTGGATCATTACCTGATCATTACTTGGATCATTGAAGCTGGCAATTTATGTCTTACTTTCCCAACTCATTTTTATTTAAAAATGCTCCAACCATCAGCTTTCCAAAATCTCTGTAACAAGCACAAGAGCAAGGTGCTGAGGTGAAAAAAACAACGGAGGTAGATTTTCTTTTTTCTATTTGTTTTTTTGGTATTCTTTTATTTAGCACTCTGAGGCAATATGGTCTTATAATTTTCTATTCTCTCCAATTTTTTTTCAAAGGAAGAAAGAGTCTTAGTGGATATCATAGATAATATGTAAAGATGAACTTAGACAAAATATGTTCTAAGTATATCTCTTCTTTCCTTTTTTCTTGCCTCATGAGTTTTTTGTTTTCTTCTTCCAGAATTCTAGGACCAGTGCCATAAACTGTTTGTTCTTTTGATTAACCAAGTACAGGTTGAAGCCAATTTTTGTGTTTTCATTTGTGTGAAGAGACACTACTTTTCCTGGAGCATATGTAGGCAAAAGGATAAGGAAATACAAAGAACGGGACAAGAGAAGGAGAAAGAAGATGTGGAGAGACACAGAAGCAGATATTTATATGCAGCATGCAAAACCTAGTTTAAAATTTGTGAAGCAAAGAATAATGGCTAGGTAAGTTAGAGATGAAGAGAGATAGTTTATCTTTTTAAAAGATAGTACGCCTTTTGTTGACATACACATGTTATCCAGAACTGCTGTGAGTAACCACTTGAATAAAGCCCCATCCAAGATATCCTCCCTCCTCCTACCACGAGTTTTTTGTGATGTCTTCTTTCTGAACTATTTGACTACCCCAAAATGACTTTACCCATTAAAGCATTTATCCTTTATATACAATGGAATACTACTCAGCCACAAAAAAGATGAAATCTTGCCATTTGCGACAACACGGATGAACCTTGAGAATATTATGCTAAGGAAAATAAGTCAGATGGAGAATGACAAGTACAGTATGATTTCACTCATATGTGGAAGCTAAATAAACACATAGATCCAAAAACAGATTGGTAGTTACCAGAGGGGAAGTGGGGTAGGGGGAGAACAAAAGGGGTAAAGGGGAACATTTGTACAGTGAGGGATGGAAACCAGACTACTAGAACAGTAAGAATTTACTTCTTCTTACTAGCCCTGCTTTCTAATGATTACACAAACCACTCTGTGAGTCCCATGATCTGCGGGAAAAAAGCAATCTGAAATAAGAAGATCCCCCAAGGGGAAGTTCTTGCTCTCTGGAAGAGTGGTCTTCACACTGGGTGTGCTGATGGGGCAGAAAGGAACTCACTGTTTTACCCAGGAGGTAGGAAGTCTTGACCGAGTAGTTCTTAAACTGATAAACACTTGCTTCTTTATCTGTTGTGTATATTATAATAATAAGGCAATTTCTATATTGGTATAGACTTGATCCACACAGTTTATTGTTCCACAGTGTGTCAGAAGTCCATGCAATACCTACCACGGCAGGTAAGGAGAGTCTTTTTTTTTTTTTTTTAGGATTTTAAAAACAGCTTTATTGGGTTATAATGGATGCACAATAAACTGAACATGTTTAATGTGGTCGGTTTAGTAAGTTTTAACATAGGTATGCACCCATGAAATCATCACCACGATTAAAATAATGAATGTATCCATCACCTCTAAAAGTTTCCTTGTGACATTTTTTAATCTAAATTTTCTTACCATTTAGCTTTTTAGAGACTGAGAAATCAACTCTCACAGTTTCCTGTGCAATTCCACATTATCCAAGAGAGTCTTAATAGAACAAATGGCACAATTCTGACGGAAGTGGTTAGATTTGAACAGGACTCATTCTGCCAACGGCAGCTTCCTGGGCTTGTAGCTTGGACTCCTCTCTTCTCTTCTGTCCTTCCTTTCTTTCTTGCTCTCATTGTTCTTGTTCTTATTCTTTGTTGTTATTCTCCTTCTCCACTTCCTCGTCCACTTTTCCTCCTTCTTCACATTTTCCTCCTCCTTCTTCTCCTCTGCCTACCTCTCATCTGGCCTTCTGCCTGCCCACTCTTCCCCCAATCACTCTTCAGCCTAGCTCTCCCCAGAAGCAGCAGGCAAAATCTGTTTCTATATTTTATACTATAAAAATAATAGATGCTCAAATATATTTGAAAAAGGAAAATTCAAAGTACCATACTTCTCAGAAACAAGCACCCCCAGCACTGTTTTGAGTAAATGGTATTAGTCTCTATATACAGTTCTGCAGTGAGCTTTACTTGTTTCACTATATCTAGTACACTTTATCTTATCACTATGCTTAGAGGTGCTTCATTTCTAATTTTTAAATAGCTGCATAACGTTCCATCAATTTTCTGTCAAATAACTTTTTGCATTAAACAATGCTGCTGCTAACTTTCTTAAACATATATCGTTGTATGTGGGTATTTACTCATCCAATGCAACCCACTGTTGCATTGAAGTCTAAGTGCTGTAAAAATTTTTTTGATAAAGAGAGCAGAATTTCTCTCAAAAATTTTGCACAAATTTATACTCTAGCACAGTGTTTGAGAATAATATGCAATATTTTATCATTTCAAAAAATAAAAATATTGAACTACATATGGTGGGTACACCATAGTAATTTCAGTAATATAAAATATTTTGAACACTGGAAAACGTTTCAAATATTTACAAAAACAAGCTGGCCGGTAAGCTGGCTTTAATAAGGATTACATTTTTGAAAAGGCAGTTGAGACCTGGGCAGTTTCTGTCTGCAGGCTTTAAAATGTACCTAAGTGCTGGGATTCATTGGAGAGTTTTGATGAAACAAATTTGTTTTTGTTTTAAAAAGACATTGTAGTATAGGCAAATTTTATAAAATAATTTTAGTAAAAGTAAAGGATTTGAGCTTGTGGAAAAGAGGTTTTGGTTAGTAGCCATAGCTAAGCCAAAAGTCAACCGTGAGTGTGAGACACACAAGCCCCGGAAGTTCACTAGCAGTTACTTGATACAACAGAAAATCTGATTGCGAATAATCAGGCGAAGAAAACAACAGTCTCGGCAGTTGGGTTTGAATTTTTCCAAACCTTGGGGCAAATATTTAGAAGTTCATATTTGAAACAAAAAAGAAGTTGAAAGCCACCGTAGCTCTCTCAGAGAGGGAATGATGTTACCCAAACAACATTTATGGAAGATTATTCTAGCAGCTGTGTTGGACTTCTTTAGTTGCCTTCGGTTTATTGCCTGATTGCAAGTAGCATTTCAAAATATGGCAGAAGAAACATTTGAGAAGTTGCTCTAAAATGTCTCATCAGTAAAAAGCCATAACATACTGGTAAAGTATATTGTATATATATTTTTTATTTTAAGACAATTAATATTAAACGTTCAGATAATGTGATTAGAATCCATGTCCCTTAGAATAGAGAAGTAACTAAGGCAGTGTTTCTGCAGGAGTTCTTACTAAGTTATGTGTATACTAAATAAATTCTGTTCTCAAATATGCTCCAAATATTAAGCAGGTGCTTGATATAGACCTCTTCTCCATTTTCAAAGCAGTGAAACTTCTTGGAATTACTTACCATGTATCCATTTAAAGGAAAATACCATAGGAGTAACTTTGCTTTATTTGAGTCCTTCCCACACTTTTGGAAATGACTGTCTTGAGTCTGGATTGAAACACAATTTATGGAGGGCTATTTGATTAATTGCACACCTTTAAAAATGTTCATAGCCATTTGGACTGAATTGTGTACCCTTAAAAATACATATGTTAAAGTCCTAACCTCCAAGATCTCAGAATGTGACTGTATTTGGAGATAAATGAGGTCATTAGGGTGGGCTCTAATCCAATATGACTGGTGTTCTTAGAAGAAGAAGAAGTTTGGACACAGATACACACAGAGGGAAGACAATGTGAAGACACAGGAAGAAGATGGCCACCTATCTATGAGCCAAGGAGAGAAGTCTAGAACAGATCCTTCTCCCACAAACCTCAGAAGGGACAAACCCTGCTGACACTTTGATCTCAGACTTCCAGCCTCCCCAACCGTGAGACAATAAATCTCTGATGTTAAGCCACCTAGTCTGCGGTATCTTGTTATGACACCCCTAGCAAACTAATAAAATCCTATAACCAATCCCAATTCTAAGTTTTCTAAATAAATAGGAAGAAATTTAGATAGAGATTTAACTACAAACAAAATTTATTACAGTGCTATTTAGAACATCAAAAAATGAAATTAACCCATGTATTCGACAATAGAGGGATGGTTATATAATTTAGGATACAGATGTATAAGCCATTAAAAATAATATTTTAAAAGAATGCTTAATGACACAGGCAAATGATCATGAAAAAATGTTAAATGAAAAAGAAGTTGATAAAATTATTAACACAATGGTCTTACTCTAGTAAAAACAATATAATTACATTTGGTTAGACAAAAAAGTATAAATAAATCTATCAAAATGTGACACGTTAATTGACATCGTCTCTTGGTGGTATTTACTTTCTTCTCCTTATTTTTCTGCATTTCTTGCATATTTATATTGAAAAAAATGTTTTTAACATAATAAAATATTCTTATTCAAATAAAGAGAAATGGAAAAAAGCAATAGATCCAAGTTTTTATTGTAATAATAAAAACATATTTTTACCCCTTGAGTGTATGTGTGTATGTGTGTGTGTGCTTGTGTGTGTGTGTTTACGTAAGCATGTGTAAAATAACAACTGTGTCTTGTTTTTTTCTACTAAGTCATCTCTATTGGATTCAAAATTTGTGTGAAGGAGGAAAATATCTTTTAGGACACTAGCACTAATTAAGGTTGAAGTAATTACTATTGCTTTGTCTTAAAGTTCAATGAACCTCTCTCCTGCCATCTACAATCTTTTGCCCCATATAGGGCATTTTTAAATTTCAGATACTGTACTGTTCAACTTTAGAATTTCCATTTCTAATAGATTCTGTTTCTCTGGTGAGAGTCTCCTTCTGTTCACTCATGACCATGTTTTCCTTTAAGTTCTCGAAGCTATTAATGATAGCTGCTTCCATTGTCTGCTGATTCCAATGTTTGACTTACCTTGTCGTCTATTTCTATTGGATATTTTTGCCATTCACTTTTGGTCATTATTTTTTGCATCTACTAATTTTTCTAATAACACACTCTACATTGTGGATGATACACTGTAGAAACTGGATTCTGTTATCTTCCACTGAAAAGGGAGCTCTGGAAATTTACTTCGGTGATTGTACACTGGAGAAAGGGGAATATGCAGACATTTTGAGGAATATTAGACAGAGGATACGAATTGACATTGATATTTGCAGACTCAAAGTTTCATTAAGATTCCCCTTTTAAGTTGGGGACTTAAAGGGGACATGTACTAAATGGCTAGAAGTCCAACTCATAGTCGTTCCAATGTGTTTGTGTACTCATCCAGTATGTATTTCCCAAGTCTCTAAATGTATAATTAGAATTGATGTACTTGGCGTTGGAGTAATCCCCACGTTTTTTCTTTGGCCCTTGGAGCAAGAGCTTTAATAGTGGAGAAGGCCAAGTGGAAGCCAAACATTCCATGCCCTCCCACCCTCCCCACTAGGATAGTAAACTAAAAAAATTATCATACTCTGTGGGAGATGGTAGAGATTAATGCTACAATTAAAGACCTAAAGGATGCAAGTCAGGTTGTCCCTATCAATATTTATTTAATTAGCCAGGTTGGCCCTTACAGAAACCGGATGGGTGCTGGAGAATGACTAGAGATCTCAATTGTAGACATTATGTTGGAGTTGGTATCATTGTTAGAACAGATGAATAATGCCTTAAATACGTGGCATGTGGCTGAAAGTTTAGCAAATGCATTCTTTCCTATTCTAATTTGCAAAGAAAATCATACATAATTTGCATTCACAGGTTATGGATAATGATATTGATTTATTGTGTTCCAGTGCTACCTTAATTCTCCATCCGCTGTCGTAATGAAGTCCAAATATATCTGAACTGCCTGGACACCTCACAGAACATCATGCTACTAAATTACATGGTGACCTAACGCTGATTGGTCTGGATAAACAAGAGATGACTAATAACAGGATGCTTTGGTAAGACACTTATTTTCCAGTGGATGGGATATAAACCCCATGAAGATTCAGGGATCACTTCAGTGAAGATTTTAGGTGTACAGGGGTCAGGTGCATGCCACAATTCCCCTCCAAAGAGAAAGACAAATTCCTGAATCTTGCACCCCTACCACAATGTAAGAAGCACATCACCTAGTGGCCTCTTTGGTTCTGTAGGCAATAGATTCCACACATGAGTATACTTTTCTGGTCTATATAGTGGGTGACACGGAAGGCTGCCAACTTTGAGTGGAATCTGGAGCATTAAAGGGCTATATAGTAGGTCCAAACTGTGGTACAAGCTACCCTGCCACTTGGATCATATGATCTGGCAGACAGACCTCATGATTTTGGAGGTGTTAGTGATAAGATAAAGAGTGGGGTTTATGGAAAGCCCCAGTAGAAAAACCACGCTGCAGCCCCTGGTATTATGGGGCAAGATCTTGCCATTCACAATAGAAAGTCATGTGCCTTTTGAGAAATATGTCCAATCATGTTACTGGGTCCTGGTGGAAATAGAACACTTGACCATGGGGCATTAAGTGACTATGCACCTGAAATTGCCCATTATGAGTTGAGTTCCATTGGACCTGTCATGTTGTAAAGCTGCAGCCAACTGCTCAGATTACATGACTTTTGCAGCAGCTTCTGCGTTCTGCTTGGTGGGCTCACTCCCTCTTCCTTTTTTTTTTTAAGACTTTACTTTTTTATTGCAGCTTTAGGTTCACAGCAAAATCAAGTGGAAAGTACAGAGACATCCCATATACTTCCTGCCCCTACAAATGCATAGCCTTCCCAAAATCCCTTATCAGAGTGGTACATTTTTTTTTTTTTGGTAATTGATGAACCTACATCAATACATCAATATTGTCCAAATTCCATAATTTATGTTAGAGTTCACTCTTGGCATTGTATATTCTATGGATTTGAACAAATGTATAATGATATGTATCCACCATTATAGTATCATACAGAGTATTGTCACTGCCCTAAAAATCCTCCGTGCTCCACCTATTCATCCTTCCCTCTCCCCTAAGTCCTGGCAACCACTGATCTTTTTACTCTCTGTAGTTTTGCCTTTTCCAGAATGTCATATAGTTGGAATCATATAGTATGTAGCCTTTTCGGATTGGCTTCTTTCACTTAGTAATATACATTTACGTTTCCTTCATGTCTTTTCACGGCTTGATAGCTCACTTCTTTTAGTGCTGAATAATATTCCATTGTCTGGATGTACCCTCTTCATTGTTTTACAAGTTGTTTTATCAGTAGGTGCGCATTCCTGTTGTTTGGTTTTTCTTGCACTGAGCTTTATATGAGTAAAATAATTACGTACATTCTCTTCCGCTCCTTGGTTTTTTTTTAATCAACATTGTGTTATTAGGAATCATTTATGCTGATTTGTGTAGTTTTTCATTTATTTTCACTGCTCTGTAATATTGTATTACATGAACTTAATACCATTTATCCATACTCCTGTTGACAGACATCTGGTGGATTCATATTTTTTATCAATTTTGGAGAAGTCTCAGACGATCTCTCTGCAAAATTGCCCCTGATCTATTCACTCTCCTTTTCTAGGATTTCAATTAACTATATGATGTAGTCTAATTCTATCCTCTATATTTGGAAACTATCGTTCATATTTTTCGTGTTCTGGTTCTTGTACTGCATTCTGGATAATTTCTTCCTATCCATCTTCCCACTCACTAATTCTCACTTCAGTTCAATCTAATCTGCTATTAAACATGCCCCTTTGGTTTTTAACTTCCAAATTATAATTTCCATTTCTAAAATCTCAATTTGGCCCCCTTTCAAGTCTCTGCCCATGTTTTTATTACTCTTTTGTATTTTTGTGATTGCATCTTCTATTTTCTTAAACATCTCATTTGTAGAAATTTTATATTTTGATCCTCAGAATGTCAATATCTGAAATCCTTGGGAATAAATCTGTTGTTTGTTGTTTCTACTGGTTCACGCATGATGGCTTGTTTTCTTGCATGCTTGCGGATCTTTGATTAAGAGCTCATGTTTGATCTTAATTTGTGAGAATCTTGGATACCTCTATGCCACCATAACATGTTGTGAGCATTCAGCTTCTCCTATTAGAGCAGATTGTATTTCTTTTTTCTGCTGTTGAAGCCTAAGTTTCTTCACAGTACCAACCCTGTCTTCTTTCCTTCATTAAATAAGCATTTAATTATTTAGGAGAGGATTACCAAACTGAAATCACTACAGGTTTTTTCTAGAGTCCCTTTCTAATACAAGAGTCTAAGTTTCAAGGCTCCTTCCTTGGAGTTAGCTTCTGAGGACAAGGAGACTATCAACCTGAAACCACTTAAGTTCCTTTCCAGAGCCACTGGATAATGCAATGCAAGAGCCTGAGGTTCAGCTCTCCTTCCTTGAGGCTTGCTTAAGACTTTCCTGATGGCAGTACTAATATTGGCATTTACCCTCAGGGAAACCCCATAGTTCTCATTTGCTTTCTGCTTATTAACTCCACTCCAGGTTCAATAAACAGATATTTCCCTCTGTAGAGGTTGCCCTTTGTAATTCCCTTATTTCCTGTGACCCCAGCAATGCATAGAAAATGCAGTTCTATCAAGTATGTGGTTGTTTTGTAGCAGAAAGATCCTTTGGCTATTTTGGCTCATAATGCAGTATGTGGATTTGGAATGTGCATTTTTAACAAGCTCTTCCCCATACACTACTTATGTGTACCAAAGTATGAGAATCAGCAATATAGACTAGGCATGAAAATGAATGGCTCGTTCTAACAAGGGTGAGTGTTCCAGTCTAGCTGAGCCCCAGACTGGGTGAGAGAACATATTAAACTGAAAATGTTGCTTAGATTCAGAGCCTTTAAGGACTTTAAAGAGTCTGGAATTTTTCTGGGTATGGAAAGTAACGGAAGTGTTTTAAACACAATAATTATATTTGAAAATCTGTGTACTAGAAAGATAAATTGGTATTGTGAAAGAGGCTTAACGAAGATAGAGACCAGAGGCAGAGAGGACAATGAGAACAATGTTTCTCAGCTTTGGCTGCGTGTTAGAATTACCTTGGGAACTTTAGAAAATACTGATGTGTGGGCACGCCGCTGAATCAATGATTCTGTTGTGCTGTGAAGGTTGTGAACCACTGAGCTCAAAGGCTTTAGTCTATGTGAGATCTGCTGAGGAAAGCGGCAGTGAGAATCAAGAGTACAGGCAAACTGAGGAAACACTGACAGGACTTGGTGACTCATTATGCATGAGCAGAGCAGAAGTCAAAGACGATTCCAGGGTTATACACAAAAGCTATTACCGAGGTACTTTTGTGCTTGGCTTACGTTTAACATTTCATTTGCCGTGATTTGATTGTGTTGAGAATTTTGTAATCCTCTCGCTCCATCTCTTTGTCTCTGTTTCTGTCTCTCTTTCTCTCTCTCTCTCTATATATATATACACACACATATATATTTGTATATATCAATGTCTCTATCTCTATTTCTATTTCTATACAGTGAATTTTTCAAGTTCAAGGCACTTGTGATCTTCATCACATTCCTGACAAATTCTGGAATAGGATTACTTTTACATTCACTATCTCAGCCACCATAGAAATCCTTATAAACATACATAGTCAGGTTCATATCTACTTTTTTTTTGGGGGGGGGGGGCCGGTGTGGAAGATTGGCCCCAAGCCAACATCCATGCCAATCGTTCTATATTTTGTATGTGGGACGCCACCAAAGCATGGCTTAATGAGCAGTGTGTAGGTCCGCACCCGGGATCTGAAGATGCAAACCCTGGGCCACCAAAGTGGAGTGCGCAAACTTAACCACTATGTCACTGGACCAACCCCCATATCTACTTTTTTAAAGAGCATTTTTAAGCTTACAGAAAAGTTGTACAGAAAGTATAGAGAATCCCATATATCCCAGCATCTCTGCCCAAACCCCACCCCCAGGTTACTCCCAACATCTTTCATTTGTGTGGCACACTTGTTACAATTGATGAACCAATACTGATACACTATTATTGACTAAAATCCATAGTTTGTGTTAGGGTTTCCTTTTTGTGGTGTATAGTTCCATGGATATTAAAAATGCATAACGTCATATATCCACCATTATAGTTTTATACAGAATAGCTTCACTGCCCTAAGAAATGCTCTGTGCTTCACTCATTCATCCCTCCCTACCTTCCTCTGATCCTCTGGCAATCACTGATCTTTTTATTGTCTCCATAGTTTTATCGTTTTCAAAATGTCATATAGTTGGAGTCATGTAGGCTTTTCACATTGGTTTCTTTCACTTAGCTCTGTGCTTTTGTTTCCCCTATGTGTTTTCATAACTTGATAGCTAATTTCTTTTAATTGTTGAATAATATTCCACTGCATAGATGGATCATAGTTTATTCATTTGTCTATTGAAGGACTTCTTGGTTGCTTCTGATTTTTGGTAATTATGAATAAGTCATATATATGCAGACTTTTTTGTGGATATACGTTTTCAACTCACTTGGAAGTGTGATTGCTGGATCATATGGTAAGCTTATGTTTAATTTTATTTGAAACTACTGAACTGTCTTCTAAAGTAGCCATATCACTATGCACTTCCATCAGCAATAAATACAAGTTCTGATTGCTTCCACCTACTCATCAGCATTTGATGTTGTCAGTATTTTGAATTTCAGCCACTCTATTAGGTGTGTAGTGGTCTCATTGTTTTAATTTACAATTCCCTAAAGACATATGATATTGAACATCTTTTCATATGCTTATTTGCTCTCTGCCATGTCTTTACTGGTGAGGTGTCTGTCCAGATCTTTGCTTATTTTATTGAGTTGTTTATTTTCTTACTGATCAGATTTAAGTGTTCTTTGTATATTTTGGATGCAAGTTATTTATGAGATACGTGTTTTGCAAAGAATTTTTCTCCCAGTCTGTGGCTTGGATTTTTATTTTCTTAGCAGTGTCTTTTGCAGAACAGAAGTTTTTAATCTTAATTAAATCCAGCTTATCATTTTTTTTCATGGATCATGCTTTTGGTGTATATAGCAAGTTATTGTCAAATCCAAGGTCACCTATATTTTCTTCTAAGAAGTTTATAGTTTTGCATTTTACATTTGGCTCTATGTTCCATTTTGAGTTAGTTTTTGTGAAAGGCTCGAGTCTAGATTCATTTTTTAAAAAATATAGATATCTAGTTGTTTCAGCACCATTTACGGAATACAACATCCTTTCTCAATTGAATTGCCTTTGCTCCTTTGTCAAATATGAATGGAGAAAATTTGCATGGGTCTATTTCTATGCTCTCTATTATGTTACATTGATCTATTTGTCTATTTTTCATCAATACTGTGTAGTATTGATCACCGTAGTTTTATGTTAAGTCTTGAAGTCAGATAGTGTCAAACATCTGACTTTGTTCTTCAGTATTGGATTGATTATTCTAAGTCTTTTGCTTTTCCATAAAAACTTTAGAAAAAATTGTTGATATCCATAAAATAACTTGCTGGATTTTTGACCGGGATTGTGTTGAATTTATAGATCAAGTTGGGAAGAATTGATATCTTGACAATATTGAATCTTCCTATCAATGAAGATGGACTGTCTCTCAATTTATTTAGATCTTTTTTATTTCTTTAAACAGCATTTTGTAGTTTTCCTAATATAGAACTTATATCTTTTTTTAGTTTTATACCTAAGTGTTTTATTTATTTTTGATATTAATAAAAATTATGTTTTTAATTTTAAATTCCAATTGATCATTGCTGATATATGAGAAAGCAATTGACTTTTGTATGTTAACTTTGTATCCTGCAACTTTGCTATAATCTCTTATTAGTACCAGGAGGTTTTTTTGTTGTTGTTGATTCACTGGAATTTTTTACAAAGACAATCATATCATCTGTGAACAAAGACAGTTTTATTTCTTCCCTCCCAATATGTATACCTTATATTTCCTTTTCTTGTCTTATTGCATTAGCTAGGAAACTTCCAGTATGATGTTGAGTAGGAGTGGTGACTGGGGACATCCTTGTCTTGCTCTTCATCTTTGGAAGAAAGTAGCTAGTTCTTACTATTAAGTATAATGTTAACTGTAGGTTTTGTGGGTTTTTTTGTAGATATTCTTTATCAGGCTGAGGAAGTTACCCCCTGTTCCTAGTTTGCTTAGAGTTTTTATCATAAATGAATGTTGGGTTTTTTCAAAAGCTTTGTCTGCATGAATTGATATGATCACACAATTTTTCTTCTTTAGCATGTAGATGTGGCAGATTACATTAATTGATTTTTGAATGTTGAACCAGCCCTGCATACCTGGAACAAATCTCACTTGGTTGTGGTGTACAATTCTTTTTATTCATTGTCAGATTTGATTCGCTAATATTTGGGGATTTTTTATCTGTGTTCATGAGAGATGTTAATCTGTAATTTTCCCTTCTTGCAATATTTTTGTCTGGTTTTGGTATTAGGGTAATGCTGGTCTCATAGAATGAGTTAAGAAGTTCCCTCTGCTTATATTTTCTAGAATAAATTTTAGCGACTTGGTATCACTCCTTCCTTAAATATTTGGTAGAATTCACCAGTGAAACCATCTGGGCCTGTTGCCTTCCATTTTGGAATATCATTAATTGTTGATTCAATTTCTTTAACAGATACAGGCCTATTCAGTTTATCTATTTCTCTTTGTGTATGTTTTAGTAGATTTTGTCTTTTGAGAAATTGGTCCATTTCCTCTTAGTTATTAAATTTGTCGGTTTAGAATTGCTCATAATATTCCTTTATTCTCTTTTCAATGTCCATGGGTTTAGAAGTGATGGCCTAACTTTCATTTCTGATATTATTAATTTGTGTTTTCTTTCCTTTTTCTTGGTTATCCTGGCTAGAGGATTATCCATTTTATTCATATTTTTCAAAGAACCAGCTTTTGTTTCATTGATTTTCTGCGTTAATTTCCTGTTTTCATTTCTATGAAATTTCTATTGGTCTATGTTCTAATTTTCGTTTACTTGATTTGGATTTAATTTGCTCTTCTTTTTTCTAGTTTCCTTAGGTGGAAACTTGGATTTTGATTTTAGATTTTTCTTCTCTTCTAATGCATGCATTGAGTGCTATAAATTTTCCTCTAAGCACTGCTTGGACTTCATTCCACAAGTTTTGCCAAGTTGTATTAATTTTAAGATTTTTCCAGACTTTTTTTTCTTTTTTGGTGAGGAAGATTGGCCCTGAGCTAATATCTGTTGCCAATTTCCCTCTTTTTCCTTGAAGAAGGTTGTCCCTGAGCTAACATCTGTGCCAATCTTCTTCTATTTTGTATATGGGATGCCTCCACAGCATGGCTTGGTAAGCAGTGTATAGATCTGCACCCAGGGTCTGAACCCGTGAACCCCAGGCCACCAAAGTGGAGCACGTGACCCTAATCACTACACCACTAGGCCGGCCCCCCTAATTTTTTAATTTAATTTTACTATACTTGTATATGCTTAGAAATGTAGAATCTTTTTTAAAAAAAGTTCTATTTCTAGAGCTGATCTAATTTTTCTATGTGGTCCAATCTTTGCTGAGTGTTGGACAAAAGAATAAAAATACCTTACATTTTATTCAAATATATGAGCTTAATCTATTTCAGTAATTTAATTAGGTTCTTTAAGTGTATGCTTTATTTCTGATTTGTTGCATCAGGTAAGTGCTCATTTTTTACTGAGATCTTAGGGACAAAATTACCTCCTTCTGATGGAGCCTAGGATTATTAGAACTGATATAGTGAGCCTCTTGTGACTTGGAATTCTCTGAATCTTCTCTGGATCAGTTGGGAATGGTTAGTCTAAGCTTTTCTCTGGACTGGGCCTGCTGAGTTCAGGTGGTGCCATTTCTGGGCGTTCCTTCAGCCTATGTCACTGAATTCTGCCATTAGTATAGCTCATGATCTAGTCTCTTGACTTGATCTTCCTGGCTGAACCAAGTCCCATCTCAGCTTTTGCTAGTGTTATAGATCTCTCCAATTGTGTGTCACATCCTCCATTCAGTTCCTGATCTATGATGGCCACACAATAGCCTATGTTGTGGGGTTACTTTGAATCTCATCACAAGGTCCACTTGTAGGCATCTAAATATCAATTCAAATGTTTTGTTTTTCTGTATCAAAAAGTTTTAGAGGGGCCGGCCCGGTGGCTCAAGTGGTTAAGTGCATGCGCTCCACTGCGGCGGCCCGGGGTTCACTGGTTTGGATACTGGGCGAGCACCGACGCACAGCTTGTCAAGCCATGCTGTGGTGGCATCTCATATAAAGTTGAAGAAGATGGGCATGGATGTTAGCCCAGGGCCAGTCTTCCTTAGGATAAAGAGGAGGATTGGCAGATGTTAGCTCAGGGCCGAACTTCCTCACCAAAAAAAAAAAAAGTTTTAGAGAATCCTGAATTCTTTTCATGTTATGCAGCAGCTGAGCATGACTCTGAGGACCCTTCTCTATTTCCATGCTGTTCTACTAAGTTTTTTCCTTTGTTGTGGACATCTTCATACTGGCATGAGGACAGCCTTTAATTCCATTTCTTCACAAATGGGATGTTTGTCAAAAACTCCAGAGAGTTTTGATGGCTGATAACATCCATAGAATCTGTATTTCAGTATTTTATGTCCTGATATTACAGAGGATATAATATTTAAAAAAATTTCTTTTAATGTACTTTTCTCAGTTCATCTAATACTTGGACTCTTGCCCAAAGAAAAAGAAGACACATGTCTGATTATCTCCTTCATCTTGCTTTGTCTTTCTTCATTCCACAATCCACTTTTGCCAGAAGGGGTAGATTTACTTATAGCCCCCTTGTCTCTTACATTAAACTCTGTGGCCAAATGGGCAGGTCTTTCCCTTGAAAACTCAAGAGATAAAATAGAAAAATTAAGAAAAATATTCTCTTTCCTTTCAAGTTATGGTTTCAAACCTACTTTATAATTTGGAAGTAGTTTTCAAACATGTTTTGGAATTAAAAATTTTACTTTGGATATCATAGATGAAAACCTTTCTCTATGCATTTCCGTTAATATAGTTCTTATTTCTTATTTCTCTTTTTCTATTCATTCCCCTTCCATCCTCCTTGCAGATGGCTGCTTTGGTTCTACTGGAAAGAGATCATCTGCAGAAAAGCACAAAAGAGAAGAACACATTAAAATACTTTTTAAAATATTAATCTCTGTAGTTTAAACAGAGAAAAATACTAAAATTTATGCTTCATAGATGTGATTAGTTCTCTAGTCTATACAGCTAGAGACAGAGGAAAAAGTTTTGGCCATGTCATCACATATTTCTAAGTCTGAGGACTAATGATTTTTATTTCCTTGTATAGGTTTAGATCATCTCACTGTGACCCATCATGCTTTGTGCTAGAAAACAAAGAAAATCAAAAGCTTTCTCTAATAATTAGTGATATTGAACATCTTTCATGTGCCTGCTGGTCATCTGTATATCTTCTTTGGAAAAATGTCTGTTCAGATCCTCTGCTCATGTTTAATTGGGTTGTTTGTTTTTTTTGTTGTTGTTGAATCTTATGAGTTCTTCACATATTTTGGATATTAATGCCTCATCAGATGTAAAATTTGCAAATATCTTCTCCCAATTCGTAGGTTGTCTTTTCACTTTGTTGATGGCTTCCTTTGCTGGGAAGAAGCTTTTTAGCTTGATGTAGTCTCACTTGTTTATTTTTGCTTTTGTTGCCCTTGCCTGAGGAGATATATTAAAAAAGATACTGCTGGGGCCGGCCTGGTAGCATAGTGGTTAAGTTCGCATGCTTTGCTTTGGCGGTCTGAGGTCCGCAGGTTCAGACCTTGGCATGGACCTACGCACTGCTTATCCAGCCATGCTGTGGCAGGCGTCCCACATATAAAGTAGAAGAATATGGGCACGGATGTTAGCCCAGGGCCAATCTTCCTCAGCAAAAAAGAGGAGGATTGGCAACAGATGATAGCTCAGAGCTAATCTTCCTCACCAAAAAAAAAAAAAAAAGATACTGCTAAGACCAATGTCAGAGAGTGCACTGCCTATGTTTTCTTCTAGGAGTTTTATGGCTTCAGGTCTTACATTCAAGTCTTTAATACATTTTGAATTAATTTTTGTGTATGGTGTAAGATAGTGATCTAGTTTCATTCTTTTGCATGTGGCTTTCTAGTTTTCCCAACACCATTTATTGAAGAGACACTCCTTTCTCCATTAAAAAATACCCGCCACAACAATCAAATACGTAGATACAGAGAACAGATTGAGGGTTACCAGAGGGGAAGATGGGTAGGGGAGGTGAAATGGACAAAGGGGTCATTTGTATGGTAAGAGATAGGAACTAGACTTTTGGTGGTGAACACGATGTAATATACATAGAATTTGGATTACAATGATATACATCTGAAATCCATATAATTTTATAAACCAGTGTTACCTCAATTAAAATAAAAGCTTTCTCTAATCAATTTGTCTTAAAAAAAATCTCTGAAAGTGGAGAGAAGTCATTTATCAATCAATTTATACAGAATGAGAGGGCAGATCTAGCGGTTACAAGCACATTCTGGAGATAGATGGCCTGTGGTTGAATCCTACCTCTGCCACGCACAAGATGTGTGACCCCAGAAAAGTTATTTGAACTATTTGTAACTCAGTTTTCTCATCTGAAAAATGGGGATAATTTAAGAGGATTAAATGAGTTTGAGTCAATCCATGTGAAGCACTTAGAACACAGCCTGGCATATAATAAGTATATATATATTTGCTATGATTATTACTAGTGCTATTGCCCAAATGATTTGAGAAAAGATTGCTAATTGCGAAAATATGCTAAAACAAGCTAAACGGATCTTGAAAAGTGATACTATTAAGGATTATGAGATATCTCTTTAATCTTTTTTTTTTTTTTTTTTTTGCTAAGGAAGATTTGCCCCAAGCTAACATCTGCTGCCAATCTTCCTTTTTGTATGTGAGCCACTGCCACAGCATGGCCACTGACAGATGAGTGGTGTGGGTCCACACCCGGGAACCAAACCTGGGCCACTGAAGTGGAGCATGCCAAACTTAAGCACTAGGCCACTAGGGCTGTCCCTCTTTAATCTTTTGATGGATAAATTTCATTTATTTTAACTAGTAGGAAAAATAGATTATAAGCCCTTTGGGGATAGGGCTTATCTTTTCTTTATTTTAATTATTTAACACATCCTGTTCAATCACACCACGGTGTACTAAATAACAGCATTATTTAAAGAGTAGAGCAGAGTGATTTGGTACAGGCTCTGCAGTCGGCAGGCCTAGGTTTGAATTTCACTTCAATTCTGCTTTTAGGTAATTTTGGGTAAGTTGTTTAACCTCACTAGGCCCCATATTTCTCATCTATAAAAGAAGAACAATAACAGAATCTGCTTCCTAGAGTGTAGTGATTCATCAATATAATGTACTTGAAGCTGCAAGCAAGTATCTGTGCTTGTTAACTACCACACTAATTCTACTAATGACAAAAATCGTAACAGAGTTTATCAAGAAAACCTGTTAAATCTATTTTTAAAAATTTCTCTCTAAACTCAGAGCTGGAAGAAATCTACAGAAAATGGAATGAAAAATTCTTAGAACCATATCTACAGTCCAGCAGAAGAGCTGCCATACCATTATTTGGTTTGTTCATGTAACGTAGTCTTCATATGGACCATTTTACCGGTATGTTAAAGAAATGCCCTTAGACACCAGATCAAGTTTTCGTATTTAGCTTTCTACAGCAGGAACCTAGGCCAGCTGGCGTTCTGGGACTCCTTCCATCCTTGGTTTGACTTGATGATTCAGTGAAGTACATGCTGTTCTTGCATCAGAAGTAGCAGTGTTAACTCCTTTATGCCAAATACATTCACAGGAGCTCAGGCTGAGTTCCCTGGATGATTGCTTATTGCAGAGTCACTGAAGCAGCTGGTGGAAAAGTCCATGTTGATCCTTTTGAGACCTGTGCCTTTGGAAAACATTCTGAGTTGTTCTGCATTTCAGAGGAGCAAGTAACATAGTACAACACTACCAGAGAATCTCCATTCATTCTGGCTTGTAGGAACTCCATGGACAGTTCTTTCGCATCCTAGACTTAGGTTTACCATATAATTTTTCATCCAAGGGACACTTTTGAGAGTGAAAGGGGGGCATAGTTAATAATTAAGTTGGGACAACAGACATAAAATGGGACTATTCTAAGTAAATTGAGTTGTATAATCACTCTACTAGAATCTACAGTCCCTGATCCTGTTATTCTTTTTTAGTTCATTTCCAAACCTGAATAGCCCTGTTCCTCTGCCTGCTGTGTACTTGGAAGAATGTCCCAGAACAGTCTTTAACCAGTTTTTGTTTTCCTGCTCCAGGATTACTTTTGCTACTGCAAGAGAGTATTAATATTTCTCCTTGGTTCTTATTAGCTAGTCCAAAACTTGCCTTGCGTCAAAGACTATGCTGCAGATATCTTCCAAAAGCCATTCTAATCATGCATTCATTCCACAAGTATTTATTTAGTGCTTATTTTGGAGCACACACTGTTCTAAGTGCAGGGAAACAATAATGCACATGACTGATATTGTGCTTGCCTTATTGAGCTTACATTATATTGGACAGACAATACACAATAAATAATAAGATATATATTTTAGATAACGAAAGTTGTAATGAAGAAACTAAAACAGGGATGGTGTCTGGGTGAATGGAGATCATTTTAGATAGGCTAGACTCTGCGCGCCTTTGAGATCTGAAAGATTGGGAGCCAGAAACACGGAGATAATCATCTAGAGGGAAGAGTGTTTTAGAAAGGACAAAGAGTAAGTGTAAACACACTCAAGTAGGAATGATCTTAATGTGCCACAGAAATGGGAAGTGTGTCAATGCAGAGAGAATGAGTGGAAGAGAGCTGAGGGGTCAGATCATGTATGACTTTGTAGACATGCTGTGATAGAGAATCTGAGGGTTTTAATTCTAATTGCATTAGAAAGCTCTTCAACAGTTTTAAGTATGTGAGTGGCATAATATGATTTATATTCTTTAAAAGATTAAAAGATCTTTAAAAGATCTAGTTGTCAGGAGAAACTACATTGTGCGGGATAAAAGTTGAGGGTGATCAGGTAAAATAGTATTGTAGTAACCCCGGCAAGAGATGTTGAGGTTTGAACCATGGTGGTGGCAGTGGACATGATAACAAATGGCTGAATTAAAAAATATTGTGGATGCAATGCTTATGGAAATTGCTACTGGTTAGATGCAATGGTGAGGAAGGAAGAAAAGATGATTCCTACTTTTTTACTTTGGGTGACTTGGGTGTTAGTTAACTAAGATGGGGAAAGTGTGTGTGTGTGTGTGTGTGTGCATGTGCGTGCACGTGTGTACATGCTAGAGGGAAGTCTAGGCTCATTATAATGTTTCCACTTCTGAATCCATCTCTATAGTCTAGAGGAGATATACCCATTCTACTCTCTGTTAGAAAACTAACTACATATGTGTAAAAAAGAAGCTACTATCCATGTGTCTTTTCCCTCTTAAGCATCTTCGCCTTCTTCCTGTTTGAAAGATTTGTGATTTCTCCATGTTTTACAATAAAACCACAGTCTTTGTGATTTAAACAACTGAATGATAGTTAACTAAATGCAAATCTAGGTTCTCTCTCCCTCTCATACGCGCGCGCGCACGCACACACACGCACACACACACGCACTTACACAAGCCTTCCACTCTTTTATGTTTTTCATTAACAAATGTTGAGGATTATTTCCTCAGGTCATTTCTTAGGTTTACCATTTCCAGAGTCTATAGGTTTACCATTTCCAGAGTCTATAGGTTTACCATTTCCAGAGTCTACATATCTACAACAATTTGAATTGAAGATATCTCAGCTCTTTAATTAAATATTCTAAAATTAATCTTGCGTCCAATCCTTTTTTTTCTGGAAAAAACTTGTCTTAGATACAATTGTTAACATATCTCTGTCAATTATTGTTTTCATAATGCTTCTTCAGCACTTTCTCGCTCACTTTCAGGGCTTTTGAAATAGAACTTCTCAACCCTACTCTGCTAAAAACTATTGGCTGCCTATCCCATAATCAATCCCACCTTCTTTACTACATAACTCTGATTTGTTGGGAGTGGTAATGTGACTAGTGAAAAACTATAAAAGCAGCCTCCTCTGTAGTTCTGGGCACAGTATGGTTCAAAAAGATATAACTAGAAGTCATAGGATTAATCTTTCATGAAAGCTCCTCAAAAGGGAGAGGGAAAATGTCACTGTCACCTCTTTCTCTTTCTCTCTCTCTTTCTTTTTCTCTTTCTGTTGGCCTGGAAGACAGTCCCAGTCCTTGTTGGCTGAAGTTATATCGTGACTATGAGTTCCAGTATTTCACAGTCTGAATCATAGAGCAGAAAGAAAGAAGGAACTTGGGACATTGACGACATTTTGGAGTTTCTGATGCATAAGCTCTCAGGACTGAAACTGTTTCTAGCTGATGCATATGCTTTCAAGACCATCTACCAAATGATGACCCACTCCTGCTCTTATTAATGAATTAATTTTTATACCTCTGTATGAAATCTTTAGTGCAGGCAAACAAAAGTCTTTCCATTCTCTGAAAATTTTATGTATGTTTCTGCTCCTGAGCCTTGGCACATGCCATTATTGTTTGCCTTATGTCTCCATCACTAGATGGAGAGGTCATGAGAGCAGGCACGATGTTTGAGTCTTGTGCATATCAACCAAGTCCTTGCACCTAGAAGGCATTCAGTATTTGTTGAATGCCATTTAATTCTCTTCTAGTGAGCTTATTTAGTCCCTCTTCTTCCCATTGAATAGTTCTTAAATACTTCAAAACCTGGCTTAAAACTAATTTTCTCTGAAAAGTTTTCCAAGATTAATCTCACCTGATTGTGATTATGCCTCCACTAGGCATTTTCTTGGTACTTAGGTAACTTTGGTTAACAAAAGTGTCCATCTAAGTCTTTTGATGTATGTCCTAGTTTTCCGATATGTACTTAAATGCGCTGCAGGCAGGAATCCTGCATGCTACTCTCCTTTTTGGACTATTCCTATGTAAAATCTGATATAGTGTTCTGTTATGATGTAAGAGCCTGATAATTATTGTTGACTAAAACTTGGAAATTCACTTCGGCCAATCTCCTCCCTGATGTTATAATTTCCCCCCAAAGGAATAGCTTCCTGTAAGAAGAGTCAATTAGTCAGATAACCATATTTTAAATTTCCAAACAAATGGCTCAACAAAAATGACAATCTATAATTTGGGAATAAAGAAGTAGTTTCATTCTAAGTGCCATATCTATGGTATTATTATTAGTTATAATGAGATAAATGTATATGTATACCCTATGTAAATATTTATTATTCTCCTGTTAGGTTAATTATAAAATCCCCTAGGATACCTCACCTACACTGATGACACCTATATTAATTGGAATATATATTCTTTGCATGTAGACTAAAATAACTGGATAGAATCATGTGCTTGATATTCAGGAATAAAAGAACTAAAAATATATTAGTAGATGAATGAGAACAAACTGAAAAAGCACAAATCATTCGTTGTGTACAATGTGGACAGAAATATACTGTGACCTGAAATACTCTTCATTCACAGACAATAACTGACAATATTGTCAGTAACATTAACTGACAGTAACAGTCACAGACAGTAACTTTCTCTGAAGTTACTTGAACTAAGGGCAGTTACAGATTTCAGTAGAGTGTGTATCTAATTCACTGGTTTGAACATTTTTAAATGAAAAAGATATAGTATAATGCAGAATAAAGGAAATTGAGGGAACAAAGCATAACTTTGTTTCCACTTAACAAAAACCTAAAGGTTAAATAGATGAGAACTAAAGATTTGAATTCATTTCCGAGAACAGTGCTTTATTACCAAAATAAACTTGAGACCACCACTTAACTGCAAAAAGAAGTCAACAAAGACATTAGATAGTCATTAATCATCCTAAATAAACAGTACTTTTAAAGTATCTGATTGACATTGTTGGCATAAATTTTGTCCTTAGAAATATGCCTCAGATTTCTATCATATGCCTACCTAACTTAATTCAATGCCTAATCACTCCAGGATTTAATATCTGAGAGTAGAAATTGGTAAAAATATTTCTAAATCTAAGAAGAGACCAAAGTAGCCATGGGAATATTTTGAGGGCATTCTTCCAGTTTGAATGTGAAAAGTTTTATTCTTTTATCCATTAAGAGAGTCTTAGCAATTTGAAACACTTGGTTATTTTTAACTGACTAAAGCTACATATAGGTGGTTTCAAAGTTTGTATTAACAAAGTATGTCAGTCTTAGTCTCTTTCTTGGTATGTTTTTCATGGTAAATATAAGGTGATACTGTGTACTTACTCAAATCACATAGCCACAAAATCAAAACTTTATATTTTTTAACATGCCATTTCTAGTGAATGATATGGGTAGATTAATACTTTCTCATAAATGTGTAGCAATCATGCCTTTATAGCATTATTCTTGTATTTATTTTCATATTTACTAATGTTTTATAGGATTCTATCCTTACAGGCTTACCAAAAAAATAAAAAGGCAGGGCTGGCCCCGTGGCTCAGTGGTTAAGTGCACGCGCTCCCCTACTGGCGGCCCTGGGTCGGATCCCGGGTTCGCACCATCGCACCACTTCTCCGGCCATGCTGAGGCAGCGTCCCACATAACAGCAACTAGAAGGATGTACGACTATGACATACAACTATCTACTGGGGCTTTGGGGAGAAAAAGGGGGAAAAAAAAGGGGGGAGGATTGGCAATAGATGTTAGCTCAGGGTTGGTCTTCCTCAGCAAAAAGAGGAGGATTGGCATGGATATTAGCTCAGGGCTGATCTTCCTCACACACACACACACAAAAAACAGAAATAAAAAAAATAAAAAGGCAATTCTTGAAATTTTACCATTTTCTCTCCTAAAATATCTAATCTCCTTTTATTTATTGGAGTAATGAAACATCCAAATATAGCATGCCACACATTGTTTTCTGTTTTATATTTCATTCCTATTCACCCCATTTCCCATTAGAAGGCACAATAAATATAGTCTGTGCCACAATTTTCAATTGCCATATATTGACCCGAAAAATTCATCAACATCACTGCCATAAGTAACGAGAATTGGTATGATCTGTTAAGATACCATATATTGGCAATTTATGTCTTGAAAGCCTCAATTTATTCAATTTAATGAATATTTGCTGAATACACATACATGTTTAGTGTTGGTCAAGAGTTAAATGAGACATTTATCTTGTCTTCAGAATCCTACAATCTATCCAGTAAGACAGATCTCCACATATGTGTTTACCAGCCCTGGAAATCATAATCCTTTGACATGAAATATTAGACGTGATCTAAAGTCTAAAGAGTACTGAGTTCTAATTTTGACTTAGCCATCAATTTTTTGTCCATGAAGTAATCTTCAATATTCTTTTATGTGATAAAAATCATATTTGTTCTCAATAATATTAAAAAGTTAATCAAGATGTCTGAGTTCCTTTGGTACTCAAGGTATTGAATGCTTAAGGACAGAGTCTATCATCAAATAACATATATTGAGCACGTTGGAAAAAGATGCTATTGATTGGCAAATTATTCATATCATTATGTATGCAAGTCATTATTATATGCCTTATGTTACTTTTTTAATATATGTAAGTTAAGTAATATATGCAATAATAATGCAAATCATTGCTAACCACAATAGTAGGGTAAAACACTGTCTAACATTTAGCATAAGTCACTTTCATTGAATCAAGGTAGTAGGGAAACCTCACTAAAATGTTGACAAATGCTTTAAGCTTCTAAAAAAACAAAGACGAAAATAATTGGGCTGCCATTATGTAAATGAGATACGATAGGGAAGCACAGGATGTGAAAAACAATGGGGAGTTCAACTTTGTCCGCTAACATATCCATGATATATACTTTTTAATGAATACCATGGGCTTTTATTGTATGAACAAAATCAAGCACAAATTTTGCAGCTATGCAGTAAAAAGAAATGGTGCCATTGCAACATATGCATTGCATGGCACATGTGTTACTCCTCAATTAAAAGTGCCACGAAGCACTTACACTACTTACATTATTTTAAGGGCACACATGTTTCAGGGAGATGACATTGGAACAATTATTTTCTTATTGTCATGTCATGCAAATATCTTTTTCTTTACCTTTATTTGAAATCTCGAAATTGAATTTGCTGATGGAAAACAGGAAGCAAAAGGTTCTGTTTGTGGAAATAGAAAGGAGTGTACATGAGGGGCAGAGGGTGTTTTGCTTGGCAGTTATTTGCTACCATTTTGTTTTTGTTTTTAGTGCTGGAGGGCAGCAAATTGGCAGGTGTAAATAAGGCTCTAGCTAGTTTCATACTGTATTTACAATCAGTTATTGTGGGTTAAAATATCTGTGGTGCATAGGGAATTAGGCACACAACTTCTGTTAAGAATAATGGAGGCTTAATGTCTAATTTGAAACATCTCATGAATATACGTCTTCAGTTTATCTTGCAATAATTTCCACCAACACCTATAAAAGTGTACACAAATGGATTCTTAGGGATCCTTCTATTTGTGTGTTATTTTATACTTGCATAATGTTTGAAATTTTGAACATATATTTTTTTAATCTCTAAAATTCTAATGTAGCATATAATTTTCCATAATAACAAAAAGTGGTAGGTAAGGAATAAATATTCCTTTACAAGTTACTTGAGAGAGAGAGAGATTCCTCAATTTAAAAGATCATTTGTTTTGCGGTATTCATATAGCAAATTGTTATAACTTTTAATTTTTGAAAATAGAAAATAGCTATTTGCCTATCTAATTTGATGTAAAACAGAATCATTTTATGATATAGTTTGCACTTTTCTAGGATTTACATGTACCACATGTCAAATCATGTCCCAGAGATACAGCAACCACTAGCAGAGAAAGCCTAATGTTACATGATTACAGAGAACACAAAGGTTATATTGCTTGTGCAGATATTGCTTTTTAATGAGGAATTTCCATTTCAAGGAAAGGAAAGTAAGAATAGTTTTATAAAAAATTCAGAGTGGACAACATTTCCACAATACATTGATTTGTAGCAACTTTTTTGAAAGCTCCTGAAAACATGAACTCCTCATGTCTCCATATTTGCTCTGTACATTCAGACAAAGAGCCAAGATAATCTCGACTTTGAGGAGGAACAGTGGAAAAAGATGATAGGAGAGGGGTATGAAATAAATAATAAATAAATAAGCGACCGTTGAGCAAAACAATTAGTTTTGCCCCAGGCTTCTGCAATAGCTTATGAATTCTTACCAGCATTAGTTTACAGCTGTAACTTCAGGATATAATAGGAGATTGAATCTTATACAGGCAATGAAACAGATGATCAAATTCACAAGGGATTGTGTCAGGCTTTTTCCAGTACTAAAGAAACATATTAATCTTTGTCACTGTTTTCAGAAACGCTGTGACAGAAATAAACCTGTACTGTAACTTGGCCCTTTTAATGAGCTTCTGGAGTGTGGGCTTTCCACTCAGCACCTGAAAAACACAACAAAACACCTTTTATATTAAAGATGTGAGGTTTGCTGCTGGCTAAATTTGTACACAGGAGTCTATAAACCAGTGCTCAGCCAGCTGGGAAGCAAGAAAGCAAATTCAGATTCTGCCATGAACTTCACAGACCAATTATCTACTTGGAATCATGGGAGTTTAACAAACAAATACCAGCTCCTGCTGAGTCTTTTCAGACCAGCAGCTTATGGGTGATTCAGTTGCATCCGAGGCTTTTAGACTGATCAATTCTTAATCACAAAGTGCAAAAATTATTCTCAGACTCATGTCAGTTTCTTTGGACACGTTTGTTAACAATCTGCTTCAAATCATTTTTTTAAAAGAAACTGCAGACACTGTTTTTATTGACTCCCCACTTGTAAAATGTTTATAGCTTGTTAATTTATATTTACCCCTTTACTTTTGCCTGCAAATCAACATCACTTAGCACAGTTTGGTTACACTTTGTCCAAAGGAAATTACAGAAGCCTGCTATGGGGCTAAAATGAAGGAAAGCTGCGGAAAATCAATACACTGCTGATTAAACAGATCGTAGCAAATTCACGGCTGTATGCTACAGCATGGAGATACCAGGGCGATGCCTATCTAGCAGTTTATGTGCTTCCAGTCAGGTGAAGAAAATGTCAGAATAAGGCAGAATCACCCAGAAAAACAAGAACTACCTTACACAAGAATGTACATGCTTATACGAAATCTACATTTCCCTAGTATTTCACTTAGGGAATAAATAGGACGCACTTATTTTATGAAATAAAGCAACGTAGTATCCTTATTATAACATTTACCCTTTGTATTATGAAGGGAACTAATGACATTGCAAGATACCACCTATTTGCTACCACAAGTCAAGTACTTTTTTTCTTTTTATGGAATTTTAGGTTTATCAACATTTGCTTGTATAATTTCAATTTGGCAATAATCAAAATGACAGAAAGGTAGATTGTTTGTAGAGGATGTCCAAAAGTAATAGTGATATCCAATGACATATTATAAGCAATACAGAAAGAATCATTTAATTTCCAGTTTTAGAGTAGAAGAATGTGCATGAAATAAATCAGGTAGAAAAGGAAATGCAGTTCATACTTAAAAAAAAAAATGTAGCAGAGAATGGCTTATATTAACACAGCACAGCTGTAAAGACCAACGTTTGTTTGTAAATCACAGACGAAGGCAGCTTTGGGTTAAAGGGAAGATTTGAGGTACCCTGACTAAAACAAAGGTACTCTGAGTTAGAGTATAAACTCTCATTTGCATGCTATCAGTCCTTGGGCTCTGCAAACCGAATACTTTGAGGACTGTAGGAAACTATACATATCCTAAAGACTAGTTAAGAGGTGGTACCTCCTTTAATCCAACTTGAAGAATTGCACTGCGCTGTATTGCATGTGAATTAAGGTCTTCAGAAACAAACAAACAAAAGTTTAAATACACTCTTTCTGGAAAAGTGTAATTAGAAGAAATTTTGTCTCAACCTTTTGTTAAGCTTTTTATTTGACATACACATTTATCTCTTTAGACTACAGTAATGCGACACCATGAATTTTTTTTTAACTTGATACGGGGTAAAGTTTGTGGCTCTACTTACCATTGTTCCTTTAGGATGACTGTAGCTTGGGTATGTTATAGTAGTCTGGCAGATAAATTTCAGTAGTAAATCCTTATACTAAAAAATATACTTGAGAAAATTATGTTCTATACACAAAAGCCAACTTAAGTTTCAAGCTCTGTTGTTTTTAATTCTCTTTTTCAAAATATCAAAGTCTTTCAAATGGTAACATGGTTAAGTTCTTTGCCAAATTCCATGTGTTAAAATGAAGGTGTTTTTGAGTCATCAAAGCTTATAAAAAGACCTTTAACAAGTAAACAGCTTTTCTCTTTTTAAAAAAAAACTGGAAGATGTGGTATAAGAAAACACATTCATGGACACCATATGTGAACCAAGTTTCATCCCAAGATTTTGAGATTTTTGAGAATTCCTAGAAAATGAGGGATGTAAATTTACAGTCTGAAGAGGCTCACTCAGTGACACTATTTTCATACTGATATATATACACTTATATATGTATATAAAACTCAAGGTACTATGCTTTGATTATTCTATTTAAAAAATCTTTGAGAATCTTGTTTAGAAATAAAAGGTCTTCACTAGTTTAGGAATATGAAAAATAATCATTGTTCAGTATCTCTCTTTTAGTGTAAATATTAACTTTTCTTTTTGTATTGTGGTCAACTATCAACTTTGTTCACATGTAAGGTTCAAAAAGAGATCATTTTTACTTAATTAAAAATGATTTTGTGATATTAGGAGAGCAGAGCAGTGGATATCAATGGAAAGAACAAGTATTTTAGAAAATATAGAAAAATATCTGTGTTTGAAATACTTATGGTTTGCTAGGTTAATTTGCTTCCGAGTATGTGTTTTAAGATATTTCTTTCTTTGCGGCATTGGAAGAAAAATAAATTGAAGTGACAGCTTAGAATAGAAGGAGATAATGGAAGAAAGAAAGACTGAGTAATGCATGTATAAACTTCTGAACAAAATTATTTTCTAAATTTCACAACTTATGTAGCTATTTTCACATTTCAGAGTTCCAAAAAGTTAGCAATGGTTATTTGTAAACATGCGTTACTTTATTTAAAATCCATACACTGTATGAATCTGAGAGTTGGCAGGGGTTTGAATACCCTTTGGTAGAAACCCACTTTTTCTTATTAACACATGGTAATTTATCACCATTAAGTATATGATCCCTCTGGAAAAAATTGATGCACATTGCTCTCCAGACTATAATTTCAGTGTTCACGATATTAATCTTTAATTAAATTACAGTTATTTTAGAAATGTATATCCTTAATTAAATTATAGTATGCACGTAAGGAAGAAATGACTATGGCATGATTAAAACATGTTTAAAAACGTACTATCGAATTTTGAACGCTGTCTGTCATCTCCAAAGTATGACTAGGCTTTAGAAATGTCTAGAAAGTCAACTGAAAAATTGCCAAGTAAAACTGTTTGGCTCTTTAAAGAACCGTGCATTAAAATTTTGGACAGTTTCTCTATTAAATTTAAATATACTTCTTACATACATACAGTATTACATTTCTAAATTAATTGCCATACTCCCATTTGTTAAAGCATTTCACTCCCTGTGAAAAGCAAAGTCTCACTAGATGTGAATTTTACACTGCGCTAGATCAATCCCAATACCAGTAAATGGATATTATTAAACAGCATGGGGTAGTGCAAACTGGGAAAGAAAACTTGTAGTGTGCTGCCTTTGAGCAGACCTGGCTTGCATGCTGTGACAGGGCAATTGTCGACATGCTTTTTCATGCCAATCTGCAGCTTTTTCAACTCGAGATGCTATGGCAACCAGGGTTTAACAGACTAAGCAGCTAACAAGCTTCCCTGATGGAATTGTCTGGTTGTGTGATTGCCTTGTCTTAGGGAAAATATAAAATAGAATGAAGACGCTTGTGGACATTTGTCAAACTGATTATAATTTGGACAGTTGAATCATAATTGTCTGTTGTGTACTGTACGGTAGTGACATAGGTTATTTTCCACGTCCCTTGCAGAGCACACCATTGCATTCCTGCATAGGCTATGCTCCCCTTGGGAACAATGGGTCCTGGTGGCTGTGGGTTTGGTGCAACATGGCAGTCCACGTCTCACACCAGACCATCTGGGAAAGAAAAGAACAGTGAACGGTTCTAATTTGTGTTCTCTTTGAAAAGGCTTGTGTTTGATTTTAACTATATTTGTATGAACTATAATGAACACAAGTTGATGTGAAAAGATATTTCTCTTTTATAAAATGTTCGTGTTCATAGGTTAAGTTGCAGATCAAAATATGCCGGTGAATCAATTTGTTATTTATGATTGGGCATAATTTTAGTTCTTTGGGAATATTGATTTTTTAAATTTGCAACCACTTAAACATGTATTTGTGTCACCAATCATATGCATAATTTAAAACACTGAGGAAATAATCAAGCTTCTCTGATAGAATGGTCTTGTTTTAATACTGCCTTGTCCTATTGAAAATGAATAGAAGATACTCTACTGTTTTAAATGATTAAAAGCCTACTAATAAAATTTCAATCTCTTTAAACAGTCAAAGGCATTGTATTTTCAAGATCATTTGATATCAAATCTTTATTTTTTCTTAAAAGGGATGTATCTTTTAAAAATTAAAATTATTAGAATGAATATTTCAGATGAAATGTGAATTATCATAAAACAAAATCTAGGTTTACATTTTATAGGTAGACAAATAAAGTGAACTATTTTACAAGAGTACCTCACTAATTATTTTATAGAATGTCGTGAAATAGATTATTTTGTAAAGAATATCAATGTTATGTCTTGATAAAATATGATGATATTTTCCGTAGGCTCTGAACTAGTTGTGGTTTGTTACGTAGAAGTTGATGGTAAGATTTTAGACAGTGCATAGAAAGGGTGCAAATGATTACGTTAGCACCCTCATTTTGGCTACATCTCACCGACCACTGAGTTCTGCTGTTTTTCTGTTTTCTTATTTAAATTTTGAAATGCTTCAAATTGATGCTCTTGGTTTCAGACACCAAGGCCTTCAGAAAAAGTAGGGTTCCTCCTCCTCTTCATTTCAGTAGAATGGGCAGCATTCACGTTGTCTTTTAAAAAACTTTCAAAGTCACATACAACGACTTGTGTCTAGATGGTGCAATGCCTAGAACGAGTCTATTTCTAGTTTGAGAGACCTAGTCTTCTGAAACAGAAAAATCTCGGAGTGAGAACACCTTCTTCTATGACAAATGGTGCATGCATGAAGGGTGAGAGGGGCCGGCCCGGTGGTGCAAGTGGTTAAGTGCACGCGCTCTACTGCGGCGGCCAGGGGTTCGCACGCCCCGACACACCGCTTGGCAGGCCATGCTGTGGCGCCTTCCCATATAAAGTAGAGGAAGATGGGCACGGATGTTAGCCCAGGGCCAGTCTTCCTCAGCAAAAAAGAGGAGGATTAGCATTGGATGTTAGCTCAGGGCTGGTCTTCCTCACAAAAAAAATAAATAAATAAAAGAAGGATGAGAAATGAGACTGGGAACATTTTGCTTTCTTCATAAAGAACCTTATCCAGATGAAGATGTAAAAAATATTTTTTGTAGAGTTATAGTGTACCAAAATTCATAAGCTAAGAATTACTGCCATAGAAGCTTTATTTTATATGATCACTAATCATTTTTCACACACAAAAGCTTGTATTCACTGGGCTACCAGGTCTTCCCCTCTAATTCTATCTTAGTTTTGAAATTAGCCTCCTTTATTAGTCACCTCTGTGCCTGTCACTTTCCTCTTGTCAGCTAGTGTCACACTAGAGAGACCTCTGTTCCATTTATTTCCCTGAACAACATAACTTCTCCATTTAACAAGGAGCTTACTTGAGCCACATGCTAAAATAATATCATCTGAAATTAAGGAAGATCATATATTTTCAGTGGAATGAGTATTTTGACTCTACTTTTTCTTTTGAATATCAAGGATTCAGATTCATAGATTTTACTTTTGATTTCATTGAAACTCCTTTTTATTCAATAGATTCAAACTTAGAACACGCTAGATAGTACCTCTTTTGGAGTTTAAAGACCCTCGCCTGAAAGCGAAGCAATTCTTTCAGTTGCCACAGAGCCGAGGTGAGAGGCAGGTTGCTTTATGTTAGTACAATGACAAGTTTCCGGAGGATAAGAAAATTATAGTTGAAGGTGCAAGTATTTTCCTTCCTGTTTAGGAGCTAAAGGCATATAAGTAAACGGTATTTATTCAATTACTAAAGTAAACTTTAGCAAGGTCAAGATGTCAACCTTCCTTTGTGAAACATTTTATATCTACAAAATGTGTTATTTGGAGTTATTATCTATCATATAAAATAGGCAAAGATTGATAAGCCCACTTTAAAGCCTAGAACAAAATGAAAACCTTGAGTTTATGGACTCATTCAAAAGTTACTAAAAGAGGCAAGGATGAGTCTTCACCTCTCCTTTTCTTATTTTCCTTTTTTCTTTGCCAAGAACTATAATACTTCATTGGCTCTGTAATAAGATCAATTCTCCATTTTGAAAGGCATCATAAGGCTACACCATCTATTCAATCTCTTGCAGTGGCTTTTTGGTGAAAAATCTCATCATTCTTCTATTAAACTAAGACACTAAATTACTTTATTTACAATTAAAATATTATATGGACGGCATTAACATTTTAGTGCATATTAGTTTAAGGCATTTTCATCTTGGTAATACTACCAAAGTTCCACGTGGAGTTGGGCAGAGGGCTGTCTCTGATTCCCCTGTCAGCTACAGACTTCTGTGCAAATTCACATCCCAAGAGACAGTGGTGGGGGGATGGCGGAGAAAGGCAGGAATAATAGTGATGTGCCATCTCCCTCAAGCGGCTTAAGAGTACCTGACATCTGTGAATCAAGCGGAGATTAAAAATAGAAGTGAAACTTGTTCCTGGAAACAAGTGAAGCTCCTCCTTGAGAATGTCAGAAGAGGAGTTTTGAGGAAAAGTTGACGTGTGCAGTAAAATGTATGCACTAAGACTTAACAAAAGTCTAAGTATTTTTGTAAACGTGAACATTCTCATAGTTGCAGGCAGGTGAAGTGATATTTAGATTTTGACTAATTTTTCCCAGAGGTGTAGTTGGACTGGGGTGGTATTCAATTAGATTAATGGGCTGCTGTTGACCAGGAGAGGCTACCACTAACACCGTAGGAAGTTACTACTTTTAAAATTTCTCTGCTTAAGTTCCATATTTTTCTAGTAATAAATGACTGTATATTTTAAGCTGATTTTTGTTTTTGTGTAAAATTCTCAGTTGAACCACGCTTTCTGAAAAATAGTGAATGTAGAAAAGTTAGCGTTATTTTCCCAGAGTTTAGAGTAAGGTTTCTTGGCTACACGGTGCTGCTTAGCCCCTTGGCAAGTTCTCTCAAATTTAGGGTTTAGCATATCACTGGAACTAAGGAACGGGGTAAAGAATCTTGCGAGAATTCTGGTCCGTAATTAGCACGTTTGGAGTGATGTTGGAAGAGACTGCAGGAGGATGAGGAACATTGAGGACAGGGGGCATGATTGCTCTGGGAAGACACCACAGAAGTAGCTGTCAGCTTTTCTCTTTCCCTCAGGGCTTTCTGTTCAGACTGGCCTCAAAAGGATTAACAGTTGCACATCTTCATCCAAATTCAAAAACGTTGAAACAGGTTTTGACATTTCTAGCTCTGAAATTTACCTACACACCAGATTTGGCCTCTTTCTGAGACTCTTCTCCCTTTCAAGTGACTAGGGGTTAAAAATAAAATCTTTCCTTATTATTCCTAAAATAATTCACAAAAAAACCAAACAGGAAATTATTTAAAAATATCATCTGGAATTAATAGCGGTATTTTTTTTTTTTTACTTTCAAAAGTCTTTTTTCCCCCAACGAAAAAAAGCAAAATGATTATAGTAATAATAATACTAATCATCATAATCATGTTAATGAAAATAGCTAACATTTATTTAGCACTTACTGTATTCCAGGTGTTCATTTGATTACTTTAATTATTAACTAATTTCATCCTCCCAACAACCCTAAGAAGAAGGTACTATTATTTCTATTATACAGATGATGAAACTGAGGCACAGAGAAGTTACTGATCTGCCCGATGTCACTCACCTAGTGAGTATGGAACCAGTATTTTAACCCAGGCTCTCTGACTTCAGTATCAGAGCTCTTAACTATCAGAAATCTTCCTTTGGTAATGCAAAAGCTGTATGTTAATCCTAGGTACTGACAAATAGATTCCATTAGTTCCATTTATTACCAGTATTACACTTGATGAAGATGGCTAAGTTTGTCTCCTGACATCACCTGGTTGTACGTCCTTGAGGCTTACATTTATGTAGAACACTTTGCAGAGTTCTAAACAGAATGAGGGTTAGGAAATTCAATCCTAAAACTGTATCAACATAATTATATTTATGTAGCGTGGAGCGATAATAGCATTTTTTGAGTCCCCACTGTGTCTTTGGTATTGTGCTGGGTGCTTTAGTGACACTCACACCAGTACTATGAAGGAGGCATAAGTATCCCTGTTTGCATATAGGAAGACCAAGGCATAAAGAAACTTTCACACAAAACTAATAACTAGAAGTGAGATTCCAACCAAGGTATATTCAAACCTACATCTTTCTGCCAAGGTTTATTATTATTAAACCTAAGGTACTTTATATTGCAGAATTCAAGAATTGTGGAAATGAGAATTTAAACCTTTCTCCAATCTTACTGGTGGTAAGGATAAAAGATGTCATGCCATTAGTGACTTCATAGAGGTAGTGTAGATTCAGTCTTGTAAAATGTTATTTGAGGGCCGGCCCCATGGCTTAGCGGTTGGGTGCGCGCGCTCCGCTGCTGGCGGCCTGGGTTTGGATCCCGGGCGCGCACCGAGGCACCACTTCTCCGGCCATGCTGAGGCTGCGTCCCACATACAGCAACTAGAAGGATGTGCAGCTATGACATACAACTATCCTCTGGGGCTTTGGGGGAAAATAATAAATAAATAAAATTATAAAAAAAAAAAAATGTTATTTGAGGGGCGGGCCCAGTGGCGCAAGCGGTTAAGTGTTCGCACTCCGCTGTGGCGGCCCAGGGTTCGCCAGTTCGGATCCTGGCGCGACAGACGCACTGCTTGTCAAGCCATGCTGTGGCGGTGTCCCATATACAGTGGAGGAAGATGGGCACGGATAGTAGCCCAGGGTCAGTCTTCCTCAGCAAAAAGAGGAGGATTGGCAGATGTTAGCTCAAGGCCGATCTTCCTAAAAAATAAAATAAAATATAATTTTATTTGAGGATGTACATGGTCTTTATCAGCACTTCAGCTCACAATGCTATATCTTTACTGTGTAACAGGAATGACGATTTACAAATAACATATATAAAAAAGGAGTTTCCTGGGGCCAGCCCAGTGGCATAGTAGTTAAGTTCACGTGTTCTGCTTTGGCGGCCTGGGGTTTGCGGGCTTGGATCCCGGGCTCAAACCTATACCACTCAACAATCTGTGCCGTGGCAGCATCCCACATACAAAACAGAGGAAGCTTAGCACAGATGTTAGCTCAGGGACAATCTTCCTCAAGCAAAAAGAGGAAGACTGGCAACAGATGTTAGCTCAGGGCCAATCTTCATCACCAAAAAAAAGAAGTAGTTTCCTTTATTATGTCCTGATCTTGCTTTGGAGACTAAGCCCTGTTGATGAAAGAAAGAAATTTTAGTTTGTTAATTATAGGTAGCTCATCTCTTTCCGTTTAAAACAGTTGTAGTGGTTGTAAAATATGGCCACATATTCTTTGATACTTCTCCCTTCAATAGGTGGAACCTCCCCTTGAATGTGGGCTTACTTAGTGACTTGCTTCTAAAGAAAAGAACATGGTGGAATAGACAATGTGTAACTTCTGAGATTAGCACACAAAGGCATTGCAGTTTCCTCTTTGCTCTTTCTCTGGTGTCACTCGCTCTGGGAGAAGCCGAGTGCCATGTCAGGAGGACACTCAAAAAGCCCATAGAGAGACCCATGTGGCAAGGAACTGATGCCTCTAGCCAATAGCTAGTGAGGAATGAGGCGTCCTGCCGACAGCCATGTGCATCGGCTTGAAAGCAGACCCTGAAGCCCCAGTCAAGATTTCAGATGTCAGAAGCTCTGGATGACATTCTGTTTGCAATCTTATGTGAGACCCAGAGCCAGAACCACCCAGCTAAGCCATTCCTGAACTACTGAGCCATAGATATGTTGAGATAATAAATATTTGCTGTTTTAAGCCACTAAGTTTTAGAGTAATTTATTATACACCAATACATAATTAATATAATAGTCTTTGTAAGGTAACATTCAGTCAATTTTAAATACAAACTCCCTGATAGGATTAGCTGTCCCCAAATTCCTCAAAGATCCTCTCCTTCCCCACCTCCCTTAGAAAGATGGAAGTTTTCTAAAGGAAAGTTTACTATGGAAATGCTTTGTACCATTCTCTAGGCCCTGTTCCCTCTGCTGAGAGGACTCTTATTCTACCTTGACACTGTTTTTTTTCAATAGAGTCCATCGAGAGACTGGTCTCATTTGAACATCATTCGGGAATCTAGTCCTTCTGATTGCGAACTTGGTCATTGCTTCTGATTATGAAATACTTGCAGCTTAGTCTTTGCCATGGCCCCAGTCCTCCTTTGATCTACTTGTATTTTCAGTAATCGAGCATGTGGAAACCTTGAATGTCCTACATCTCAGGAATGGGCCCCAAGGAACCCAATGCTCTACCACCACAGATTGTTCCTAATCTGTAGCTCTTGAGGTACCATACTTTCAGTGCCCTGTTTGATATGGAGTTTGTCTAACATGCTTGAAGTTTTCCTAGGCTATATCCTGACGATATAGGAACAAATTCTTTCACCAGGAATCCCTTAAAATTTTATTTTTAAAATATTGGAAACAGCCTAAATGACTGCACAAAAGAATGTAGTTGAATAACTATGGTACATCTACACAATGGAGTACTATGCATCAGTAAATAAGAATGAGAAAGGTCTTTTCAGGACATACTGTTCTGTGAAAAATCAAGGTACAAAAAGTGCCTATAGTATGTGACCATCCAAGCAAGAAGGAAGTATAAGAAACTATACATGTGTCTGCTCATTTGTGGAAAAGACATGCAGGAGGGATAAAATAGAAACTAAAGGGATTGGTTATATACAGGGGTGAGTGGGAAAGGGTAGAAATAAGGAGACAATGGAAATATGATATAAGGTTGAAGGAGAAGCAATACTTCTGTGAATATACATTTTTTATAGTTTCTACTCATAATATTGTTTCAGATACTTCCCAAATAAATAAATGATTAAATAAATCAGGTTGTGAAGATAACACCAAAGAAAGCAGTACCAAGTGAACCTAACTGTATTATAAATGAATAAAATAACCACACTGGGGAGGGTGGGGATAAAAGAACCAATGTTAAGTAACTTTAGAAAGCAGTGTTTTGACTAAATACTGTAAGTCTAAAGACAAACAAAATAAACAAACAAAAAACCAAGCTTTCCACAAATGCTATACTCTGTGTAGTAAATTTGTTTCTAACATGGGTATAAGTTCTGAAACTATTTTCTGTTCATTTTAGCTTTGAAAGAATAAGCAAATATACTGTTAATAACAAAAGCCACGTTTCTCACTGTCAGAGAAAGAGGTTACAAATGAAAATGAGGAAAGACTAAAATGAACCCTGTCGTGTTAAATTGGAATTAAAAGTATCAGTATGAACTCATAGTTTTTAATATATATACAGAGGGCTAGATACAGAAATAAGTGTGTGTATTTGTGTGTTCTTTTACATATATATATCTCCTAGCTCTGTTCTCTGAGAAGGTCTAGAAACAATGACACCCCAGTAGCAATAAGCACACGTAATTTTAGATACTGGAATCTAAATATCATTTTCCAATGAAAGGAACCAGGTATCTCTAGAGAAATGGCTGATGCCAGAAAAGACTAGGGCAGATAAAATATAAGATGAGACTAGAGCATCTTAAGGCAACAGAAAGTGTAGAAGAACCCACAAAATGATGGAGCCATCTCAAAAAACCCCCACAAAAACCAAGTTTAAAGAGCTCCCAATGGCCCAAGTTAGGCCCATTAGAGAACAACCCAACTAATGATAAATTGGAACTATAACCACTAGATTAAAATAATTATCAATGACTCCATACAGATATAAATATATAAATGGAAAAGTAAAAAAGTATAAGAGAGTACACTCCTTTACAGTGAAATATACATAAATAAATCTACAAGGAATAAGGGAAAGAGAAAATCACTATTAAACAAACACCACGGTAATATTTGTTGTATCTATCTTCCTGTACACAATTGTTCAAACCATCAATGGAGACTAAAATTAATGAGTGATGAGAAATAGGATATTACATAGTTTTAAAGTATTTCCTAACAATATACTTATTAATTACAAACGGAAAATATTAAAATTACAATGGAGAAGCTTGGCAGACACCATTTAGCCATGTGATCAGAATTAACAGTACCAGTAAAAAGATATAATGCCATCAGATACCCCATTATATGATGTACTGAGAAGGACAGAACATCATTTCTGCTTTACTTTTCTCAAAAAAGCGTAACATCAATCTAATTATGAGAAAGCATCAAACAAACACAAATTGAAGGACATTCTAAAATATAACTGGCATGTACTCTTCAAAAAGTATCAAGAACATGAAATACTAAGGAACTGTCACAGACTGAAGGACCCTAAAGAGATATGACAACTAAATTCAATATGGGACTTTGGAGTGGATCTTGAACCAAAAAAGAGATATTAGTGGAAAAACCAGCAAAATGCTAATGAGGTCTGTATATTCGTTAATGATATAATATCATTGTTAATTTACTGGTTTTAATAATTGAACTATGGTTATGTAAGATGTTAACATTATGGGGAGCTGGGTGAAGGGTATATAAGAATTCTTTGTACTATTTGTTCAACTCTTCTGTAAGTCTAAATTCATTCCTTTTTAAATGTTAAAAAAAATCTTGGCAAAAGTCAAACCCTAGTGAATTTGCCTCATCTAAAATAATCCAAGTATTCTTAGAGAATGCATTCAATGTGCATCAAAGTTAGTTAGTTCCAATGGTCTGAAAAACAATATCATATCAACCGAAGGTAACAATCGTTTCAGATTACCACAACCTAAAATAGTGTTCTGGCCAAATTGAAATTAATACTCTATGTGACTCAACATATACACACACACACACACACACATATGCGCGCGCGCGCGCACACACACACACACACACCCTATTATATACCATTCCTGGCTCCCTTAGTCTTTGATGGATGAGGAACGGTAAGAAAGGGTGCTCATGATTGACGTCATGCCTTTCCTTCATTCTTTCTTTCTTGGCTTCTTTCCTTAGCTATGCAAGGCCTTTTTATTTCCCTGTCTGACAGAAACTGCCTCGGGTCATACCCTCCTCCTTCCTTAGCTGACGTTCACTTTATCCTTTAGTGGAACAAAGTAGCAAAAGTATTGTTGGGAAAGAAACTCACATATGAGCACCTCTTAAGATGCACTGAGAGGTACTTAAAACTCTTACCTCTGGCACACTTACAGACTACTCTATGCACTGTAATGCTTAATTATCCTCCCAATTTAGTGCCCTAAAGTTTAACTTTATCTTCCTGGTTACATTGCAATGTTCTTGAGGGCCAGGCTAACATCTTACACATCATTTGTATTCCCGTAGCATGTAACAAACACCAACTAGTCAGTGCATACTGTATTTTGTTGATTGTTTGAAGCAGATTAACCACAGATCACTTCGAGTATAGTATTGAAGACACGTTATACCTTGAGTATAGTATTAAAGACGAGTATAGTACTAAAGAGGAGGGATCTATGAAGAGCAAAGTCCATCATTGTCCTTCCTGCTTGTTTTTGAAAGGTTTGTCAATCCCATGAAAAAGTTTGCCCACAGTCCACCTTAAGTTTGCCACTTTGCCTTTCTAGGACCATAAATGATCTCAGCTGTAGAAAATCATCATACATACCCTCTACTTAGAGATCATACATATATGAAGTTATAAATAACTTCAGGATCTTCTAGGAGAAGATGACAAAATACATTGTAATTTGAGGGCATATGATTGAAAAAGCTATTCTTGACTTGAACCTCCATGCTTCAAGAAATTCTTGGAGAAAACACTATTTCTCTCATAAGAATCCTAGCTCCATTCTTTGAAATTTGAGCAATTTAAAGAAATTTTCATTTTAATCTAAGATGGTATCAAAACTGGAGTGTAGGCAAATGGAGTAATATGTGTGAAGATTTAATAGCAGAATATAACTCAGATAATATTAGAGTTAGTCGAGAATAAAAACCTTAGAGTCAAATATATAGATATTTGGCAGGTAAAGGAGAGAGAGAGTTCTGAAAATGGTATTTACTCTGAAGATATCATGATTTAATTTTCTAATTTTTGTGTGCATTTAACCATAACTTTTAAACTATTATTTTTGTGCGTGTGCTAAGATGCTAAGAATGAACTTGTAATTTTTTTACGAGATAGTATTTTTCAATCTTATTGAAATTCCATATTCATACTGAACAGAAATTATAAACCAATTTAATTTATTGGGGAAAAAAGACATCTCATCTTGAAAGTATCTGTTACTTTTATAAGCAGTTTTGAGTATATTGCTATATTTTATAAAAACTTTTTTTTTTCAAGATTACATCATAAGTAGGCAATAGTGATTTTTTCCCCAATTTTCCTTATTTTGGAGTTGCAGATTACTGTAAAAATACAACTTTTGGACAAAGTAATTTAGGGTGAATTGTTGCAATTTGGATATTTATTACATCTTAAAAGACAAAATAATTGTTGATTCTTGTGAAACTCTCTTGCCCAATTATGGGTGGTTATGCTTAAGAAAAATAACAACAACAACAACATATTTTGGCATTACTGGGTATTGACTGTGTGTAAGAATAGCAATGTCAATCTCAGAACCATTATTAGGGGCTCCTTCAACTGAGAGACACAATCCCTCTAAATTATATCTCTAGTAGCCAACTGAATGTTCACTGAATAATTTTTTTAATGTTAAATGTTACAATAACAACATTTAACATTATAAGCATTATTACTTATAATGAAGGAAAATATTTGCTATTACTATGTTTACAGACTTAAATCCAGGAAGAGATAGACTGTTACTCACCAGGTTGAAGTAACAATACATGGTAGAGTTATGGTTAAACTAAAAGAGCATATATTTGGGTGGGAACAGAGTCTGAAAATCAGTCAATTATTCAGCATATTCCTAGGATACAAAATAAGTGTACCTTTGTGTCACTTGATCAAGGAGTTGATATTCAAGATGGAAACGAATAATGAAAAGATAACATTGTTTATATGATATGATGATGAAGAAAGATAGCTAACATATACTAAGGGCTTACCATGTGCCAGATACTATGTTAAACCTTTTTCATACATTATCTAATATTTTATATAGTACTTATATAACATGAAGGCTTCTTTCAAAGAGTTCTCTGAAACAAACTCATTGGTTTCATGATTTTTTTTTACTGTTAACATAAGCAGCCATAAGTATATATTTTTCAGGATAGTTCTTTTATATGGTATTTTTTAAAGTTATCCACTCCGTATCTGAGTTAGCTTTTGATCTTCAATGAATCTGCTCAAGATTGAATATATCCTTGTATTCTTAAAAATTAATTTTTCTGAAATGATAATGTCTACATACACATTTATGATTGGAATATCTTTTAACATTCAAGAAATAAATAAAATAATATGTTGGATTTACTATTAGATCAAAATTTGGAGAAAAAGAGTGCTAGACATTACATGTTCGAAGTAAATAAGTCCCCAAAATAAGCTCTACCCAGCTTATAAAAAAAAGGAGTCAAAGGTAAATGGCTAAACCAGAAATAACAGCCTCAATATGTTCATTTTTAATAATAGCAGGCAGGGGCCAGCCCTGGTGGCCTAGTGGTTAAGTTCGGCACGCTCCGCTTTGGCAGCCCGGGAGCCATTCCTGGCCGTGGATCTACACCACTCTTCTGTCAGCAGCCATGCTGTGGTGGCGGTTCACATACAAAATAGGGAAAGATTGGCAAAAGATGCTAGCTCAGGATGAATCTTCCTCAGCAAAAAAAAAAAAAATACATAAATAGTAATAATAATAGCAAGAAAAGTAGAAATGTGCTTTATACTCTTGAAACCCCTTTAATTTTAAAAGGTTTAGTCTTCCTGCCTCAGATCTTAAGAATTTGTATGCTTCCTTCAATTATGATTTTTATATAACCTTTCACTTGATTGTTATTATACTACATATTTTATATTATATACTATATACATGTATATACAAATGCAAGCAACCGTGAGTGTTTTTAATTTTCAAACTCTTCTGAGGTACGATATGTAACAGAACAGTTTATAATTTGAAGATAGTTTTGTGATATTACAGATATCAAAATTCTCCTTTCAAATAAGATTATTGCCCTGCACTATCTACTCAACTCAGTGTATTATTTCCTAATTAGTTTGTAAGGGTTAACAAAAATGTTGTACGGAGTTAAATGGATTTCTGATTTACTCTAGTAAAGAATATACTGAATAGGTAGGAGATGATGAAGCCAAACATGTTAAAAATGAAAACTAGCTTGTATTTCAGTGCTTAATACATGCCAGGCACTGTTCAAAACACTTTATACGGATTTTATCAGTTAAATCTAACCTTGGTAGTTAATATCACCATTATCATCCCCATTTTATGAATAAGGAAAGGTGTTTAGAGAGGTCAAGTAATTTTCCCAAGGTGACACATAGTAGACATGCTGGAGCTGGATGTAAATCTAAGCATTCTAGCTCTAGAGTGCCTGCTGAAATAGAGTGCCTGCTGAAATATTAACACCCCACTGAATATATGCAAGATAAAGTCATTCTAGGACTCAGATGAGATACACTCACTAAGTTATTATCTACAGAAAGTCTCAGCTTGTATTACTGTGGTGTGAGGGGCAACTTAAAGCTGTGGGTAGATTCTAACAGGGTAGATCATTTATTTCTGACAAGCTGCCTTCCTACCAAATAGAAACACTTTCTCACCAGTTGACGATAGCCTTAGGGCAGCTGTTCAAAATGGCAGCGTCAGGGGCTGGCCCCACGGCGTAGCGGTTAAGTGCGCGCACTCTGCTGCAGGCGGCCGGGTCCGGATCCCTGGCGCGCCATCGCACCGCTTGTCAGGCCGTGCTGTGGCGGCGTCCCACATAAAGTAGAGGAAGATCAGCATGGATGTTAGCTTAGGGCCAGTCTTTCTCAGCAAAAAGAGGAGGTTTGGCATGGATGTTAGCTCAGTGCTGATCTTCCTCACACACACAAAAAACAAAATGACAGTTTCAGTGAAACGGGTCTGGGATAGGCTGGGCAGAGTGACTCTCAGCAAACTCAAGAGGTGCAGGATCATGTTGACTTTAGTGTATAGGATATCCCAGAAATCAGAATAGTCTGCATTCTTCCTCAGATTTGGGTCCCCTGCTTTAGACAAGACCAATCAAAACAATGGGAAGTCTTAGGAGGCCATTTCAGATATGCTAATTCTGGACCAATTTCTTGGAAATACTATGGTATCTAGAGTTGTATTCACAATGTATAGCATCATGATAGTATCTCCTTTAAGTAATTTCCCTGTTCAAATTGTCATATTTTGCTCCTCAGGGTTTCTTGCCTGAAATCTGTTGATGTGCATCTGAACAATACAAACAATTTCAAAATGGAATTTGTTTACATTAATAATTCATGCAGTGCAGATGTGTACAAGAAGTTAGCAAAGTAAACTAAGGTAGCAACAAGTTTTTCAGTTTAGGAATTCAACAACATGATAAATGTTCATTGAAAGTTCTTAGTTGTATGCTTAAAAACCTACACTAGAATCCTCCAGTGGGGTGGTCTATCTCCAGGTACTCGGTCCAGGTTTAATTTAGGATATAAATTCAGGTTCATTACCCTGAGGGGCAAATGTCCAATCTCTATTGAGAGCAGGATTCGAAACAGTCTTCACATTTGGTTAAACATAGATGGTAGGAATGGAGCGTGGCCATGTACTGCTGTGAGGAGGAAAGTGGAAAACGACTCAAGATCTATTCAGGAAAGAGGTATTACAAACTTTGAAGATTGCATTCTGGAGTGTCTGAAATATCTTAAAGCCCAGTAATAAAAGATGATGGAAAGTGTTAGTTTGCTTTCTTGTTTGTGAAAACCCGGGCTTGCCAAATTCCATGCCCCCTTCTGTGGCACGCCCCCGTGTAAATAAGTTTTCCTTTAATTAGGAATTCATTATCACTGTCATTAAATACATTCTTGCTAAAAATTGGGGAGATAGACTTGTATTTTGAGATTGAGATTCAAAAATGATTGAATTTAATGACACTTTAAAATTACGACTTAATTAACATGTTAGTCTCTCAAGGATTTAAGTTTTTTATTATGTTGTACAAAATCCATTATAGTCAATACTGGTTAATAATAAACATGTTAGCAAAGGCAACAGTAAACAAATATTTGACAATTTAACTCGGTCTGTTATTTTGATGATATATGAGGGCAAAAAGAAAGAAGTACCTAATATTACCTTAATTTTCTATATTTTCACTGTAGATATGAGTCAATTTTATATTATTAATATTAGTCATTTTATTAAAGATCTCATAAGTTTTGTAAGTGACATGCAAGTACAAGACAAGATCGTTTTTTAATAGAAAGATTTATATTTCTCCATTAATGTTTGGCAAAAAGTGGCTGTATTATTTTCTAAGTCAGAGTCAAATGAATTCTTTTTGAGACCTATTCTCTATATGTACACTGAGGAAAACACTTGAAATTTCAAATGTAAATAAAAAATAGGTGAGCCAGCCCTGATGGCCTAGTGGTTAGTTTGGCGCTCACCACTTTGGCGGCCCGGGTTTGTTTCCTGGTTGCGGAACCACACCACTGTCTGTCGGTTGCCATGCTGTGGCAGTGGCTCACATAGAAGAACTAGAAGGACTTACAACTAGGATATACAACCATGCACTGGGGCTTTGGGGAGGGAAAAAAAAAAGAGGAAGATTGGCAACAGATGTTAGCTCAGGACAAATCCTTTCCTGCAAAAAAAAAAAAAAAACTAATGTAGGATTGAAATAGTTAATCTCTATTGAATCAGACCAATTCAATCAATCAGTCAGTCAACAAACATCTGTGGTGCACACACTATTTTCCAGGCACTGTGTGATGATAGGAATGGAGCAATCCGTGAGATACATGGTCCCTACCTCGGTGGAGCTGGCAACATTGACTGGCTATTTTATCACATGTATTCCTTCTAGTAGGAGTAAAACAAGGATTTGTATGTCTTATAATACAGAACTGTTTAATAACTAGCATGTACTGCATATTGAAAAAGTATTTGAGACTTTTTGAATTACATTTTTCTTTAGGTATATTGATACCATGAAAAGAGTTGAAATTATGCAAACTTGTTATTTTATATTTTTGAGAGAATGGCAATATGAAAATATACAGGTAACATTCTATAGACAATTACATACGTGAACATAACTTACATTGTTTGAAAATTCAACTTGTACTTGATTTTCTGGAGTAGCTGGTGTACAACAAGCCCGTGTAATATCAATGTGCTCAGTGATAGAGAAGAAGATGGTAATTGCATACTAAGGAAATTTGAGTTGTCTTTTGATGATGTGGTCAATTACTTGGACTTTGTGAACATTCATGGAATAATTGGTTTTATCTAAGTCCGTTTATGAAAATAGCCACTGTCGCACATTGGTGCTTATCAAAAGCATTTTTTCCTTGAAGAGATTGCACATGTAAAACATCAAACTACCAATTAATGTAATTTGTTTAGAGCTATTTTTCTTTCTTTATCATCAAGGCATTAGCTATCAAAGGTGAATGGTAAAATATCCAGCCAAAAATGGGCTGTATGGCTATCCCAGCAACTTAAACAAAGGGAGTAAGAGAGAACACATGTTACATTTACCCAGATTTTTCCTTTAACTGAAGCTTTTAAACTAAGATTGATAGAAAACAGTATTTAGGAAGAAATAATGCATACTGATTTATATAAAATGCTATTCGCTGTATTTTTCTTTTTGTATTAGCTTTAATGAATAGATATGCCTTTTTATTTTGTGGTACTCTACCATTAAATGATACCATCATTTTTTTTCTGCCTAAATAAATTCAAATTCTTGTCATCTACTATCTGTACAGGAAGATTTGAGACATTATTCCTAATTGAGATTTTTACTGAATATCTTTTAAATATAAATTTGTTTTATTCTTTCACCCACTATTTAAAAGGATTTTCACATTTTTATCTTCTAAAGGAATTGTCAATGAGAAACTAAAACTGCGTAGACTATACATTAAAATCACTTTAGTTTTTAAGCTGTCATGAACTGTTTCAAAAAATGCGAAGTTGCTATTGTTTAATGTCTGTCATTTTATAATGCTTTAGAAGTTATCTATCCTGTAAAATTATTAACTGATGCTAAAATTGCCTTGTAAGTATTAGGACAATAGCAATTTTGTAACAGCTGGGACACTGCCAATGTAAGATAAGTACATTTTGCTCTGTGGATTCATAAAGTGCTTTGAAATGGTTTGTAACTGATGGATGGATGCATTTTCTAAGTGTAGAAAGCAATATTTTGTAGAAGGAAATGGCTTGAAAGCTGACACACATGCATGCAAATGCCTTTCTCTTCAGTAAGTAATTTGCTTTTTCTTTCAAAAGCATAAATGGCATAGTTAGACACATTATTTTGTATATTGCACATAACAATACAAGATGCACAAAAACAGCAAGTACAAAACATTTCATATTGATAGAAGAACCCATGGCTGTGGTATATGATTAGCATAAATGTATACACACTGAAGTAATGCCTTCAGGACTAAAAAGTGAAACTGAAAAAAATAGGAAAGTTCTACCAAACTTCAGGAAATGACAATATTTATTATGCTTTCCCTCTTTTAACTTAATTCTGCTACTTGATTGGAATGCCGTATCATTTTAAATGGCTGTATTTTCAACTTAAACCACTTTATACTATTCATGGTCCTGATGCAAGGTGACAAAGCTATCATACTGTTCTACATATCTGCTTAGGGTGGCTAACATTTTTCAGCTCTTTAAAAATAAAAGTCAATAATACCTTTTCCTGTATGACGAGTGTTCATATGGGACTAGTTTTTGTCAAGTTAAAATTGCTCTGTGACCTGGAATGGGTGTTTAAAAATTTTTTTTAATTTAATTAACGTTGTATACTGAGTACCTAGAACGAACTGGCAGAGAGTACGTAACCAATAAATATTTGTATTATGAATTTCTGAAAGCATTTCAAAGGAAGATTGAGTTTGAATTGAGCTGTCATGCAGAGACACTCGATTTAAAACCACTCTTAGCAACTCTGTAGTTGTTAAAGAATATGAGCTTTGGAGCCAAGTTGGTTGGGTTTCAGTCCTGGTATCAACATTATTCATTTTGTGAACTGAGGCCAGCCTTTTAACTTTGCTAAGCTTCAGTTTCCTACTATACAAAACGAAGAGAGTAACATCCACCTCTCAGGGTTGTTATGAGGAGTAAATCTATATAAAATGCTTTTGCACAGTGTCACACACTTAGCCCTTGATAAGTTAGTTAGCTTTTGCATACGATATTATTATTGTCACACCTCCATTATTATCCACATTATTATTTTGTTTGCTGTATCAATATAGAACTGCCCCAGTTCTTTAAAATGTCCTCAGTTTCCTCCTCAATTTGGACAATTTCTGTGAAAATCACTTACATTACCTCCACTCGTTGATGGGAGTTGGGTGCAATTAGAGAGGAAAACTTATCTCAAACTTCGACATGTTTTTACTTTTATTTTACTGAAGCAATTATTTTTCCTCTTTGATACATATTTCATTCAACATGTTCAAAGAAAATGTAGAAATAAGCCTACTGGTTTGGGGAGTATTTTGGAAGACAGAGGCAAAACTTCCAATTTATACTTTGGCATGTGCCGTTTGTTGGATATTTTTCTCAGAGACTACATATTAGAACATCCAGGCATCTTGGATCCGTTGGTCAGTAGAAGATGTTATACAGCATGAATTAATTGATTAATAGGCCTGCAGCTTAGTGAAATTCTCTACCTTCTCAAAAGGTGCATTCTCTTCTTACCTGGAAGATTTTTGTCACACGGATATGCCAGAGGAATGCTTTTAGACCACAGGGGTTTACCTCTGAGTTATTTCCACTTGAGGAAACCTCTGATGGGACTCCTTAACTGGAAAGACCCCGGTGATAAGAATGGAAACAAATATTGGTCTTTTGATTGAAAATCTTACAGGCAAATTTTGAAGACTTCTAATTTTGTGGATTTTGTGAAACATAACTTATTAAATAGCTACAATATTTCATGTTTAAAAAACTTTGTTATGTCTTTTACTTTGTAATGCCTTTAACTCTTGATGGGGAAGTCTGTGTTTATACACATAGTTTTAGTTAGAGCTGTGCCACTTGCTGTTTATGATATCGCATGGGTTCAATATAATAGTTCTCCCACAAATCCTCTGTGCATAAAAATGAAAAGAGAGCATTTTCCTAGGTAACTTCTTATCAGATGGGGGTCATATAAACTTCATCATAATAAGCCCAAAGCTCCTCGGAAGAAATACCAAAGATGTTAGTGACACCCCTGATTAGGGTCCTCGAGACGGGGTCTCTCCTCATCCTACTTTTTATCTCATTGGTATGGGTTCACTGAGGAATACTGTGCTTTCCTGCTATTCATCTTCTTCTCTCTTTAGCAAATTCAATCAATAGAGAAAGATTACATTCCCCTCACATTAGCTTTTTAGATTTTTCATATCAAAGGCTGTTACTTACAGCCTAGATTCCTTGGGTACTTATATATTTTAACCAGCCATGGGCAGGATTTTGGCACACTTATCTTCTCATTGATGCTTTTTATACTGTCATCTTGTGGATAAAGCTACTGGAACAACATACATTTGTGCACACCTTTTCTGTACCTTTGAGTCCATGAACTGGAAATGTCTTTGGGATAACCTATAAGAATGTGACATAAACCCTTAGCTATTAATGCTTATATAAAACCTTTCACTGCCATGTGAGTAAGTGCTGGCAAGAAGCTTAATGGCAAATGTTCTAATGGGATAACCAGTTTCGTGTTCTGTCATCCCCTGTCTTTAATTTATGTCATATGACTTAATACCATTTTTGTACGAGCTGAATAAATGATTCTCTACTATGAAGGACAGGAAGATACACATTCTTCTATATGCTGTCCATAAGATCTTAATTATCACACATTTGCAGGGCTCTGACTTACAAACTGAACCTACTCTGTATTTATGTCCAGAAAAAATAGCTTTAAGAAATATAGTGCCACTAACTTGCTATTTTTACTCAAAAATATATCTTGAAAACCTTTTATTAGTGCATATAGTTCTACTTCATTCATTTTGACTGCTGTACAGTGTTTCATAGTGTGGATAGGTGATAACGTATTTGCCATACTCCTGTCAATAGACATTTAGGTTATTTGCAATTTTGTGCTACAAACAATGCTGCAATGAACATCCTTATATATGTCCTCTTATGTGTATGTGTGGCTTTTTGTTTAGGGTGGATAAAAAACATTTACTAGTTCATATAGATTCTGTCAAATTGACCTTCCAATTTATGCTCTCACGTTTGGGATAAAAAAATAGTACTTATTTCCCCATGTTTTAGACATACCATATATCATCAAATTTTTAATTCTTGCTAACCTGATATTGAGTCAAAATACCTTCTCTTTATGGTTTTAACTTATATTTCTCTCTTTACCGTTAATCTAATCATCTTGCATATGTTTATTCGATATTCATGTTTACTCTTTGGTGAATTTCCTATTCACATCATTTGCATGTTTTTTTGTGTGGATTATCTTCTTCCTGTCCATTTGTATGGTGGCCTATTATTCAATTGTATATCTTTATTATTTGATTATACGTCTTTTCATCTTTGGTAAACGTTGGTGAACTGTTAAACCAAATAGACTGCCTTTAATTTGTAAGGTAGAGTTGAATTTCAAAACTTATCTAAAGTTTGGTGTTGTGATAAAATATGTTTGGTGACTTAGTGTTAAATATTTAACCCCTTCCATCACTTATAGACTCTTCACTTTGTAGGTTTGGATTATGCCAGTCCTTCAGGGAGATTTCTATGTGGGCGCAGTCTTTTCACTACTGTGACCTGAATTGAAGGCAATTATTTAAAAAAAAAAGAGTCCTATAAAAGGTATTACTTTAATAATTATTTAGTAATTTTTGTTATAATTATGACATGTATAGAAAAATTATGGCTATTGTTCATTTGGTCATACACTTTCAAGTTTATGATCACCAACAGGAGAAGTATTTCTCAAATTTTGTTATCAGAAATAAATATACATTTTCTGAGTAACTGCTTTTTAAAAAGTGTCCACTGTATAGTTTGTTTCCTTCTTTACATTAGCTGCCAGAAAGATAAGAGCAAAATTTATAGGCCATCAGAAGGTAGGTTCAAAGCAATTAATAACACATCAAATATATTTTATGAAATTCTGTATACTTTGTTATGTTTTACACTTATTTTCCCTATGCTTTAATTTCTTTTCTTGCTTTTAAAAACGTACGTTGATATATAATTATAAATTATGTAAAGTTTTTGCAAATGAATTTTATATAGGTAGATAGATACAATCTACTTTTAAACAGATGTTATAGTGAAATTCATATTCTATTCAAGTTCATATTCTTTAAAGTTTTGGCTCATGTTTAAATTTTATAAGATACAAAAGAAGGAAACATCCTTAATTATTAAATATACAAATTATAAAATAAATGATAGTTATCTTATTAATATACTTAGTATATTTACCTTTTAATGATATGTTAGTAAGGGATTAAAAAAGTGTGCAAGCTTTGTGTTTATTGATGTTATAAAACATGACTAAAAAATTATTTTGTCATGGAGCTATTTTCTTTCATAAACGCATTGGTCCAGTTATTATTTTAGAGAAAAATTAATATTTTATGAATAAAAGTATGAAAACCAACTTATTAATAAATAATGTTTAAAGTAATGATTTGCAGTGATAGAAAATAGATTTTAGGACTAGCTACTATAGGCAGTTATTGTGGATTAAACTGTGTTCCCTGAAAAGATATGTTTAAGTCTTGAACCCCAGTACTTGAGGATGTGACTTTATTTGGAAATGAGGTAATTGCAGATGCAAGTTAGGATGAGGTCATAATGAATTGGAGTGGGCCCTAATCCGATGACTGGAGTTCTTATAAGAAGAGGGAAATCTGGACACAGACACAGGGAGAATGCCATGTGACTACAGAGGTAGAGATAGGAGGGACACAACCACAAGCCAAGGAATGCCAAGGATTGCAACCGCCAGAAGTTAGGCAGAGACAAGAAAGGATCCTCCTCTAGAGCGTTGGAGAAGGCATAGCCCTGTCAACACCTTGATTTTGGACTTCTAGCCCCTAGACTTGTGAGACAATAAAGACCCCTCGCCTTGAGGTGTCTAAGTTTGTGGTAATTTCTTATGGCAGTCCTAGAAAATTAATACAGTGGCCGTTATTTCCGGATAGAATTATATTACAGTCCACTGCCTAAGAGAACGTATCAGAGACTAGTAATATTTTGTGTTCTCCACTTTGTTTCTACGTCAGTGAGATCATAAAAGATGCGTGTTGGTGAATAACGAGACTAAAATGTTGAATTTTGATACATAAAAATGTCAATTATACCAGAAATTTAGAAGGAAGGAGGCTTGAAGAAGAAAATTTATTCTAGGACTAAACGTCAAAAGAACTTCAATATTCAAACTATAAAAAATATATTAGGAAAAATCTGTAAATTTAGGTCAGGAAAGTATCTGATCCCTAGAAATGAAGGTTAATAGTCATATTTTTAAAAAGCGAGTAAGTCCTAGTGCTAATAAGGATTTTATCCACAACGTGAAAAAATAATTTACCTTATTTGTCTGTAATTTGTAGCTCTATATTGACATTTTAAAATCACTGAAGCTGCTGTTTACTTTCAAGTGACTGTTTTAAGAGATTATTATATTTTTCACTGAATCATTGAGTTCCAAAAAGCTGCCATGGGCCATTCTTTAATTGAATGTCACAAATGCAATTCTACTGTTCCTTGAGTAAAACTGCATTGTCTTATGACTGACAATGTCAATATTTGAATGACCCTAATTACTTCTGAAAGATCGATGCTATTGGGCTTGTAAAGAAACCAATTTAAAGAAGCATCAGTCTCTCGCTGGTTACTAGAGTATACTAGTGGCTATTAGCAAAAAAATAAATAGTAAAGGATTTATTAGTTATTTATTTTCAGAGTATAGAGAATATCGCAGTCTTTTCTGGTCATATATAGCCACCTTGGATAGATGATCTTGTCACTTTGTAACTATGGAATTTTCATGATCAGGGTGGTTTCTATTTCCCTAAAAACTCATGTGAGATGGCCCACAGTTGCACTTTGCCTCGGGTACTTTTAACTTCTTCTTCACAATGGATCTCAGCCATAAAACTCATTAATCAAATTAGATGGGAGAAGACAAGCTTCCCATGGCTTGATCGTAACTTGTATTCGTGATGATTAATCATTGCACCACATGGGCGAGGTCACTGGAAACAGGCCATTCTCATAGTCCACCATTTAAGTTCAAAGAGAGGAGTAATAGTAGAGTAATGGTCTAGCAAGAAGACCATTAAAGATGATTCAATAGTAAGATGCCCCCAAGTTTTCTTTAGAATGTATCAATGAATAACAGTTTTCTTTCTTCCTTGAGATTTTTAGGAAGACATTTTTTTCTATTGAGATATTTATCACTTTTAGACGCTTTCATAAAAATTTTACATACATGTATCCAGTTTATTAGCACAGTTTTTGCATAATTTCATAGAGGGAAGGTTTATTATAAAAGTGATTCAGGTACATGTCATTTTGTGTTAGTATCTTACCTTGTGCAGCACTTACAGATTTCAAAGTGTTAATCACTCTATTTTAAATTTGATTATTTATTTTTCTTTTTCATTTTGTGGAGAGCTCTGAGAGTAAGATTCATAGTTGAGAAATAGTTTTGAAATAGACATTAGATTGACTACAGTCTGAATTACTTAACATTTCTGACATCATAAGGTAAATAATAAATCAGATCTAGAGATGATATATTTAACATCAATGCATTTCACTATATGTAAATTTAACTTCAATTTCAATAAATCTACACATGAAGATTTACCAATTCTTTATTCTTACCAAAAATTTGGTATGTAAGAATGAGGGGTTAAAATTTCCAAATATTATCATTTATTACATGTTCCCATCAAACACTTTACAAATGATGGTTTGATTTCCTTGCAGTGTATTCATTCTGAAATAATAAATTGAGATGTCTGCTTGCAAAATAGCAATTGCTGCAATTATTTTTGTGAAGAGATCCAGGAATATAAGGACCTCTGTGATGTGGTACTTAACACCACTCTAACTTCATTTTTCATGCTCTCTCTGTGTGCTCTCCTATCACCAAACTACAGTCTTATATTTATTTATTCTTTTATTCCTTCTATATTGTCACACACGTTTAACACCACAAACAAACTGTCTATGCAATCATCTTATCTTCAAATACTCACCTTCTAGGCACTCTCAATTCCCACTATTCCACTGAAACTGCAGCCCAACTTTCTCCTTGTTGTCAAACTCAGGGGACATTTCTCAGTCTGTATCTTATTTTATCTCTTAGTGGAATTTAATGTGGATGACTCCTCCTTCTTTTGAAAAAAATTAATCTCTACCGTGACACCACTTCGTGCTGATTTTCCTTTTGTTCACTCCTCATTCTTTTCTTTTTTGTGAGGAAGATCAGCCCTGAGCTAACATCCATGCTAATCCTCCTCTTTTTGCTGAGGAAGACCGGCTCTGAGCTAACATTTATTGCCAATCCTCCTCCTTTTTTTTCCCCAAAGCCCCAGTAGATAGTTGTATGTCATAGTTGCACATTCTTCTAGTTGCTGTATGTGGGATGTGGCCTCAGCATGGCCGGAGAAGCGGTGAGTTAGTGCACGCCCGGGATCCGAACCCGGGCTGCCAGTAGCAGAGCGCACGCACTTAACTGCTAAGCCACGGGCCGGCCCTCATTCTTTTTCACTAGCTCCTCCTCCTCTTTTTCAGTTTTTGGTGACTTCTACTTCTCAATCGTCTGATGGCTTTGTCTCGGGACTCCTTATCCATCCATGGGCTTTGGAGACAGACACTCTGAGTTCAAATCCCAGACTTACCACTTACCAGCTATGAGACTTTGGGCAAGTCTCTTGTCCTGTTTTGTGTTTCAGTTTTATCATCTTTAAAATGGGGGTAATAATAGTACCCACTTCATATAATTATTATGTTTAATGAGATAATATAAACAAAATGCTTAGAATAGTGCCGGGCACTTATTAAGTGCTTTATAAGTGTTAGTTATGCTTATTATCACACTTTCTCCTTAGAATATTTTCTCTAGTGCCATGGCTTTAATACTATCTCCATGCTGACAATAACCAAATTTATATTTATTCTAAACATTGCACATGGATTTCCAATAAATATTTTTAACTGCCAATTTGATGTTTCCACGTGTATGTCTAAAAGGCATGTCAAACTTCACACACACAGAATGGAAATCTTGATATATTTCTTTCAAATCAATTTCACTCCTGTTTTGACACTACCATCAGTTTCATTGTTCAAGTAAAAAACCTTGGAGTAATTCTTCATTCTTTACTTTCTCTTACTTCCACAGTCACTCCACTAGCAACTCTTGTTTGTTCTACCATAGTCAATAGTTTAAACCCACCTATTTCTCTGAAGCTCCATTGCCACCAGCCTAATCACAGCAACCGTCACTTCTTCCCTGGTGTCTGTACTAGCAGGTCCCCTCCTGCTTCCACTCTGGCCCTTTTGCACTTCTGCTCTAATAAGCCTTCTGAGACATAGGTTATATTATGTAACTTTGTGCCGAGCACATGATAGGTCTTCGATAAATATTTGTTGAAAGAATGAATTGATGTCTTATTGAGCGGCATTGAATCTTAGTGGTTAAAAAGAAGCAGATATTGCCTTCAGTTTAAAAGCTTACTGTGAATTAAAACAACAGAGTATTATGAGAGAGAACAACTAGGAAGCGGTAGATATGCTCAAAACAAGATGGCTAAGGAAGTTTACTCTGAGTAGGTATATTTCAAATAGACACTTGTAGCCTGAGAAGGAGATACTCTGGTGAAGACTGTGTACAAAGAATTCCAGGCAGAGGATCTCTGGGAGGGGAAACCTTTTGCCTGTTTTACAAACTCAAATGGCCAGTGTGCCTACAGCTCTATAAGGGAGAGAAATAAGTTTGGAAATTAGGCAGGGGACAGTTCTTGCTGGACTTTAGTCTGGTAATTGTTGGTGATTTTTATTAGCTACAATGAGACCACTGGATGGTTTTAAGCAGGGGGATTACACAATTCCATTTATGTTTGTGAAAGATAAGAACTGGCTTCTTTGTGGAAGGACTGGGAGGAAATGAATGAAGATAAAGCTTACTGAAGGCCAGAAGAGAGGATAGTTGCACTGGAGATATATTTTGGAGATAAAATCAGGTATCAAGATGACTTACTGGGCCGGCCCCGTGGCTTAGCGGTTAAGGGCGCGCGCTCCACTGCTGGCAGCCCGGGTTCGGATCCCAGGCACGCACCGACGCACCGCTTCTCCCGCCATGCTGAGGCCACGTCCCACATACAGCAACTAGAAGGATGTGCAGCTATGACATACAACTATCTACTGGGGCTTTGGGGGGAAAAAAAAAGAGGATTGGCAATAGATGTTAGTTCAGAGCCGGTCTTCCTCAGCAAAAAGAGGAGGATTAGCACGGATGTTAGCTCAGGGCTGATCTTCCTCACACACACAAAAAAAAATTAAAAAAAAAAAAAAGATGACTTACTGATACATGGGCATGGAGAAGAGGGGAAAGGAAACAATTAAGGATGATTGCCAGGTCTCTGGCTTGAGCTATTGGGTGGATATTGATTCCAGTTAATGAACTGGGTGTTAAGAATCTATATATTTGACCCTGGAATTCAAAAGAGCAATTTGCATTAGAGATATAAATTTGAAAATAATCAACATTTAGATGGCATTTATGAGCAAGGGAATAATTGAGGTGTCCTAGTAAGAAAGTATCAAGAAAGAAGAGGGGAAGAACTCCATTTTTTAAAGCTTAATAGAAAGTTGGTATCAAGGATGTCTCCAGATTTGCCATATTATTTTTCTACATCTATTTCTTGCACAGTAACACCTCCATAAACTGCTTGGCAAACTCCTATTCATCATTTGTAACAAAAGGATGCTACCTCTACTTTGAATTATGATTATTATTTAACCGACATTTATCAAGTGATTATTAAATGCCGAGTGTACTTTAATACATGTGTTGAACATTTAACATTATCCTATTTAACCCTCATTACAATGACTCTGTGAGGTAGGTATTAAACTATTTTACAGATGAGAAACCTAAAGTAACTTACAACTGGTTACCAATGCAGCTGGGAGTTGAGCCCAGATTGTTAGTGGTGAAAGCCTATGGGTGTAATTTCTACAGTATCTAGTATTTTACTTTCACAGTACACTTATACATATAAGTGTAAATACAACAAATAAAAGTAAACATGCATGTAAACAGAAATTTAAATTCTACTTCTTTTTCTTTGTCTTTCTCCCTTACTAAACCATGAGCAAGTTGAAGGTAGAATTCATGGATTACTAAATTTGGGGAGCTTCCAGGCCACCGTGGTGTCTGACACATAGCAGACACTAAACAAATACTTGCTGTATTTGTTGTATTAAATGAATATAGATCCTTGATTTTGAGAGCAAATTCTTATAAGCTTTTAAGCTCTTCTGCTTAATCTCTTGTTTGCATATCTATATGTTCAGCTGCTCAGTGTTAGAGGTGGAATCAGTTTTCATAAATGGAATTTTGACTCTAAGCTCTGGGTAAGTTTATTAGACCTAAGCTTTGCTGTGTGCATCTGCTCCCTACCAAAATTACTTTTTCCAAGATTACATCACCAAAATATCATGCTGGTTGTTTATTAAATTATTTTATGTAATTTGTTCTAAGATGTTATTTCATGCAATTTGTTCAAGCTTATCTTTTTTTTCTGGATTCCCCACCATTTTGAAGTAGTCTTCTATTACTAAGAATTTAATTTCATGCTGCTCTCAAGTATCTTGAATGGAGACCAAAATGTGTGTGACTTCTGGAATGGTAAAATACTAATTTTGTATAATTCACCAAAGATAACTGTGTTAAATGTTCTTTGCTGTAAAATGCAATAGAAAAAAATAAAGAAATATTCTTTTTAAGTAATATTAATTCAGCAAACTACTTTTTAATGTTAGAATTATGAAAGAATATAGCACAAAATGGACTAGAATTATTACTGAATTAAAAGATAAATTGTCTCTATTTTAACAATGAATGGGCTCTGCTTTAGAAAAGTCGACATCATTAAAATGTTTCACTTTGTCAGGCAATTTCAAGTTTTTGTTATTAAGAAGATTTCATTGCTTTGACACACTTTCCTAAATGCATTCTAACTGTTTTCCCATATAATTGAAATCAAGACATTCCCAAACAAAATGTTTCCATGCAATGCAATATTATACAATCACAAGGCTGTAGCTATTACTACAAATGTACAGAGCGACAGCTTTTTCATTTTTTTTGTAGGACAGTTTTGCTTCCCTCCCCTCTTCTAGGTATACGATGTAAGCTGGGAGTCACAATTAACAGGCTATTTTTGGATACAGGGAGAAATCATTGAAGGCAATGTTATACTCCTCCAAGTGGACTTTGATTTAGAAGTAAATTTTATGTTGAACAACCTCCTTATTTTTACCTACTCTTCGTTTTGACACTTGAGAATATTTACTTGGCAGTCAAACTTCCACATAATCATTCACCCAAAAAGTGAATCAATACATCCACCATAACTTAACCATTTTCTAAGAAGACTTTGTACCTGGCAGGAGGTGAGTCACTTCAGATTTTATGTATCCTCTAAATAACTACACACCAGCCAGTTCTATCACTGGGCATATTTGATTTTATATTTTGTGGTTTAATGTGATTAATTTTTTATCCCATCCTGTTGACCCTTTGCTCACCTTTAAACTAGCTCTCCTATGCAGTGCACGAAAGGACCAATGGATTATATCTTCTGATTTATTACTCGCTATCCCAGCTCCTTCATTTCTTTCACTTTTGTGGAACCTATGTTTCATCCTTACTATGAACTTTATCCTCCCCATTTGTGCAATCTATTGCTCTACTTTTGCTTAAGTGGAATCTTTATCATAATCAACTTTATCATAATCAACCATTCAATGAAACTATTAGCATATAGAATCTATTATCTCTTTGACCCACTTAATATCTCCAGACCTACTATTATCACCATTACTTCTAATATCTCCACCTTTCACATGTTATACTCCAAACCCAAGCTGGACAGCTGTATTTAAGAATATTATTAACCACGTGTATGAAGTCCACTATGAATATGAAATGTATATTACTAACTTCATCTTGATCCACATCAGAACAATTATATTTTTATTTCTCAGAAAGCTTTTCATTCCTAGCTTAATTTTCCACCATGTTGAGTTCAGAAATATCCATAACCTTAAAAACTGAAACTTATATTTATTTTCATCATACATAGATGACAAAGTATCTCATCTATTTTTTGTTTTTGTTTTTGTTTTGTTTTGTGAGGAAGATCATCCCTGACCTAACATCCGACGCCAATCCTCCTCTTTTTGACGAGGAAGATTGGCCCTGGGCTAACATCCGTGCCCATCTTCCTCTACTTTATATGAGATGCCGCCACAGCATGGCTTGACAAGCCGTGCGTCAGTGAGCACAGGGGATCTAAACCCGCAAACCCTGGGGCCATCGAAGCGGAGCGCACGCACTTAACCACTATGGCGCCAGGCCGGCCCTGTCATCTATTTTTAAAATCACAGGCATTTGAAGTATATTCTGCCCTATTTTAGCCTCTGTTTATTAAAATATACCTGTGTCTTCAACCATGATTTCTGTTTCATATTCTTTCTCAGAAGAAAAGTTCCCTGTTTCCTTTATGAGCTTAGCCACCTCCCTGTTCTCCTATTCTATCCCCCTTATCTTCCTTGTGAATTACCTTTCATTGCATCGTCAATCTGTCTCCATTGGATCATCTCCCTTTGTCTACAAAGAGACTGAGAAAACTTCTAGCCTTAAAAAGACTCCCATTTCTTCTATATTCCTCTTCTTTTTTTCATTACCAAAATACCAAGGAGACTACTTTCCATTTGTAGTTTTCTCTTTTTCACACACAATTGCCTTTATTTTCCCACCACTCTTCAGAATCTGCTTTCTCGAAAGTAACTAAGGACCTCTTTTGCCAACCTGTCCTTCTCCATGTTACACCTTTTCTTGGCTCTCCCATACCATATCCTTCAACCTCTCGAATAATTATTTTTATGTCTTCTTTTTTGTATCCTTTTTTATTCTTGTCTTTTATAATAGGTATTTCCCATGAATCTGTTCTCAGCCCTCTTTTCTTTTCTTTCAACACTTTCTTCCTTCTCTATGTATTATCTCTCTATATGTCTATCATTTCTATTTGTATAATCTCCAAATCACTACCTCCAGGTCTAAATGCCACATGTGACTCTCCAGCTATTTGTTGAATGTATACTTATTTCCTCAGAAACCGTTAACTCGTAAAAGCGTTTAAGGCCTTCCAATATCTGCCTATAACTTGAACGCAATCCACATTTCACACTAAGTAGCCCCTTCACACATTTGACACTTTTAGTTAAATTTAACAATTTTGCCTTTCCCTAAACACATCCTTTTCTTTACTTTGTTTTTGCTCCTGCGTCTTCTCTCTTTGTACACTTTAGTACTCCTGGCTCTTCATGCGTGAGCTCGTGTGCCTCCAACATTGAATTCCTCCTAAGCAGGATGTAATACTTCCTTCCTCTGAACCCTCAATGTTTTCTTAGCTTTTTCATATTTATGCACAATGGTCAAATCTCAAGGTTTAAGTGAAGTTATTGGTTTCCCTGTTGATTCTATTGCTTTTTTACCTATTTGTATTCACAACTCAGCCTCTGCGCCAGTGATTCCTAGAGTCTAGAAAGGAGGTTTTCTTACATAAGTTTCTATCCCTCCAAAGCATCTGGCATAGTGTTTTTTCATTTCCTATAGAGACACTTAATATAAATATACATAATACATAAATATTCAGTTTGCTACACATGAACTTCTTAGCATTTAGATTAGAAAAACTGAATGTGTTTTCTCTCTCCTCATTTCCACTCAGTGCTCATCTTTCTACGTACTCCCCAAATTTGCTGTTCTGTCTCTGTTCATTCATTTCTCTCTTACCAATGGGAATGCTGTCAAAACACATCAACACCTATTACCCTTTCCATGAAAATCCCTGGTTACAAATATGTGGTTAATTGATGGTGTCACCCAGTATTTCAATGGAAAAAAATCTCCAAATATACTCTTAACTGAGTTCTGGAGAGATATAGGCTTCGTCTGCACTCTGTCCAGTAGCACACTATATGGGTGGAGACACTATTTATTTTTTAGGTAAGTGTGGGATCACAAAGTTTAATTTAAAAATTTAAAGGGTTTCAGTGAATGATACCTTTAAATGAATAAATGTTTGAGAAATGTGGAGCTGCCAGTATAGGCTACAGTATCAGTGAGGCAATAGGAAAACAACTACCAGAGAATGATAATCCTAAAGTTTATTAGAGGCTTCAAAGAAAGTAATGAGATAAGAAAGGGTCTAAAGAAATGAAAAGATAGTACATTCTTGTTGAAACAGACATAGTAATCAATCTTCAGGGTATGAATATTAAGGTCTCACACTGACAGGAATACGTGTCTCCAAAGGAAGTGTATGGAATTGTTTTATAATTGTGACATGTTCTCTAGAAGGTACCTCACACATTTCTGTAGGTTACATGAGAGAAAATGCCAAACAACCTGGTATACATTAAGAATGAATGATGAAATAATTTTAATCTTCAACAGATAAGTCACAAGGAAGAACTGATTTCTATGAACTTATTCTTGTATTTATGAGTGAGCATGAGCACTGCAATTATTACAAACGTTATTTGGAATAATTCCTGGAGTCACTTATATGTCATTGATTGAGAAATTAAAATAAAATTCAGTGTACCTTTGCTGTGACAAAAACAAATCATTCTTTACTTTTCTAACTAGATATTTTTTAGGAACTTGGATTATTTTTACATTGATATTATAACAAAAATCTTTTATTTTTATGATTATTCTTAAAAGTGATGATCCTTTGCAGGTTATAAAAACTGATAGTATTCTTTGTGGTATTGTGCTAAACACACAATAGTATGATAAACTGATGACCTCGTGGTGCTATTTTTAGGATCTTTGATTTCAGGTATTATATTTCCTAATGTAAAAATGTTCCTAGGGCTCATTTCTTTCTCCAACCATCACTTGTAACATTTAAGGACATTCTAACTATTCCTATTTTGCAACTATTAATTGGGGTCCAGTATGGTACATTTAAATAAAGTCTTATATCAAGGGGTTTTAAATGTCCCCTTTCCCTAGGAGGAAGAGTTTTGATGAAATGATTCAGTGTCACCTCCACTCACCATTTTGCCTTATTTATGTAGGTAAGGCTTATGTAGATAGGTATCCTAAAATATTAGCCCAGGGCAGTGATTAAGCAGGGTAAGCCTGTGTGGCTCAATCTTGGCTCTGCCGCTTACTAGCTCTTTGACCTTGAAAATGTTCCTTAACCTCTTCACATTTAACTTTTCCTATCTGTACATTTGTGGTAATGGTATCTATCCCACAGTGTTGTTGTGAGGACTGGATGGGTTATTAAATGTATCTGATATATTCGTCACTTGATATGCGTTAACTATGTTTGTTATGATCAAGAGAGAAGTTAATAAAATATTTGATTAACTCACTAATTCAAGGAATATTTATTGTGATTCTTGTTAATGCCAAATACTGTTTTAGGCACTGTTCCTGCCCTCAAGAAGCTTATAGTTTGCTAGAAAAATTGGCCAAGATAAAGAGTTATAACAAGGTGCATTTATGTGCTAAATAAAAGTTGCTCAGGGTATTATGGAAGAACACAGGAAATTTGACTACAAAAGCACTTACATTAAAAGGAACAGGAAATAGACTGCAAGATCAGAATTTGGCACCACTGACATAAATAAACTGAAAAAAAAAAAAAACCAAAACATTTTTAAGAGGAATAGTTTTGACAACTTATGTATATTTTCTGGTGGGAAAACAGAATAAGGGACTAAAAGTCTATAGCTTAAGTAATAATGGCTCTTATTATTATTAATTTATGCAATTTCTACTTTTTCTTTAATAGGAAAAAGGTTTTTAAAAATTTTATAAATAGTAGGCAAGCATTTGAGATTCAAATCAATATACACCATATCCATCTTCTATACATATAGCTTTACATACTGTGGCAGGTGGATACAGATTATTCTACTGAGTTCCTACCTATGGATACATGGCATTATAATGCAGATTTGCTCTTATTTCTTTCAAACACCCACACTTCCCACAAGGCAGAACAAAATTTTCAGTGGTTATTATTGTACTTGCTTTATAACCACCACCACTCACACTTCTTATTTAAAGAAGTGCCAATAAAAACACAATACATAAATATCAGAGTAATTAAACGTTTTATATTTTTAGTAATTTATATTCATTTCTCCTTTCTGGGAAAAGGAAATAATATGGTTACTGTTTCTTAAGATCCTGGATGACTTTTTTTCCATGATATGCACACAGGCTGAGATGGTCCAAAACTTGGAACTGTGGGCATGAATGTCTGCAGTCTTCATTAAACCTGTTACAAGGAGTTCAGCTCAAAGATAAATAAATGACTCTTGCTAACCATTTCATTCCCTCCAAATATGACATTAATTGGGGATCCAACCTAATTACACTTCTGTCCAAAATGAGATTTGTAATTTTTTTTTCTGGTTTATGATTGTGAAAAATGATCCCAAATTTTGCCCCAAAAAGCAGAGGACAGACTTTGTTCAAGATCCCACTGGTTATTGGCTCTAAGGCTTAGTTGCTTAAACTTGATTTTGACTTCAAATTTATTTCAACACACACAAGTTTAAAAAATACAATTACATTTTATGAGAAGAATCCTCTCAAAAGGCTCAGGAGGTAGATGTCATGACATTTTACAAAATTTAAAGCTTTGAGAATCTAAGTAACTTAGTTCTGAGTTTTCATAGCAACATTTTTTTTTTGGACCAAAAATAGAACCTAAGATATGGTTAACTTGAAGTTTTTAGAAGAAAACTCGTTGCCTAACACATTCTAGAGATCCACGCATCACCTACTCAACTTTCTGTTGCTTTTTTTTAATAACACTGCATTCTTGGCATTTACAATGAGAACATACAATGAACTTACAATGTTCATATATAACTATGAATATATGGTTGACCTGATCTAACAAAATCTTGTTAGAATCAGAGCAGTGATTATACTTTATTAACATGGGAGGCAGATTACTGCAACAAAATATCAACATCGTGTTGGAAGTTGAGATCCTTGGACTGTAGTTAAAATTTTACTGTGGTTTTACTTGCTGAAAAAACTTACTCCACATGTATTTGCTTCTTTATTTGCACAAGTAATAAACCTACCTATTCTTTTATCTTGGACTTGGCTTTAGAATAAAAGGCTGTATATTTCATGAGATAATATAGAATAAAGATATTAGCACATTTTTATGATATCTGGAAACAAATTTAAAAAAATAAACAAGATGAAGATCTAGTCAACAATTTACAACAACATGAGATCTGTAGGAAACATCTGCTGCTGGTGAATATAATCATAATAATAACTTGAATAGAGAGGTAGTTAGAAATTATTGCAGAGATTAAAATGTTAGTTATTAATAACAAAAACCTGAGATAGTCAATCAAATTTAAACAGGAAACATTATATTAATTTCAATAATTAGAATAAAGATGTTTGACTTAGTTACTCTGTTTAATTTATGGGAGAGTTTGTGGATTGGTGAAACTAGTCTTTCAGTTATAATTATTTTTTTAACAAATGCTAAGTAAATGGAATTCATTGTATTTATTTTTAAAATTTGGGTAAAAGGTAATTGAAAATTACACATTAAAAACTTCAATGAATAATTTTAGTCCTCTTTAGCTCTGACAATACTAAATTGAATATGTAAAGGGGTTTAGGAATAAGATATCAATATCATCAGTCATTTACTGCCACTACTGATGTGAATATAAAATATTGCTTTATGTATTCTAAAAGAAATAAGCAATAAAGGATTTTCCAGAAAAATCACAGCATTTGACAATGCAGGTTTCTTTCTCGTAAGTGCCCCTCCACCATACTACAAATACTTAAAATGCCTAAATTAAAGAAAACTATAACCCAACCTCAGAAAATTAACTTTAACAACCAGAAATTTAAAAAAAAAAACTCAAGTCAAACTACAAAGCATTACTGTACCACAAAGGGTAAGATGAAGATTCCAGTACCCTGTAGAAGTCACTTCCAAAGATGGCTCCTACAACATCACTTGAACGAGAAAACAAATGATCATAGATACGGTGATAACAATTATCTTTAAAAAATTAAAAGAATAATTACAACAAGAATAAAGATGGCATTCTAACCAACTCTGTTAAATTTGTATATTCCACATGGTAAAAAAAAAAAAATTGTAGAACAAAACTAATTCTGTAGAATGAAATCAGTGGTGCCGTAATTTCAGTGCCAAGAGGATCCTAAATTACAGTAAAATAACAGATGACAGCAATTTTAGGGAAAATGATGGAACTAGAAAAATAATAACTTTCTTAAGAAATATAAAGGCTAGTAACTTTAATAATAACAATAATACTAATAATGGAAATGAAAATTTTCTTGAAATGAAAGACCCTCTGGATCAGGGAACAGCAAACTTTTTCTGAAAGGGCCAGATAGTAAATATGTTAGGCTTTGCAACTCATGTAGTCTTTGTCATAAGTTCTTAACTGCCATTACCGCATGAAAGCAACTATAGACTACACATAAAGAAATGACTAAGTGAGCATAGCTGGGTTCCAATAAAACTTTATTACAAAAACAGGCATATACCAGATTTGGGCTCAGGCTACAGTTTTTTGACTCCTGACGTAGACAACTACCTGTCAAAATTTTAAGGTTTAAAAACAATAACAGAAATTTTTACAAGTCACTAAAAAATAAAAGTGAAATCATTTTACAGTTAGAAAAGGTAAATCATGTCTTCGACTCTTACTCATTAACTTTGGATAAAAGAGTATCATAAGAGAAAATCTTAAAGTTGAAAGAACAGGAACTATTGAACACAAAATAGTACCCAGGGATACCAGTTTTTCTTACTGAATTTAGAATGTAAGTTAATTTGACAATTCGACATAAAAGTCCCACAGCTTAAAGATCAGTAGAAGAGACAATAGAATCCTCAAAATAAAGACATCTACAAAAGATAAGGGAATTACAACATTAACAAAAGGAAGGTTAACACTATAAAATAAAATTAATTTTAATTTCAACTAAGTATTAGGTGCTTATATACTGCAGTAATCCCCCACTGATATCCCATTATCTGTGTGGGATAGTTCCAAGACCCCCATTGGATGCCTGAAACCATAGAGAGTCCTGAGCCTTATACATACTATGTTTTTTCCCATACATACACAGCTATGATAAAGTTTAATTTTATAAATTAGGCACAGTAAGAGATTAACAACAATAACTAATACTAAAATAGAACAATTAAAACAGTATACCATAATAAAAGTTATGTGAATGTGGTCTCTCTCTCTCTCTTAAAATATCTTACTGTACTGTACTCACCCTTCTTTTTGTGATGATATGAGATGATACAAGTCCTATGTGATGAGATGAAGTGAGGTGAATGATGTAGGCATCGTGAAGTAGCATTAGGCTACTAGTGACCTTCTGACAGTACATCAGGAGGGTCATCTGCTTCTGGACAGCGGTTGACCGCAGGTAACTCAAACCGTGGAAAATGAAATCGTGGATAAGAGGGGACTACTATATATGAATATAAGAAGCTCAAAGGGTTATTTGGGTGACTATGAATAAATTCAAGATGCTATATTCCTAATCTCTCTGAGGACAGACTTCTGGGTTTTTAAAGTTAATAGAAATGAACAGTAAAATATTTGGAACTGTTTTAAAATATATTAATATTAGAAGTATTTGAAAAATGACATTTTTATTTAAAAACAAAATAGAGGCAAATTCCATCACACAAACCATAGAAACTATATAAGTAAAAATCAAAGAAAAAGAAAGATAACAACACAAAACAATAGCTATGCCAGAAGTGACATAAATATATCCACCATCTCACTAAATATAAACAGACAGTTCTATTGAAAGAGAAAAGTGATTGGCTGAATAGTAAACAAATTCCAGTAATCTTTTACCTTTAAGAGATACTATTAAAATCAAATGGGCAGAATATTTTAGAATCATCTACTGTATTTTGCCCATAAAAATAAAGAAGAGAAGAAGTTACTATAATGTTATATGGGATGGTAGGTTTTGTTTTGAACATTAAAAGATATCAACAAGTTGACCATAGGATAAAGCACCAAATAATGAAAACCAAGCAATATTGAACTATATGTTCCAGATAACAGTAACAAACCACATAAAAGTAAAAAGGCAAGAACTACTAGAAGGAAACAGAAATATAATTTTTGAGGTATTTAATACATAATCAGAATAGCAGTTTATATAGATATAAGCATCAATAAAAACATTATAGAGGACAGCAAACAAGAAAAATAAAAGCAAATAATGGAAAATAGACCAAAACATTATGGGAAGAAACCAAAGCATTTCTAAGGAAGGTCTATATTGTTAAAGGGCTATTTGATGACATTAAAAATGCTAATTTTTTAATTTAAAGACTATAGACTGGGACACTAAAGAGGAAAATGGAAATAGCAATAATTGAATAAGACATAAAACAAGAAGGGTGGTGAGGAGGAGGAAGAAGAGAAGGAGAAAAAGAAGGAGGGGGAGGAGAGAAAGAAGAAATACAAACTTGTTAATGCTAACAGGTTCTCCTCTGGATGACAAAATTGATGAACTGCTTTGTTTAGTGACAACAAATGTGAAGTACAATGTAATGGTTAAGAGTCGGTTCACATTGGGCAACTTATCATCTCCATGCTTAAATTTTCTGATCCCTGAAAAAAATGTGTGATAATAATAATGACATCCATATCAAAATCCCCAAAATGTTGTTTTTTGCAGAAAAAGAAAAATCTATCCTAAAATTCACACGGAATCTCAAGGGATCCCTTGTACACAAAACAGTCTTGAAAAAGAGTAACAAAGTCAAAGGTCTCACATTTTCTGATTTCAAAACATACTACTAAGCTCTAGAAATCAAAACAGTATGGTACTGGCATAAAGACAGACATATAGACAAATGGAATACATTGAAGAGCCTACAAATAAACTTTTGCATATATAGTCAAATGATTTTCTACAAGGGTGCCAAAATCAAAAATTTAATGGGGAAAAGACAATCTTTTCAACAAATGGCAAAAGAATGAAGTTGTACCCTTACCTTACACCATATACAAAACTTAACTCAAAAATGGAACAAAGACCTAAATGTAAGACTAAAATTATGAAACTCTTAGAAGAACACATAGGAGAAAAACTTTATAACATTGGAATTGGCAATTATTTCTTGGATGTAACACCATAAGCACAGGCACAAAAGAAAACTAGATAAATTGGACTACATCAAAATTAAAAAACTTTGTGCCTCAAAGGACACTATCAACAGAGTGAAAAGGCAACCCACAAAATTGGAGAAAATATTTGCAAATTATATCTGATAAGGGGTTAATATCCAGGGTAGGTAGTGAACTTCTAAAACTTAACAAAAAACCAAACAACTCGATTCAAAAATGGGAAAAAAACTTAAATAGACATTTCTCCAAGGAAGATATACAAAGAGTCAACAGGATACTCAACGCCACTAATCATTAGGGAAATACAAATCAAAACCACAATGTGATACCACTTCATAGCCGTAAGAATAGCTATTATCAAAACAAAGAAAGTGACAAGTGTTGGCAAGGATGTGGAGAAAATGGAACCCTTGCACAACGCTGGTGGGGCTGTAAAAAGTACAGCTTCTATGAAAAACAGTATGATGGCTCCTCAAAAACTTACAAATAGAATATCACATGAACCAGAAATTCCACTTCTGTGTATATATATGTGTGCGTATATATATATACACACACAAAAGAATTAAAGCAGCCACTAGTAAAAAAACAGAAAAATTATGCCTATTTCATTATGTTGCAGTAAGAAATAAATGAAACAATTGAATATAAAGTGTTGGCACATAAAAAATGCTTTATAATAGCTAAATTTATAATAGTCTTTGAAATATCTAGTCCAACAGACACAGTCTATAGATGAAGAGATTTTAATTAATTGAATAGGTAATTGTTTGCATTGTCAAGAATAGTTATGTGATTATTGATCAGATGTTATTTCCATAATATATCTCAGCTATACATTAACCTGAAAGGCAAGACAAAATTTTTGAAAATGTACTAAATACAATCAGAACTTGCTAAGCTCTTTCGACTACAGATTCTTTTTTTTTGTTGTTGCAGTATAGTTGACATAAAATATTGTATTCATTCAGGTGTACAACATCATGATTCGACATTTATTTACATCACAAATTGACTACCCTGACAAGACTAATAACCATGTGTCATTATACAAAGTTATTACAATATTGTTCACTATATTCCCTATGCTGTACATTACTTCCCCATGATTTATTTATTTTACAACTGGAAGGTTGTACCTCTCATCCCCTTCCCCCTACCCACCTCTCCTCTGGCAACTACTTATTTGGTCTTGGTATCTATGAGTCTGATTCAGTTTTGTTTTGTTTGTTCATTTGTTTTGTTTTGTTTTGTTTTGTTTTTAGATTCCACATATAAATGAAATCATACAGCGTTCTTCTTTTTCTGTCTGGCTTATTTCACTTAGCATAATACCCTCTAGATCTATCCAAGTTATCGCAAATGGGAGGATTTCATTCTTGTTTATGGCTGAGTAATAATCCATTATATATATATATACCACATCTTCTTTATCAATTCATCTACCAATGGACACTTAGGTTGCTTCCATGTCTTGGCTATTGTAAATAGTGCTGCAGTGAATGTAGGGATGCATATATATTTTTGAATAGGTGTTTTTGTTTTCTTCAGATAAATACCCAGAAGTGGTATTGCTGGGTCGTATGGTAGTTTTATTTTTAATTTTTTGAGGAACCTCCATACTGTTTTCTATAGTGGTTGCACCAATTTACATCTCTGCCAACAGTGCACAAGGGTTGCCTTTTCTCCACATCCTTGCTGACACTTGTTATTTCTTGTCTTATTGGTAATAGCCATTCTGACAGGTGTGAGGTGATATCTCATTGTGGTTTTGATTTGCCTTTCTCTGATGATCAGTGATGTTGAGCACCTTTTCATAACCTGTTAGTTATCTGTACGTCTTCTTTGGAAAAATATCTATTCAGGTCTTCTGCCCATTTTTTAATTGGACTTTTTGGTTTTTGATATTGTGTTGTGTGAGTTCTTTACATATTTTAGATATTAACCCCTTATTGGATGTATTATTTGCAAATATATTCTCCCATTCAGTTGGTGCCTTTTTGTTTTGTCAATGATTTCCTTCACTGTGCAAAAGCTTTTTAGTTTGCTGTAGTCTCATTTGTTTATTTTTCCTTTTGTTGCCTTTGCCTAAGGAGACAGATCCAAGAAAATATTGCTAAGACCAATGTCAAAGAGTTTACTACCTATGTTTTCTTCTAGGAGTTTTATAGTTTCTAGTCCTTCATTTAAGTCTTTAATCTATTTTGAGTTTATTTTTGTATATGGTGTCAGAAAGTGGTCCAGCTTCATTCTTTTGTATGTATCTGTCCAGTTTTCCCAACACCATTTATTGAAGAGACTGTCTTTTTCTCATTGTATATTCTTGCCTCCTTTGTCATAGATTAATTGACCATAGAGGCATCCAATTTGGAAAGGAAGAAGTAAAACTGTCACTATTTGCAGATTACATGATCTTATATATAGAAAACCCTAAAGACTCCACCAAAAAACTATTAGAACTAATAAATGAATTCAGTAAAGCTGTAGGATACAAAATAAATATATAGAAATCAGTTGCATTTGCATACACTAACAGTGAACTATCAGAAAGAGAAATTAAGAAAACAATCCTATTTACAATTACATCAAAAAGAATACAATACCTAGGAAAGAATTTAACTAAGGAAGTGAAAGACCTGTACACTGAAAACTATAAGACACCGATGAAAGAAATTAAAGACAACACAAACAAATGGAAAGATATACCATGCTCATGGATTAGAAGAATTAATATTGTTAAAATGCCCATACTACCCAAAGCAATCTACAGATTCAACGCAATCTCTTATTAAAATGCCAATGGCTTTTTTCACAGAACTAAAACAAATAATCCTAAAATTTATATGGACCCACAAAGGACCCTCACTAGCCAAAGTGATCTTGAGAAAGAAGAACAAAGCTGGAGGCATCATGCTCCTTGATTTCAAACTATCCTACAAAGCTATAGTAATGAAAACAGTGTTGTATTGGCACAGAAACTGACACATAGATCAATAGAAAAGAATAGAGAGCCCAGAAATAAATCTATTTCAGAGTCTTACCAGGTGTTATTCCCTCTCCTAGAAGGCCCTTTCACAATGTTTCTCCAGCATCCAGTCTCTGGTCAAATTTCTACTGGCCTTTCAGGTTTCAGCATTCAAATGGACTCAGTCAGTTTTTCATCTTACATGCTCTTATAACACACTACGTTATTCTTCCATGTGGTACAAACTTAATTACATAATTATTTGCCTAATTATTTGTTTAATGTCTGTCTCACCCACAGATTAGGACTCACCCATAGAATAAGGCCCATTAGGACGTCTATTGTAGCAGTGTGTGTAACATGATAAGCTCTGAATAAATACTGTCTAAATAAAAGGCTGTGGGCATAATATGAATAGATTAGTCATCTTGGATTCTTTTTGGAATGAAGTAAAACAAACAATAGAAAATGAATTTCTTCATCCACAAGAAATGTTATTCTTCCCCTTTACCTTTCTATTCCAGCCACCCTACTCTTCTTTTAAATCTTTGAATGCCTCATACTCCTTTGTTTTAATGCATTTGAGTACAGTGTTTTCTCCATCTATAGCCTTCAACACCTTCCCTGATCTGCTAAGTCCCACTCATTTGAAAGGAGACATAGTCTGGCTTCCCAGACTAGGTTAAGACTCCTTCTTATCACCTCATATTTTCTTGTTTTCACATCCTCACAACTGTTTTACTTATTGAATGTCTATTTTCCCACTATACTGTAAGCCCAAAGGAATCAATGAGCAAATATACCTTATTCTGTGACTGCTATAATCCTAGTGCCTTATACACTACTTGGCACAGTTTCTAATGTATCCATTTATATAGGTATTGAATGAAAGAATACGTAAGAAGACAGGAAAGGCATCAGTTCTCAATAAAGTACATTCCCATAAAAATTCGTAGCAAGAAGAATTTAGAGATATTACAGACAAAACCATTACAGCCTGAAGAGGTTGAGACTAGCCCCGTGCTACTATCAGTTATCAGTTGTGACAAAGTCTGGATTGATCCTCAGTTAACCCAGTTCTCTTAGCCACTAGACCTCTGGGCACAGGAACCACTGAAGCTGCTTGTTCAAATGCACATTTCTGGCTCCTATACTTGAAGAGTCTGACTCAGTATGCAGGGCCCATGTACCTGATAGCCAGAGTAGGCATAGGGCCTAGGGCCCACACACTCTCAGGGGCCTATCAAAATGTTTTAATATTTTTAAAAATCAGAAGAAAAAAATATAAACTTTTAGGTCAAAGAAAAAAACTTAAATATATAATATTAATATGGTCATCTTTATACAAACACATACATGAAACATAATATTTTCTTATGGAGAAAAGAGGCCACAAGGCAAAAGTGCCTAAGGCCCACAAAATTCCTAAAGTGACACTGCCAGTAAATGTAAGTTGGACATTTTTAAGAATCTCCTGAAATGACTTTGAAGAAGGTGGCCCTTAGGACCACATTTGAGAACTGCGCTAGATTCTTCTACCTTAGTCCTGACTCAAATAAATTTGTTAAAGTATTGTTATCTAATTTTCCAAAGAAAATTATCCTTTTATTTATTTTTTTTTTTCTGTGAGGAAGATCAGCCCTGTGCTAACATCTGCCAATCCTCCTCTTTTTTTGCTGAGGAAGACTGGCCCTGGGCTAACCTCCGTGCCCATCTTCCTCCACTTTATGTGGGACGCTGCCACAGCATGGCTTGCCAAGCCGTGCATTGGTGGGTGCCCAGGATCTGAACCTGCGAACCCCAGGCTGCCATTTAATGGCTTGTGCCACTGGTCCGGCCCCAAGAAAATTACCCTTTTATTAAGAACATTGTTTCTTTATATAGAAAATGATTCTAATACATAGAAAGGATATATAACTCATCTTTGTCACATTTAGGAATAAAAAGGTTAAATTACATAAGAAGACCAAACCAAAAAAAAGACAGGTAACTTCACTGTAAATAGAGTTATTGAAATTATAAATAACACTTTAGCTCACTTCAAAGACTAAAAAAAATTAAATTAAAACATATATTTCCATTATGACTAAGATTTAGAACAGCCAAGAAATTCTTTTATAACACAAGAGAGATTATTAACATAATTCATCATATTATTAGGAAAGATAGTAAAAAATTATATAATTATCTCAACAGACAATAAAAAGAAATGCTAAAATTCTACGTCTATTCTTGATTAAAACACTAAAAATTATGTTTGGAGTATTTCTTTCTTAGCACGACAAAGAGTATGTTTAAAACCTGGAGCTAACATTATACTCAATGGAGAAACATTAGGTTATTCTCTTTAAAAACAGGAATAAGATCAGAATGTACCCTGTCCTAACTCTTATTTAATAACACACTAGAACATACTGAGCCATAGCTATTCAAAAGGGAAATATAGGAAATAAGATACAAATATAGGAAAATAAAAAAACATATAGAAAAAGCTTTCTGCAAATAAAATTATTACATAACTAAACATAAGAAAACCAACCAAAAATTATCCAAGACAAAAAATGATAAAATAACAAAAACTTCTACAAACAGCTAAATATCGTGGTGTACATGAAAACTAACAGATGCTGGAGGCAGAAATACGAGAAGTTGATAGCTAACATTGAGAAAACATTGTTTTTTTCCATTGTAACATAGTGATGTTTGTCAGGAGAAAACGTGTTTAGTCCACAGTCTTTCAGCCTGAGTTATAGTGAAAGAGAGAGTTGTAATATGGTAGTGAAGTCAAGAAGTAAAAATATGGAGGGGCAATTCTTTGAAGGGACAGGGAGGAAGGTATTGAATGTAAGATCATAATAAAAGCAGTAGCATTAGGTATATTTGATATGAGGAGAAAGCTAATGAAGAGGAATTCAAAGATGCTGGAGAGGGACTAAGATGAGAAAACTATGGTTCTTCAAGTAGCGAGGAAAATTGGATAAAGTTGTTATTCAAATATTGAGTTTGAAGGGACAGCAGGCTATTCAAAATCAATATTATCGAAAAAGGTAAGGTAGATTTGATGTAGTGTAAAAAGCTCTAGACCTTGATTCAGAAGATTTGAGTTTACTGTAGAACCTTACACAACTCATTTAACTTGAGCATCAATTTTCTCAAGTATAAAACGGAGAAAATAATTCTTCCTTATCTAAGGGCTGTTATGGATCACAAACAATATAATGTAGGTAAAATAATTTTAATTGTAAAAGTCCTTCAATGTAAGAAATGAATTACATTTATATATTTCCATAATTAGATATTGACTACCTATTTCCCCTATTGGATATAGTTATATTTCTTAACAACTTGCTTAGAACCTAGTAAAAAGAATAAATATTTGTCAAATGAATCAATAAATGATTATAAAATGAAAAATAAATGACTGCTGACTCATATCCACAATAAATAAGAAAAGTTCCTAATAATATAATTATATATGTGGATGGATAGATAAATAAGTAATTTTTGTTAAACGTATGCTTATTTTTCTTTCTTTGGTTTTATACTTTTCTTCCATACACCCAACCTAACATTTTGCTTAACTCAAGACTCTTGATTATCAGGTTTACTCATTGTGGAATCATTTTTTACCCCAAGTGCAGTTGTATTAGGCTAATAAGAATGTTGTGGGATCTGTTTATTACCTTGGCCTGCTCTTTAATGAGACTCATGTGGGTTTCAGAGTGTAATTATCTACCTTAAGGGAATGAGGTGGTTTCCTGCCTGGGAGTCAATCTGGCTACCAGAATGAAGAGTAGCATTATTTCACCCCAGCAGTTCAATTCTGCTTGGAGATAATAACATAAATGACATAATATCATGCTTATAATTATCAGTGTATTTTATTAATATTAACTGATTTATATTTAACAATGTTGTTTGCAGATCTGGGGATCCAGTTACTAATGTGGTTTTGAAAAAGGTGAAAATTGACAATAAATGCTAGAGAAGTTAGGAGACTACACTGGAATTAAAAACTGGATGAGGACTAGTGTAAACTATCCATGATGCTGTCTCATTTAAAAGAAACATAAAAAATTATTGATCGTTTTTGAACTGCAATAGAGCTCTGTTCTAAAAGTGTGATTACTAGTCATTTTTTTGGAACCCAGTATGCATTTTCTTTTTTTTTTTTTTTAATTTTTTGTTTATTGCAGTAACATTGGTTTATGATGTTGTAAAAATTTCAGGTGTACATCATTGTACTTCTATTTCTGCATAGATTGCATCAAGTTCACCACCAAAATATTCATTTTCATTCAAAATGCTGTTTAGGTACTCAGGTCCACCAAAGCATATTTACTATTTTTTTAATTGAAGTATAATTGACATACAATATCCTATTAGTTTCAGGAGTACATCATAGTGATTCAATATTTATATACATTATGAAATGATCACCACAATAAGTTCAGTTACCATCTGTCACCCTACAAGTTATTACAATATTATTGACTATATTCCCTATGCTATACATCACATCCTTAAGACTTACTTATTTTATAACTGGAAGTTTATACCTCTTAATCTCCTTCACCTATTTCACCCCTGACCCAACCCCTCCCCATTCTGGTAACCGCCAGTTTATTTCCTCTAGCTATAGTCTATTTCTGTTTTGTTTTGTTTGTTTGTTTGTTTTGTTTTTGAGATTCCACGTATAAATGAAGTCACCTGGTATTTATCTTTCTCTGTCCGACTTACTTCACTTAGCATAATACCCTCTAGGTTCATCCATCCCTGTTGTTGCAAATGGCAAGATTTCATTCTTTTTATAGCTGAGTAATATTCCAATGTATATATATACCACATCTTCTTTATCCATTCATCTATTGATGGACGCGTAGGTTGCTTCAATATCTTGGCTATTGTAAATAATACTGCAATGAACATAGGGGTGCATATATCCCTTCCAGTTTTTCCAAAGAAGACATACAGATGGCCAATAGGCACAAAAATAGATGCTCAACATCACTAGTCATCAGGGAAATGCAAATCAAAGGCGCCTTTACTATTTAATGGACTGGAACTAAAGGTAGAAATACAACTATTTCATACAAATTAATCCCAGTTATTTTATGGGAAAGTATATTCCAAATTTTAACTTTGATGTTAGAAATATATGGCATTGAGAAAAAAAATCCATTCTGTACCAACTCAACTCCCATCCAGAGAGTAGAAATAGAGTTTCTTCTGGCCCCTGGAGAGTAGTAACAGCTCTGGTTAGAAGGGCAAAATTATTAAATACTCTAGGGCACAGGTTGGCAAACTTTTTATGTAAAAGACCAGATAGCAAATATCTTGGCTTTGTGGGCCAAGAGGCAGTCAAAACTGTTATGTAGGTACTTATAAACAAGAGAGAAAACAAACCTCCACATTTTTTATTGACAAATTAAAAATATAATAATAATAATTGAGGACTTTTTTGTAATTCAGGTCTACTAACGAGAATAATGGAATTATATTTTGGGATAATATTTTGCTTAATTTTGGGTCATTTAGTATTTCCTATCACCAAAATCAGTTGCAAACATTCATCAATTAAAGCTGATCTGAAAGGAGATTTTACATATTTCATCTTTAAAAATATATTTTCAGGGGCGGGCCCCATGGCCTAGTGGTTAAGTTTGGAAAACTCTGCTTTGGCAGCTGGGTTTGGTTCCCAGGAGCAGACCTACACCAATCGGCAGCAACCATGCTGTGGTGGCAGCCCACATACAAAATAGTAGAAGAGTGGCGCAGATGTTAGCTCAGGTGAATCTTCCTCAAGCAAAAAGAGGAAGATTGGAAACAGATGTTAGCTCAGGGTGACTCTCCCTCAGCAAAAAAAAAAAAAAAAAGAAAGAAAAATCTTTTCACACAGATAGGCATTGCTAAATATTGATAGCAGTCCATGAGTTATGACCCTAAATTAAACATATTTTTCACTTAGAAGGCATTTATAGAATTCTATTAGATTATTCTCTTGACCTTTGCCATTTACCATGTCATGATTGTGCACATTAGTCACTTCCAATAGGAAGTTAGATGGCAGCTCCTCAATCGCACAATTAAATGAATTTTAAAATACAGAAATTTCTTTGGCACTTGGATGGAGGTCTGAAACATGCTACTGAAACAGTAGTTTGAGTTCATAAAATATAACCACTAAAATATTTTGTGGAAATGGATATCTAACACCCTGTTTTAATTTTTTTTTCCTCCCCAAAGCTGCAGTACGTAGTTGTAGATCCTACTTGTCCTTCCAGTTGTTCTATGTGAGCTTCCGCCTCAGCATGACTACTGACAGTGGTGTGGTTCTGTGCCCAGGAACCAAACCCAGACTGCCAAAGTAGAATGCGCCAAACTTGAACCACTGGGCCATCAGGGCTGACTCTTGTTTTAACTTTTGATATTGCAAAGAGTGTATATAAAGCATCTTGATTTACCTGTAATCCAAATAATGTTAGTTGTCCTCAAATTAACTTCACTACATTATTTGTTTCTCATGTAAAAGCAGTGTTTGCCTTGTAATTTTAGGTTCATTAATAAACATTACCAGTTATGCAGCAAAACTAATTTCCAAAGTCATTCAGTATTCAATAATAGTAGGAGGGTGGTACTTCTCAGAAAAATTTCAATCTTGACTCTGAGCTAAAAAAAAATTCACAATAAAACTTTACCACTGTTAAGCCATGGAATTGCTATAAACATTCACTTACAAGTATTTGTGCGGACCTAAGTTTAACAAAGCACTTGGTAAATACTTAGGAGTGCCAATTCTGGGTTGTATGGGAAGTTCATGTTTAATTTATAAGAAACTGCCAAATTGCCTTTTAAAGTGACTGTACTGTTTTTTTTTTCTTACCAGAAATGAATGAGAGTTCCTATTACTCCACATCTTAGTCAATTGTTATTGTCAAATTTTGGGGTTTTAGCCATTCTAATGGATATGTAGTGATGAGTCATTGTGGTTTTGACTTGCATTTCTATAATGACATATGATTTTGAGGATCTTTTCATGTGTTTATTTACCACCCATATATTATTTTCAGTGAAGTATCTGTTCAGATATTTTGCCATTTTTGAATTAGTATTTTTATTGCTGAACTTTAAAAGTTTGTTATATATTCTGGAGGCAAGTTATTTATCAGGTATATCATTTGCAAATATTTTCTCTCAGTCTATAATTTGTCTTTTCATTTTCTTATCAGTCTTTCTCACAGCAAGTATTTAAGCTTGATAAAGTTTGAGATTTTTTCAATTCAATCACTTACATTTCCTTCATGGATTGTGCTTTTAGTGTTGTACCTAAAAACTCATCACCAAACTCAAGGTCACGCAGATTTTCTCCTATATCTTCTTCCAGAAATTTTATAGTTTTACATTTTAATTTAGGTCTATGATCTACTTTGAGTTAACTTTTATTTAAGGTGTTTAGTTATGTGTCTATGTTCGTTGTTTTTGCATATTTGCATGCAATTTTCTCAGCAACATTTTTTGAAAAACTATCCTTTCTCCATTGAATTACCTTTTGCCCGTTGCCAAAAATAATTTTGACTATGTTTGTGTGGGCTCTTTATTCGGTTTCATTGGTCTATGTGTCTCTCCTTTTTCCAATACCACACTGTTTACTTTACTGTAGCTTTATAATAAGTCCTGAAATCAGGTAATATGAGTATTCCAATTTTGTTCTTCTTTTTCAGAATTGTCTTGGCTATTTTAGTTCTTTGACTTTCAATATGAATTTTAAAATTATCTTGTTGCTGCCAAGAATAAAAGGTTTCTGTGATTGCACTGAATCTATAGACAAAATTGGGGAGAATGGACATCTTAAAAATATGAGCCTTTAAATCTGTACATATGGAATATCTCTCCATTTATTCAGATATTCTATGAGTTCTTTAGTCAGTGTTTTGTAGTTTTCTGCATAGTAGATTTATACCTAAGTATTTCATTTTTTGGTGGGGGTGCAATTTAAAATAGTTGTTGGTTTTTAAATTTCAGATTCTAATTGTTCCTTGCAGGCATATAAAAATAAAATTGACCTTTTGCATTGATCTTTATTCTGTGACCTTGCTAAATTCACTTATCAGTTTCAGAAGATTTTTACAGTTCTATGAGATGTTCTATGTAGAGAATCATATCATCTGTAAATAAGGACCATTTTATTCCTTCCTTTCCAATTTATATGCCTTTTATTTCTTTTTCTTGCATCTTATTCTTCCTAGGACTTCTAGTATGATGTCGATGTCTGTTTTTAAATTTCTTATTTATTGATCTAATTCAATAACAAAATAATCCACACTCTACTGTCTTAAAAATACAACTTAAGAAATACATTTTTCTCTTCTTTTTGTGTTTCAACATAATGCGTATACGCTGGTAATAAAAATGATAGTAAAATGTCATGGGATGGAGATTTGTGTGGCACTTGAAACACTGCAGATTTATAACTGTGTTACTGTGATTGGTAGTTTCCCGAGCAGCAGTGGGAAGCAATGAGAGAGCCTCATGTGGTCTCTGTAGTAATTACTCAATTCTGCTGTTATAGCCCAAACAGCCTTTGATGATAGGACATAAATGAGTATGACCAAGTTCCAACAAAACTTTATTTATGGACAGTGGAATATGAATTTCATACAATTTTCACATATCATGAAATATTATTCTTCTTTTGATTTTTTTTCAAACCATTTAAAAATGTAAACACCTGCCTCAGCTCTCAGATCATATAAAAACAGGTGGCAGACTGGATTCAGCCCATAGGCTGAGGTTTGCTGACCCCAGATCTGCTGCCATGGAAAAACTAGAGAGAGTGGAGGAGAGGAATAAATGTTTTGTGTAAAGACATAAATCTAGGGCTAGGTCAATACTCTGCCTTACAGTCTTCTGAGAGAGGGCAAGTCTGTGTACATGTGTATGTATTTGTGTATGTGTGAGTGTATGTGTGTACATGTTCAAGTGTGGGCAAATGTATGCATATGTGTTTATGTATGTGTGTATTAATATGTGCATATGTGTAAGTGTGTATTTTTTTTGTACTTTTGTGTGTTTATGTGCAATTGAGTAAGGACTCAGGAACAAATCTTGCCTTTTTCCCACAAGGTGTATGAAAAAATACTTGTGTGTTGATAATTTAGAGATGCCATATATTAGCTATATCTTGACTTCAGGATCTAGTTTGAAAGTATACTTTGTTACCCTATTACAAGTGTCTAGATATGTCTTTCAATAGCATCACTCTTTTTACCAGCTAATCAGAAACTAATTGCTACATAACTATTTAGACAATTACATTGCATGTAGTGGCAAAATATAAATGTCCACACATCCAAGGCATTTCTTGATTTACTCCTAATCTTGTTTAAACGCTCATATTAAAAGATATTGCTTTTCCTGGGAGTTAAGTGACTTAATTTGTCTTCTAGGTTCAATTTTATTTTCCCTCTGGTATATAGTATTTAACTTTCTGAAGAGTTTGGAGGCACTGTGGATAAAGGGAGAAAATATAAAGTGTAAAAAGTTTTTCCCATGCTGTATGACTGTATGCTGGGGTGGAGGGGAGGGCGCATAGGTCAGCACACATTTTCTTGCCAATTCCATATGTGAAATTCATGGGATTTCAGAAAATAGTGTGTGCCTCAATCTACTCAGCTGGAAAGTTGGATTTTAAAAAATGGCGTGCAGAGAGAATATGGAAGGTATGGTGCCTGGCAATTGAAGTAGACTGTAGGAGATGCCCAACACATTACATGTCTCAAATGATGAGCACTCCAAATAATATAACAAGGAGAGAAAGGTTATTATCAAACACTGCCTCAGTCAACAAGAGGGTTTCCTGCTGTCTGTGGACACAGAGGGATGAGAAAACATGAAGCCACCGTAAGTACTGTTTGCTCCACGATATTTAGAAGTAATTTTATCATAAAATTCACTTCTATCCTGGAAGCTGCCAGAAACCTCTGAAAGGAAACAAAGCTTTGCGCAAAGGAACAGTCCCTGGATCCATCATGTATAAATCCTTTTCTAATGATACACTTTTCATTTATTCAGCATCTAATTATTTCATGTCTGTAGGCTGGCTTTTTGGGGAAAACTTTGACTTCTGTTTATATAAAAATATTTTATTCTTTTCTTTCCCAAAAATATTCTAATGATTGCTTTTCATCCTTTTTTGAAATCATAGCATTTTCTCTTGCATTATGCTTCTAGCAATACATAACAAAGTAGGAAATCAACTTGATAAATAACATATCAAAACTTTTATCTTTCACAAGTGTTTTGCTTGGCTCAAAGAGGACAGATTTGAACTTACAATTAAGTATTAAAGAAACTGCTGTCTCCCAAACATAAGTATGTGCCTGTCCCCCCCAAATACGGGAAAAGGAAGCCAGCCTTGTATAAATTAAAACAAGAATGAATATATCAATCATTATATGTAACTCTAAATAAGTATAGAGGACACAGAATATTAGATATTATATGAGAAAGATGGAAAATATCATGCAGTTATGATGTTGGTGAACTGTCTTTAAATGTACAATTTATGCTGACCAGAATTTTTTCTATGCTAAAATGACCAGTAATATGGGTCTTCAGAATCTGTGGAAAATAGATTCTGAATTGCGTCTGAAGGTGGATGTTTACTTCTTACTTAGATCTGAAAGCCACTTCTATTACAGGTCAGGTTTGCAAAGCTAAATATAGTTAATATATGCTTCCCCCAACCAAATTGCTCAAATACCTGTGATTTTGTGTACCTTGGCAGTATATGAAGGTTGTACAACTCTAAGTTTTTGGCACCCTGGAGAAGAAAAGAAGCGAAAGCAGGAGATCCAGACAAAATCTACACTACATAATTAGCTCCTAGATTGATCAGATATTCGCTCTCTTGAGTAAACTGTGGGTGACTTACCCCACCATCCTCAAACTGGACCATTGTAATCAGCCACTATTTCAGAAATGTACATGACCCATACTGCATCTCTGTGTCTGTCTCTTTAAATATCTCAGTCTGACTTGAAAAAGAATTAGAGATGACAACAAAAATTAAATCAATGTATAAATATTTAATACTTGATCTTAGCTGAACCTAATTATGAGTTTTCTTTCTGTTTACAGATAAGGATGTTTTCTCCTAAACTGTTAGATTTTATCATCTGTATGACATACATCTTCTCATCTCTATACTATGAAAACATCCATATGGATATGCATCAGTGCTTTTCAGGTGTCAAAATTTGTTGATAAATATATCGTTTATTAGAAGCATATAAGTGGCAAGTAACCAACTGTGACTATTAAACTAATATGAAATTCAAATAAAAATGTATGTGTGGTCTAATAGATAAAGCTAATGGCCCAGGATCAAATTAGAAATGAATTAGTTCTGTTGGTGAAGTCATTTTACCTAGCTCTGCCTACAAGACAGTTTAAAAAAGCAAGAACTTATTGAAAATTATAAACTATGTTTGGTTTGATAAATCTATCAACATCCTTTGTACTGAAATTATCTCTATTTCCAACACATGATTGTTTCTAGTTTATGTTATGCTCAGGAAGGATGGATTTTCATCACAAAGAATGGTTTAACTTGGTTAATTGTGTTTCTTTCTCAATATACCATCTGTTTGAGTCAAGGTTATATTGAAAATAACTGAAACTACTCTAGCTATTGTAAGTAGAAAAGGATTTAAAACAGGAATTAAGTTCATACAAACTTATTGGAAAGCCTGGAGGGCAGGCTCCAATGCCATAGATGTAAACCACCAGAAGAATCTCTACCTCTGTTAATGGAGGGCACTGTCTTTGCAACCAGAGGTTTCAGGAATATATTATTTTAGGTGTTGCAATCCATAGATTAGAAAACTATGTACTATTGACTCCAGAGCCACATTACACCCATACATTAGCACAGGCAAAAATGGATGCACTGAGTCCTCTCAGTATTCACAAATTAATTATGGAGCATTGGGATCTCTGCAAATGATGTTGCAGAAAAATCCAGGGCCTCTATGACTGTGATGACCAACAAAATGGTAGACCTGTGGCCTCCACATTACTCCTCTTTCCAATTACCACATGAATGTGACTAATTGCCCCAATCTAAACCATATTCTGAGCCCTGTCTGCAAAAGGGACTTGGAAATGTAGATTTTAGCCTTTCGATCTCAGAAGTGTAGGAAAGCACATTAGTAAGAGGGTGAGTGGATACTGAGCAACAGTGCATGACAACTCCCACTGTCCATCTGTTTGTCTTGTTCCCTGACCATTTGTGCTTCTCTTCCTATAAATAAATTTCCAAACAACAGTATCAGCAACAACTGATTTCCACCCAATATAGTGCAACTATTCCTCCGTCAAATGAAAACGTACTTACACTGTTCCCAAGAGAAGAAATCCAAACTTCCATTAGTCATAGAGTCCTTCTCTAGGTGATGTTCCTTCCTCTTCTAGTTCACTAACCTTCCCATTTATATATCCTACAAAGTTATCAAGGAACAATATACAATATAGATTTGGGGAAAAAAGAAAATATGTTTACACAGAAATAAATCCATAGAGAACATGGGGCTACTCCAGCCTTTGTTTCTCTAAATAGTCATAAGACCATATTTGTATTCATAGCACCCTTCTTCTACACTGAAATCCATGCTTCCATTGCCCTCAGCTGTTTGGTGCTAAATCATGGGTGAGTTAAAACAAACTTTTGAGAAAGTGGAGGAAGATGGGCACAGACATTAGCTCAGAGCCGGTCTTCCTCAGCAAAAAGGGGAGGATTGGCATGGATGTTAGCTCAGGGCTGATCTTCCTCAAAAAAACAAATAAATAAATAAAACAAACTTTTGTTCCTGATGGGCCTGAGCCATCGGTGGTCATCTGTCTTGCATTGTTGGAATTGTACATGAAATTTTACCTCAGGGTATGGTAATATGAGGGCACACCCCAAAATATCTCCTCTGATCCAGATACATACATACTCCTCCCTGACACATATTTTAATAGTAGTCCTATGTTCCCTTAAAATGAACATCAATCTTCCTATCCAACAGAGAAACTTCTTTTTTTCTTCTGTTACTTTAAGGTCCTAAGGAGCCCCCAAATGGCCTCATGGCAGTCTCAATTTTCAGTTCTAGGAACTAGTATGTCATCTGTGGAAGCATTGCTTTCTTGGATATTACAGCCTCTAGGCCAGGAGAGGTCAAAATCATGAGAAGAATAAGCAAAATTTTTGCAAGAGAACTCACCCTCAAATTCCAGATTATATATTCTCATTATAGGAGAAAATGCACCAAAATGAATGCCCTACACCTTACCTCTCATGAACTATGAAGTTGATGACTCAACACTGGGACCTCTGCTGATGCTGCCACAGGAAAGTCCAATGTCACCATGACCATGTTGCTAGCACAAGGAGCAAAAGCAGTGGAAGCATAGCTCCACCCTGCTTCTGCCTCCAAATCTCATGTGAGTGCCTCTGATTGTTCGAACCCAGATCATATCTAGACCTTAGCTGCAAGGGAGTCTGGGAAATATAACACATTAGAAAGAAGATGGAATGGATATTGAGTGCCAATCCATCCTATCCAGCATACCTTCTAATTTTACCACTGCAACGATCTTCTTAATTCAGGTCGTTCAATCCTAAAAGCCAAAAATGGTGAGCTGTTTTTCCGCTTATCATTCAAAATGGCATACAATCCTTCTTTTCCCCCAGTTTGTTCCCCAATTATTCAACTGCCTTTATTTCTTGCTTTACTCTAGATCTTAATTTTGCTCCTGCCAGACAAGCCTCTCTGTCAGATTTGAATTTCTACATTTGACAACCAAGATTTTAACACCGTTATTATGTCTGCAATAAGTCACCTCAAGTTATCATGCCCCAAGACCCTTGTTTGCGTCTCCTTGTTATTTTTGCTAAAAACTGTGCTTCTCTGTCTTTCAGTAACTTTCCAAATGAACTTTTCCTACACCTATTCTCTGAGAGTCTGGCTACCTGACTCAGTGGACAACCCTTTGTATTGCTAAGTATCTTTAGCCAAATGCTGTGCATATATTTGGCTCTAATTGATGTATATTATTAAATAATCCTGAAATTTTTACTCTTGAATATTTCACTTATATTAATCTCATCTCCTTCATATAAATGTAATAACTTTTTGCCTTTTTTTTCACTCAACAAATATTTACTCAGTGCTATCAAGTGCATAGTGAATTAATTGGATCCACGGGAATAGGAAAATATATAGCCTGATAAATATAGAACAGTACTCTATGCGTAAAAGTTCTCAGAGTGATTATAATTTATTATATTACTAAAAAACGTTCAGTTGAATGTTGGCCACAGATACACTAATCATATAAATCTAACTTATACATTTACAAAGTCATACATCACACGCAGATTGAAATCTAAATTTAAAGAAATGGAGTGAAGCTTCATAGGTTCAAATATCTTTTACTTTGCCATCTAAGTATTCAACTCTGTAAATGGAAACAAACACTAAATAGGTAGATATTTTTTAAAAACATTTCTGCTACTAACAACATTATATTTTATGTTACCAATTTCATTGTTTAGTTCTTTTGAATTCAAGGATTATTCCACAAAAGAAGAATTAGTTTTTTAAAGATTTTTTAAGGAACATTTAGGCAGTAATTGATTCTTTTATTTCTCCCTCCTATTTAGTGGGCTTCAGGAAGTCAAATCCCTTCACAAAAGGGAGAGAAGAACATATCATAATATTACCTATTTTCTAACACTGATTTAAAATATCTAGTAATATTTATTCCAAAATAATTTGAGTGAAAATTTTTTTGCACATAACTATTTCCTTCACACTTTGGTTAGTGTTGGGACCATTTTGGTTTAAGATTTTAAGAAAGAAACTGTTAATAGTCCATATAAGATTATCTATAAAATGATCAATATGATTATATATAATATTATATTTATATATCTATATAGCCACACATATACATGCAGATAAAAATGATCAGTATACAACTATATATAAAATTATATTCATATACATGTATATCTGTACAGCACACACACATATGTGGATATATTATATCTCTATATGTATATAGTCACACACTTATATGCAGTTAAAATGGGTAGTATATTTGGGAAATATACTTCAGATGTACTAGTCGATTCCTTAATTGCTGCCCACATCTATCCACTTCTTAGAAGGAGAAATCGTCAGTAACTTCCCTTCTCCCAGAAATTAAATGAATAATTATGCACCTACTAAACTGATTTTTCTTACTTAATCAGTTATATTTATTCATTTAATTTATCCAGACTGTAAGAAAATTTATTTTATCTTCTGTGAGGAGACACATTTAGCCTACAGCTAAATACGCTTTATGTTTTAGGAAAACTAAAATAGTAGCTGCAGATTTTCAAACTTACTTTAAAATATTTTAGGTCATAAACAATAAGTATTCAAGTTCAATCTCAGTAGAAATCCTAAATCACAATCAAGATTGTGTTAGCATATTCACACATAAATCAATTAACAACACAGAACTGTAGACCCATACCTTTATGTCTCTGCAATTATCAATTACTGATATAGGTAACAGGGCATAATTGGACCATTTCGTGGTGTGAAGTGGTGATGTCTTCTTTTTTAGGGCCTTGTGCCTGTAAATCATAGCAGGTAACACATCTTAAAACTGAGATGACAGGACTGACACGTGCATTCACACCCACTTGGTGTAAGTCTTCACGCTACGTTCTATAGAGTGCTGTAATATTTGTCAATTAATATTACTTATACTTAAAAGCTTTAAACATATTTTGTTTCCTCAAAATTACTTCAAAAATTTTAGTCACAGACAAGAGTCACTTCTTGAGAGTCTTGGTCTATCCCTGTGTTTTAAAACCAGTTTTAGATAGGTGCACGTAACTTAGTAGATGGAGAAGTGACAGGTCTCTCATGAGAATTCTCCTGAACTTTATGCTTCCCTTCAGGTCCAGAGACTCTGGTTCTCGCCTTGGGACCACATGCCTTTCTGCAGCTCTTCCCATTAGCCTGTTCTGATCACTGAGCAATATGATCAAACTGTAGTTTAGTCTCAGAAGGAGATGAACAAATGATGATTCATTTGCACGTCCTCATAAAATGGATTTATTCCAGTCAAAACCCTTTATCTTCTAGAGTTTCAGCATCTTTCTCTATGGGTGGAGCATTAATCATATCTGCAGTGGCATTACACGACTCATTGGTAAAAATGCAGCTCCTGGACCTTACCCACAGACCTATGTATCAGAACTTCTGGCAGTGGAACTTGGTGATTCTTTCATACTGCACAGTTTGATAATTACTAACAGAAAAATGAGAGGTGGTTAATGTTTACATAATAGAGTGCTTTTAGATACTGGGTGGAGATCATTTTGAAGTTGCAGAGTTTGCTAGTCAAATTGTCTTGGATCTGGGCTCTTGGCCTAACTGGTGTTCATCAGTGACACAGTGCTCTTTGGTGTTTCCTGTCCAGGGGTATGGAGCAGCCCGGGGATCACTCACACAGTGGGAGCTTCAATAAACGGGTCTTAGTGTGATCCAGACCCCAATATCTGATAATAGGCCTGTGTGATTGAATTAAGATTAGAGTCAGACAAAAGATAAATAAAATGCTGACTAGTTTTGTTTGCAAAGAAAATAGGGGCCAAAATAAAGAATGGATTAGGAGAAACAGTGAATATGTCGAATTTTACACTTTTAATAGATGATCATAACATGGAGATGAATTATAGAAGGACTTAATTTTAAGAACACTTCTAAGTCATATTGAAAAATCACTGGAGGATATAACATACTTGGTTAGGTAGATAATAGAATTAACTAGATGTATTCCAGTGAGAAAAAGATAATGCTCCTCCCCAAAAGCAAACTATTTTCTCTTTCTACCTATCAAGATTCAATTAATGATGAAATTATGGTTCTTGTTAGATAATAGAATGGTAAATTTTGAACTAATTTTTTAAAAGTGTGAAGATACTTTAATAATTATATTAATTAGATAATTCTAAAAAATAATTAATATATTAATTTATAGAAAATGTCTTTAAAGTATAAATGGACTTCCATTTGGTGGATAAATTGCTAAGTATGTGTGTCACTTTGAGACATTTATGCTCTGAATATAGAATTACAATGGCATTTTGTTTTAATGCTGTGGTAATTAATGCTAAGTTATGATGATAAAAGTACAAATAGCAATGAATATTAAATGAGCTAATACAATAAATAGCAAATGAATCAGTCCTGACTGAGAGCTTATCAGACTGATAAAGTTACAATTTTTTTAGTTACTTTGAGGTACTCTTTGAATTTTAAGATTTTTACTACAAGCTACAGTCTTTGAGGTAGGCGTGCAATACAATTGTTATTTATTTTGAAAGGTTTATATTTTGTAGTATATTTTTGAGAGACACATTCTTAGGCCAATCAAGATCCATCCTACTGTTTTATTTTATTTTTGTAGTGAGTCTTTATTTCTACCTACATAGATCATATTATTTCCTTCTTGCTTTATTTTCTTATTATCTAAATTATCTATTTAGATAATTTCTTTTTACTTGAAAAACATTTTTATAATTTTCTTCTCAGATTGCCACCTTGTTTTCATTCATTTATTTTTTTTCCAGAGTTTGTTAACTTATGAGGTACCCTATATATGCCAGGTCAGTACTCATAACTAGAGATAGAAAGTTGTCTAGGCTCATAGTTCCTCAAGCAATGTTTGCTTGATTCTTTTTTCTATTCAGATACAACCCAAGATAGGTTTTGATCTTTTGCTCTAGACTCAAAAATAAAGCATTTAACCTAAAACATATCCTAGGTAGCATTTTTATGGAAGTGGAAGTCCTGTTGGTTACCCCCCCTTTTTTTTTTTCTGCAGAACTGTTGCCCATTTGCCTGATATAACATTTGCAGACAGTTATGAACACATTTCCTCTCTATCAGCAAAGTATATTTTTGAGTTACTGAAAATTCCTTGGGCTGTGATCAAGTACCCACGGCATATTCTGACAATGTCCCTGAGACAGTCCTCTGCTTTAATCAAACTCCCTATAGAAAGATTTACCGCCCTGAGAGCTACATGCATTTGTTTGTTCCTCTCTGTCATACCAAGAAGGACCAGCTAGGACCAAGTTGAGGAACCACTGAACTAGTTTGAGGTGGGGAGGGCCCATGAGGAGGAAGTGAAAGGATGCGGAGGGGTACAACCTCTCCTCTTGCCTATGATTGGAGTTCATAAGGTCACCAGGTAGACACTGGAAATCATGCCCTTCAGGTGCCGAGATCTGCTAGGATAACTAATTGAAACCACTTTGCCAAACCACGGGGGTGGGCAGGGACTGAGATCTGATGTGTAATCTTAAAAGAACTGGAGAGTGGAAAAACCAGCAAAGCCAACAGTGAGAAATGATAGAACAGAGAAATGGGAGACAGTCTAGGCTTACTAAAAAGACTAGTTTCTTAAGGGCCATGACCATTTTACACATTTCATTGGGGTCCCTGACACAACTTTAAACATTTCATGTTCTGCTATTAGTTATTGACTAACAAAATTTGGTTCAATTGTCTCCCTTTCTAATCTATCTCTTGACTGCAAAAGGTTTGAGTATGCAATTAGCAAGAAAAATTCTAGCTGACAAAGGCAAGTATTGATTCACTATATTTCAATATGGTGATTTCCATGCTCTTTCTGTATTACAGAGCATTTTGTTACAGTTACATGAGTGGGAAGTAAAAAATTGCAAAAAGCTCCAATTCGGTGAGATATTTCCACTTTTATTATCAGCATTTTCATTAAAGGAAAACATTAAATGCCTGCTCCTTTTTTGAATAATTCATATTCGCTTTGTATTATTAAACTTTTGCTTCTCAGATTGATCTTCGTTCACAAAAGCAAATTTATGTAATGGTTTGGTTGGTGATATAGAGTAATTTCAAAACCACTTTTCATAAGACTTTAAAAAGAGTTAACCAACTTCCCTTTCAAAATGTATTTCTCCATGTATAGACTATGTTGACACTAAATGAACATGATAGGACAGTTTTTCATGTAATATAGTAGTCCTAGACAAAGCAATGTTTTATGTAATTAGTGCTATATATTAGTAACTGCTCCTCGTGATGTATCCTTTCATTATCAGTGTCATTGCAAGAGCAGCTTAGACAAGGCTAAAGATCCACAAGATGACACCAGTTAATACAGTGAAGATAGCTGAAAATGTAGAGCATTCATACGGGAGACAATTCATTGTAATGGAGATTTCCATTTCATCTCTCAGCAGAGAGCAGCCACTGTCTTTTGTGTTTAGATAGACATATGGATATATGAAAAATTATAGAATAGGATAGAGGACATGGTAATCCAGTGAGTGTTCTGACCGAATGTTCTAACCTATGAAATTATTGGTCCATAACTACCTGTTCAGAACTTATGAGCAACATTATCCTGCATTATATCAGTAAGTACATTAAAGGAAATAGCTGGAAGGATAAAATTAAGAAAAGAAAGAAAGATTTTCATTTAAAAAGCTTCTTTTCAGGAATGGTAGGAGTTTTTCCCCAAGCCACCTTAATTTCAAAGTGGCTACAAGAACCCAGAGAGTGGCTCTAAAAGTAACTAAATGTCTCTTAAGAGGTACTCACTTTTTGAAGCTATTGCTGTGATATATGTTAAATTAAATGTGTGCAAAGAAAAATATGCAGAGAATTATTTTAATAATCCTGACTACTTGCTCTGATTTGGACATTTTAGATTTCTTTTTTCTCTCCCTAAGTCCACATTAATGAAATGTTATATCTTAAACTAAGAACTGCAAAAAGGAACACACATTTCACTGAATGTAAGTTTCACTCTTATTAAGAAAAGCAGTAAGTCTTAGTATGTACTGTTACCAGTTAATATTCTCTTTTAGCTTTTTGGTAGCATAGCTTGGGTAAATTAGAATCCACTTATTTTTTAGGGGCTTAGAGGAGGGTGTCACAGCATTGGTTGCTGGATAATATAGAGAATATTAGTTACTCAAAGGTGTTTGCATCCTTCAGTATATTTATGAATATGTGATTACACTGCATCACACTCACAAATTTGTTATTGGTGGATGATCTGTCCAACTCAGCTGGACAGAAGGGAATGTTACCAAAAATACATGGATGTAAAATTAGTGGGTGGAAATTATGTAAATTAAAGTCAGTATCATTTTACAAATATTCTTTAATCCTTTTGATTCTCTATCAACTCAAACCACAGATAAGCCAGATTTATCTAATGCTTTAGAATAACCATCCACACACCTGACAGCAAAGGTGGAATATTTTCTCCACATCTGAATGTCCAAGTTGGAAGCCTATACAGCTCTAACTCCTGTGTAAGGATTAACCTACAAACAACACTCGTTCTTTTTCTCTCTTTTGCACATTTGCTTTGTCATTCTTTCAGTTATGCATTGATTCAATCAATCAGCAGGTGTTTTTTTAAGCTCTATATGCCAGGCATAGGGTGAGAGTGTCAGACGGGTCCCTTCCCCACTAGAACTTCCATTCTAATAGGACAAGGCAGGCAAAACAAACATAAGTAACTAAACAAGATAATTCCAGACAGCCATGGTGCTAAGGAGAAAACAAAATATAAGCCAGACACAGAAAGAAGAATGCTGCATGATCTCACTTACATGTGGAATCTAAATAAGTCAAATTCATAGAAGCAGAGAGTGGAACATTTGTTACAAGGGGTGGGGAGGGTGGGGGAAATGGGGAGATGTTGGTCAGAGGGTACAAAGTTGGAATTATGTAGGAGGATAGGTTCTAGAGATCTAAAGTACAGCATGGTGACTGTAGTTAATAATACGGTATTGTATACTAGAAATTTCCTAAGAGAGTAGATCTTGAGTGCTCACATCACACACACACAAAAATAGTAACTATGTGAGGAGATGGATATGTTAATTAGCTTGACCATAGTAGTCCTTTCACTATGTATATATATATCAAAACATCATGTTGTAAATAAATATATGCAATTTTTATTTAAAAATCAGTGAGGTATAAATGATTTGTACAATTTTTTTTTGAGAATAGACTTTGATGAGATATTGAGGACTAAATAAAAACGTGAGATTTATAAGTCTTGAAATAATGGACTCATTCTACGGTGAGGTAACAACTTTTACTATATTTACTCATATGTTTTAATGTGAAGTGAGTATATCAAAATAGTTCCAATAAAACCTTAGTTTGTGAGGGATTTTAAAAAATGATAAGCTTGAGCCAGCCCTGACAGCCCAGTGCTTAAAGTTTGGCACGGTCCACTTCAGCAGCCCAGGTTCGATTCCTGGGCGCAGAATTGCACCACTCGTCTGTCGTTAGCCATGCTGTGGTGGTGGCTCACATAGAAGGACTTACAGCTAGAATATACAACTATGTACTGGGGCTTTGGGGTGAAAAATAAAAGAGAAGAAGATTGGCGGCAGACTTTAGCTGAGGGTGAATCTTTCCCAGCAAAAAAAAAAAGATAAGCTTGTGTGGTATAAAATGCTTGGTTTAGGGGAAGGAGGAGGGGTATGGTGGGAGCTTCTTAGATAAGATGGTACGAAAAGGTCTTTCTTAAAAGGTGATATCTGAGCTGAGAACTGAAGGATGAGAAAAGGCTGACCAGAAGAAAGTCAAGACGAAAGATGTTCTGGGCAGAGGGAACTGTAGGTGCAAAGAAGGCACAAGACAGCGATGAGGGGGGCCCACTCAAGGAAGGGAAACAGGTCGATGAGCTGGAGTGCCAAGGAGAGAGAGGTATAAAAAAGGGAAGAGAGGCAGGCAGGTGACAGACCATCTGCAGCTTTGTGGGCCATGCTAAAGGTTTGGATTCTATTTTAAAGCAACGGGAAGCTATTATATAGTTATAAGCAGTAGAGTGAGGCGGTCTGAATTATGAGGGTTTCTATTTTGTTAATGAAGTGTGGGGCTGAGTTGGGGAAGAATGTAGATGGTCTGAGGAGAGAGTAAAGGAGGCAAAATAGCTGTTTTGAGCTGTGGAAAGCGATTGTGCTCCCGCAATCCGGAGGTCTGGCTGAGATTTATATGTGCAGGATCAAATCACTGTCATTTCATGTAGACTGTGAATTAGATTGCAAAGAATAATTGTCTTTATCCCTCTGCTGATGCCTATTTTCTGTATCAATCACTTGTAATGTATTCAACTGTTTCTCTCCAATTTTTATAAGTTCCTTGAGGACACAGATGATGTCTTGTACTTCATCATATGCTCCACTGTCCCTAACAAGGCCTTTAAAATAGCAGACACTCAGAAACTATTTTTGAGAAGTTATAGTACAACTGACCTAGGCTCTGTATATAACATGTTGCATCTAAGAAATGAACAAGATCAGTGCCAAAATACAAATTTCTCTTAGTGCCACCTGCAATATTTTCCTAAAGACATTGATGAATATGTATGCACAGATTGGAATGCTGGTCTTCAACTGAGTATTTGTCACTACGTTTTCAAATGAATCCATGACAAATTGATTTCAGGAGGATGGCCCTCTTTGACAAACCTGAGCTTAATAATACACGTTTCGTGTTCAAACTGGAAGCTCTAAAACTCCATCTATATTCCTCAAATAGACACTTATTTTACTCCTTCAAGATGCTTAATCTGACCAATTACTGGACAGAGATGTTGACTAACATAAGCTCAAGGAGCATGTGCAGTTCCTGCAGATTCTTTAATTCCTGTTTTAACTTCACCTTTTTTTTTTCCTCCTATGTTTCACTCAGAGAAGGAGGAAAAGGAAGGGGCAGATTGTCTTTGCGTTTGAGAGTAATCATGGTTTCCTTCAATTGTCAGCCATTATTGACATGGTGTTGCTCTTTCAAAGAGTGCAGCAAACCATTTTCCTGGACAGTATTCTAGTGAAACTTGATATGATGTCAGGGCATCATTGAAAACTTAGGGCAGAAAGGGCCCCTGTTAAGTCATTTGTGTGCATCAGCCCCTGCTAAATGTTGAAGGATTTCAGTATGTGTAGAATGGATCCAATTAGTCTAAAAAACTACAAATTGAAATTTTTAAATGGTTTTCTCCTTCCACATATATCGAAGTTGTTGTATTCTGCAGTTGACCTTTCTGTTCAAGTGTTTTCTATTATGTAAACTAGGGTTCTCTATCAATTTAAATCCAACGTTTCTGATCACATCATTTCCAGAGAATAAAAATATTTTCCCTCCATCTGAGAAGCGTTATTTTATATATTTTATGCTAACACTACATCCATCCCTCTTCCTCTTAAAATTATCTAGGCTGCATGTTCGGTTGCCGTGCATTCTTATATTCTATTTCCTTTCTCTGTCTGCCATCTTCTTTGTTTACTGATTGGGTTATACAGCTGCACCTATTAGCATTCTGGGCCCAATTATGACTTTAATTTCATAATACTCTGTTGCTTTAGCAGGAAAAAAAATCACTGGCTTCTGATATCACATTAGTACTTGTGTGGCATGCTTCTTCCCAACAATTTCACATCTGCCATTTTTGTAAATCCCAAACACATTCCTGGTATAGCATGGATTTTTTCCTCCCCAACCCTGCTCCTCCCACCCTATCATAGCTGGATAACAAGAGGAACGAAAAGAAAAGTTAAGTTAATGGAAGATCTGAAAATAGCCTCCCAACTCTAGGATGGTCGCTTACGGAGTCGTGGTCAAGGAGGTGAGCTCTGGAAGATGACAGACCTGAATCTGACCTCTGGATCTGCTACTTACTTCTTTGGCAACCTTGGTAAACTTTCAAGATACCAGTTTTATTTATAAAATATCTGTCCACTGACTATAATTTAACATCAAGACTCTTTTCAAAGGCATGTAATATCTCCCAAGCTTCTGATGTCTGTTTAGCTCCCTGGGTTCATCTGTCTCTCCTGCCCTCTTCCTCGTGTTCCATGATGGTTCACTCTTTGAACAGCCTGGTACATACAGTGCTGTTTGATGCCTCCATGTATTACTTCATCCATTTCCTCTGCCTGGCTTCCCTTTCCCTCTTTTTTTGTCTATGTCTTACTCCTCCTTTAAGACTCAAGTCAGACATCGTATGTTGAAAGCCACGTTCCTTCTCTGATGCCTTCCTAATTGTCCTTCTTTCCTGTTGCCATTGCACCTAATGCATGTCTTTATAATGGCACTTAACAGATAGTGTTGGAATTCCAGGCCAAATTCTGCTCGTCTTTGTACACCTAGTACACCTGTCCACTTTTGTACACTTAGTACACCTCGCTTAAAGTGACCTCTACCACTTTTGCTGACATTAGGGAAATTGGTAGAAATCCATCTCCTATTCAGTGGCAAACATTAATATCAAATCCTTCAGAGATATCCTAAGTATTTTTACCTTTTAGAGTGAAGGATAACTCTGCAGCCCCATCCACTTGTGTTGCCCTACAAGGAGATATTCTGAAAGAACTAGTGGAGAAAGTATTAGGGGATGTGGGTAACTGCTTTCTTCTTGGAATGTACACCCTCCTTTGCTCATTCTTTCAATTCTATTCAAAATCGACTTACTCTGTCTTCTCATTTACCATCCCTGATTAGCTGCTCCCTGCTCTCTGCTTCCAAGACACGTTGTTCATGTCTCTATTTTAGCCCTTACCACATTGCATTGTAAGGATTGATATATGTCTCTCTCCTCCTCTGGAGTGTATGTTTCCTACGAGCAAAGGGGGCATGTCTTCCTCATTTACACTTTGAAACTGTTACCATGCCCATCATGAGCACTCAGTAAATATTGAATAAATGACCCAAGTCAACCAAGTGCAGTGTTTGGGTGAGGTGACTCAACATTACCTGCTGGTCAGGAGGAATAAGAGTGTATCAAAATGCATTTTAAAGAGCAAATAAAAGACAAGCTCTTCACTATGTTGAGTGTTTTCAGTGCCTTCTTAAATGTCCAAGGGTGAATCAAGTTCACAACGTTTCTGAGAATTCAAGGTAGAAAAAAAATGCTGTTCATGCCTTAGATATGCCAGGACTCTTATTTTTCCTAATTTGAATGTAATTTTTTATAAATAGACTCCACTCTAGACATACAACAGTTTTCTGAATATCCTGGACCCTCTAGCTGTTGGTGGTGATTCTCTTCTGACTGTGGTGCTTGCTTTCAAGTTCTTCCTCTTCTCACTTGCATTTTTTTAAGTAGAATTCACCTGAAGCCAGTTTTCACACTGCAGAGCTAATTTCTATGCAAAAGTGAATGATGTCTCACATTAAATATTCCTTAGAGCATAAAGCTGACATTGAATGTATAATTTTAAGCAGCTTAAGCAGGATTCACTAAAGGCTTGACACAGAACAGGGAGCACAGGAAGATGTAGGTGAGAAGGGAAACGATAGGCACACTAAGGCTTTTCCCATCCCCTCAGTACAATCATACCCTCATTTGTCTTGCTTTTTACATGGAGCTCAATTTTTTCTAAAAACTGGGTCAGATCCCTTAGATACAGCTAAACTTTTGCACAAAGATTAGGGATATAAAGATTCATTAACTCTTCGAGGCCAGCAGGAAGATGATGTTGCAAAGGCGGCAGTAACACAGTTCAACGAAAGGGTATCTTAATCATCTGAAATCCAAATGAGAGTTTTTAATGACAAAGGTTTAAGTTTCAAAGTAACCACTTTGTGCTAAAGGTAAAGATCACGTCTAACTCTTAAGTGGACAGGTTAGTAAAGAGACACACTTCACATAGTGGACCCTCAGGACTGTAAGTTCATGAGTGGGTAATTGTAAGTAGGTAGAGTTGGAGGAAATTCCACATTTGATGGCATAAAAGGGTTAGATACCCTGTACTCAGGACAAAGTTTAGTTCAAGCAAAGGCATTATTTATTTAAAAAATAATTTGAGACTCTTGTTAAGCATATTCACTGAAGAGAAGAGTGTGCATTTGGCTAATTTCACATGCGGAGAGTTATGTAAATGCACAGTGGAATGCAAAGGAAACCATGAATACTTTTAAATTCATACGTAGCACAATAAATACACATAGATTGTCCTTTATCTTTGAAGGTGATGCTACCATTATTGTCTCTGTTATTTTCTGTGTGTTCAGATCTGGCTGTTTGATTGGCAATTCCTACTGTGTACAGTCTGCATACGTGTCAGCTAACAACTGCAGCCATTGCCTGGAGGGCTTGATTGCTGGGTTGTTCAATATTTATTAAGCATCCGGGAAGTGCTATGTGCCGCACTGAACAGTGCAAGTGTAAGACTGCTGCTGTCCTCTAAAAATTCTATTCCAAGGTGACTAGTGGAATGCATCTGCTTTTTATTTTTTATGCAAGTTGACTGAAATTACGTGATTAGAAAGGGAACACCATTTACCAGATGTTATTCTTCAGTACTATGTAAGGTAGGTGGCTAATATCTTTCCCATTTACTTGGAAGTGTTCAGGTTAGAAGGCCATGATTGAATGAACCTATTATAATGGCCTAGTAGATGTGAAGACTAAGGAAGGACGATGTGAAAATGTGATATCATTAGGGCAGAATAAGATGCAAAAACAACCCTGGGTCAGGGGAACTTTGTTTAAAGAAAATGGAGAGAAAAGAATCCAGTAATATTTTCAAGGTTTGGTCATAGTAAGTTTTGGGGTCACATTGAGCAACCCTATCTTTGGCCACTGCTTACATTCAATTCTGATATAGTTTCTATACATTTTAATAATGGTATTTATGTTGCTAATGACATTATATAAGATAATAATGAAAACCAGTAGACTCAAATGACAATATTTGTTATTCAAGTTTGGGTGCATTCTATTATATTTCTTAAAGTATTTGACGTCAATCATAGGGTTCCCTCTTACTAACTACAGGATTTTAAAATAATTGAAATCAGGAACTGATGACTAAGACAGAGGTTTAAGAAATTGGCTGAAGTCTTATGCAATGCTATTTACAGTCAGTATTAACCCAAGGATATCATTGTTAAAAACAATAAATTATACCAATGTATTAAAAAAATCACTATCCGTACTCTTAAATGTACTTCTTTTTTTTTTTTTATCTTTTTTTGTGTGTGAGGAAGATCAGCCCTGAGCTAACATCTGTGCTAATCCTCCTCTTTTTGCTGAGGAAGACCAGCTCTGAGCTAACATCTATTGTCAATCCTCCTCTTTTTTTCTCCCCAAAGCCCCAGTAGATAGTTGTATGTCATAGTTGCATATCCTTCTAGTTGCTGTATGTGGGACGCGGCCTCAGCATGGCCAGAGAAGCGGTGCGTCGGTGCGCGCCCGGGATCCGAACCCGGGCCGCCAGTAGCCGATCGCGTGCACTTAACTGCTAAGCCACGGGGCCGGCCCCTAAATGTACTTCTTTAACTCGAACCCGAGAGCTTTTATCCTCAGCTGAGTTGTTAACAAATAGCCGTTATATTAGACTTTGAAATGTTTTTGTAGAAAACATGGTGAAAGATTTTGTGCATATTAAAAAATAATATACTAGTGTGTTGCATTTTCATTGCAGTTGAAGAAAAGAGCATATTCAAGTTTAAAGTTTAGGAGTTTTTGTTTTGATACTTTTCAAATGACGAAGATGTCATCTACATAATCAAAATAACTCTTATTTTTACATTCCAACAATTTTAAGGCATTTAGTTCAAAATACCCTTAATAAGATCTGATAGAGTGCTAATGCAGTGTCTTCTCTTTAGTCCTAATTATAACAGAGTGAATGTTACACAAAGAAGAGTTGGTCAGGACATGAGTAATAATGTAGTATTGACAGCCAAACTGCTCTCTCTTTTGATGCTTTTAATTTTCTGAGATTTCAAGAGAGAAGTGTAAGCATGCCAACACCCACTTTGCTGCTACTCATCTAATAGCTTCTTATCTAATGGGATATGCATTAATTCTTTTAACTGACTTAAAGTTATCCCCATTTTAGTATAATTAAATGGCCATAACTTACTCTTTAACTATGTGGGCAATGTTAAGAATAAGTCAACTGTAGGTTTGCAGAGAATCCAGAAACCAATTAGAGCTTTGATATATGAGCTGGAAAGTTCCAAAGTTAAAACTGAAGAAAGTGAGTGTGGCAGGAGGAAGAAGGGGTGACTTGAGGGGGAGTGAGCCAGCAGAGGGGCAGAAGATGGTATGGAGGAACTAGCAAAAAACAAGGTATTAAAAGTTTGAATAGAGAATGAAATAACTTTTAAAATGTTTCCCTTCACATGTATCTGGGTTCTGAGTCTATGCGAATAATACACTATTGTCTTCAGGGACAACTATTTTGTTTCTTTCAGTCAATAATCATGAATATAAGAATCAGTCTTAGTTCAGAGAGGCATAGGGAATATCCATATTAGAAATCTATTGTTAGAGAATGATGTATTTTTTCTCTATCCTTTTCTTTCTCTCATCAATAAAGGATTTGATCAAAATGCTATGCCTTTGCTGAAATAACCAGAGGTCATGGGCCCCGACTCCAGTAATCATTGTAAACACTATCTCTGTTAAGCCTGTCTCTTGGATATGAGAAAATAGATTATATGACGTTTTCAAAAATACATATGCAATAGAAGGAACCAGAACTAGAACCCAGGAACTCATGTCTTTTCCTCATTGGTGTGGAGAGCTTTTTCTGTCACTCAGCCTTCCTTTGAACTGAATTCTTTAAAAATAGGAATGCTTGCCTAGAGATGTTTATTGTTTGATCTTACCCAACAAATTGAAATATATTGAATTCAGGATTCAATAATTTTGTTTTGCCCTTTTAGATTGAGAAGAAAAAAGTGGAGGTACTGAATTTTGAATTTCTACAATGCCTTTTATAGTTTAATATGCTTTAAAATTATCATTCCATTAAAACTCTACACATGAAAAAGCTGAATGAAAAGTGGAGGAAAAACAGCTATTTATTTGAATCGTTCCAAATATCCAGCTGCTAGCATCATGAAGATGAGTGTTTTTAAACTGTGATCAACAGAGCTGTGGGGTTGTTGGACTCCCTTGAGGAACAGCCGGGCTGGAACAGATGAGGGCAGGTAAATGGACGGGAGTGTGGTGTTCTGCACTTTCCTCAATTCCACAACAGCAACTCAGTTTTGATATGTTTAATATGATGGAGCTTCCCTGGTCTTATCTTTTGAAGAAAGAGTAGCAGGACTAAACAAATGGGTACAGACAAACCATTTAGATAATTTTTTCCAAGTTCCTGCATATCAAATTGAACCAATACACCACATAGCATATCTAGTATAGTATATTTTCATGGGTTCTGTTTTGCAGATCAGAAAACAGTAGCACTGAGAAATAATGTCTCTTTTCCCAAGTCTCATGAGGTGTCAGAGACCCACTGGAACATAATTTTCAAGGCCAGGCATTCCTAGTTCAATGCTCTATCCACTAGACAGCACTACCTCTTTGCTTTCACACTTGTTTATATTTGGTTTAACAGCAGTTTTCATTAATGCCTCTTAAATGATTGAAATATAGTTTTAAAAACCTGAATTGTTACAACTCATTGTTACCTTTGTCTTTATTAGTAAAACAATCTTTTTTCTTGTTTACTCTGTTAAGTGCTAATGTAAATAACAGCTTTTATTTAGCATATTTTTGCTGACTGTTTTTACACTTTTTTGCTACCTCTAGCCTAACCATATTTGTCTCATTCTTTTGCAAATCTTCTAATTCTAAATTAAATGAAGCTAGGATCTATTCTAAAAGGAATGGTACGTCAGTGTTCCAATTTTTCAATTCTAATTAAAGCCTTCAATTCCCGTGCACTTAAACTTTCTTGAATTCCATTGCTGCTGCACGAATGCTATTGCAGCTTACACAGGAGTAATTTTAACATAATTAAAATGATCTAATATTTCAATTGTTTGCTGAGAAACTAGGTGTATTCTCTTTAGACACTCATCAGTTTAACTTCTAGATATCAAAGAAAAAAATGTCATCTTTATAATCTCCTGGCTCCTAAAGAGTAGTTTATTTTCATTCTTGATATGATCATTTAAATATTTTTTTCCCCAGCACTTCCTGATTGCTTGTTTAAAATTACAATTCTGGCGTTAATAAGCTGTATCGTTCTAAGAAAAGTTACTTAATCTTCTCAAGGCTTTTGTTTCTCCAAAGGAATTTTTCCAAAGAAAAATACTCCCTGCCTCTCTCGTAGTGTAGGGTTCACAGAGGAAGTGAAGGAGGCTTCAAGCTGACCAGCTCTCTCCATCTGGTTACAGAGGGCGAGTCCCTAACCCTTGTGAGGTTAGCTTTCATACAGGTCAAGTTAGTGCTGGGGTGGAGGTGTTCATGCAGCTGCTTCAGCTCACTCAACGACCCCAGAAAAGTAAGTGTACACCCATCAACACCCAGTTGTTGCATGCTTCTGCTTTGGGCATAAACTTTGGTGTCCATATCTTGGGGCCAATGGCCACTAGAAGCAAAAAAGACCTTCATCTGTCCTATTGATAATAAAGTCTTTAAGTAATCTCAGTTTGAGAACAACTGAAAGGTAGTTACGTCAGTTCCTAAGCATATGACTACTTCATTTACTGTAATAACATAAAGAGAAGCTACCAGATTATTAACCTGAAGTAATAGCTACAAATGTGAGCCAAAGTGAGAGTGCAAAGGTGATTGTTCTCCTATTTCATCAGAAACATCACCCAGGAGCCACTTTAGGTTGATTTCTCAGCTCCCCCTCAGGGCCCACTATCTTGGATCACACACAGGATTATCTCTCACAGGATGGGTGCTGGGGATCTATGGGCTTCTCCCATCTTCTCCTAAGCCAGCCTTATGAACACCCAGGCTTTCTGTCTTTGCACAGTTGCCATTAAGGACAATATCCCATCCCTAGTCAGAGCTTTATCCACATTCTTCTTCTTCTGTACCTGTCATTTATTCATTTACTCACAAGAACAGTTAAAAACAAGAGAGACAGATGTTGCTGAGCTCATCAAACTGTGCACTTTTCTTCAGTTGAATCTCACCTAGCTTCAAATGGGAACAAGATGTTCTTTCTGCTATGGATGTTCTTCTTCTGCTAATTTCTAATTCCTATGATTTTCCCAGGTCTCAGTTTCAATGGTACAAAGGCAGAAAATCCCCAGTAAACGATGTCTATATGAGGGCAAGACCTTCCTTTCATGAAGGAGAAGAGCCTTTAGGAATAGATAACTTAACAGCAATTCAGACTTCTCCAGAAACAAAAATAATGATAGAAACAGAATTGTATAGCAGGAAGGAATCAGTAATTTTCACACATTTTTTTTTTCCATGAACCTCATTTTCCAACAACTGCTATACAGTGTAATGTGATGGGTACTATCATCCTTTAGTTTTCTTTCTTACTGGTCTCACAGTTTTTCATATAGTCATTCTGGTCTTCCTATTATTTGCAGGTTTGACAGCCAGAGATGTATTGTCTCTAAAACATGAAAACTTTAGAGGAAGCACCCTAGGGTGCTCTTTCTCATTGTTAATTCAGTGGCATCATAAGAATTCAAACCTAATATAATAACTAAGGAATAATAGGAATGACTATAAAAACGCATATTTAAGAACTTATAATCATAGTAACAATTTATTAAACACTAACTATGTGCAGATTCTGGATTAGATACCTTCATTCAACAAATACATATGGAAAACATACCACTCACCAAGCATTGTTATAAACTCTTGGGATATAACAGTGAAGAAAACAGACAAAATTCCCTACTAGCGTGCTGTGGTAGGCAGCCTCTAAGATGGCCGCGGATGATCCCCGCCCACTTCCTGGTATTCACTTGCATGTGTAGAACTCTACCCTTGAATGTGGGCTGGACCTAGTAACTTACTTTTAATAGACCATGCCCAATGTGTCACTTCAGAGATAGGTTACAAACATACTGTAGCTTCCATCTTGGAATTCTCTTTCACTCTTGCTTGCTCTCTCTGAGGAAAGCCAGCTGCCATGTTGTAAGATGCTTTATGGGATGATGTATGTAGTAAGGAACTGAGGGAGGCCTCTGGCCAACAGCTGGCAAAAAACTGAGGCCTTTGGTCCAATAGCTCACAAGGAACTGAATCTTGCTAATAACTGCATGAGTGAACTTATAAATGTGTTCTTCCTTGAACAAACCTTCAGATAAGGCCACAACCACAGCTCTGAGCTGGACTGAAATTTCATGAGAGACTCTGAACCACAGGCACCTAGCTAAGCTATGCCAGAGATCCTGACCCACAGAAAATGTGACAAAATAAATATCTGTTGTTTTAGGCCACTATGTTTGGGGGTAATTTGATATGATATGCCATAATAGATAATTAAAGAAGAGAGAAGATAGGTAAACAAGAGACAGAGATAGTTCTGGAAGGGTGGAGTGAGGAGCAGATGGGAAATTTAAATAGCATGGTCACAAAAGGACTCACTCATATAGTAACATTTAAGCAAAAACCTGAACGATGTGAGGGGGTAAACCGTCACGGTATCTGGGGGAAGAAGTTTCTAGGAGAAAAGAAGAACAAGTTCAAACGCACTGAGGCAGAAGTGATTCTGTAAGATTAGAGAATGCAAGGATGCCAGTGTGGCCAAAAAAGGAACTAGTGAAAGAGAGAAATGATCAAGAGACAAGATCTTCAATACAAACAAAAGCCATGTGTGTGTGCACGTGTGTGTGTGTGCGCGTGCGTCTGTCTGTCTATCTATCTGACTGGTTTTTTTTGGAGGAGAGGTAGGTAGAAATTTCAGTGCTGACAGTTCATTGTAAAGACTCTGAATTTTATAAAAGGAAGGTTGGAAATCTTTTCACGGTTTTCAGTAAAGACTAGACCAGATAGGGAAGCCAATCGAAAGCCGCAAAGCTGGCAAGGAGATATAATGCATATCAAATATAACTTAATTTACTCCTTACAACAACCCTGCGAAGCAGATATCACTAACGATACTTTAGTTGCAAGGAAACAATTCAGAATAGTGAAGTGACATGCCCAAGGCCATGCAGCTAATTAAAGGGAAAATCAGAATTTAAACTCATGTTCTTCTGTTTCAAAAGTGGAATCTATTTCAGATTAATATTCACCATTATCTGCCCCCTCAAACCATATGTAAAATACTACAAGATATACAAACTGCAAAAAAAGAGAAATAACAAGTAAAAAACAGAATGACATGGATGGGGGAGATGATCTAATTATCTACACAACAGGAGTAGTTGAGAACTACTTCTTCGACCTCTTTTAAAGCAGGAAACATTACATATGAAGAGCACAGGCTATGTTAGGTGACTTATCAGAAATCTTTGAAGTCAATAGAAGGGACAGAAATAGAATTCAGTTCTCTGAACTCTCAATTTCCTGTTGAACCACCAGAGAACACTCCTTTCCTGTTAGTTCACCTTTATAAGGTATTCTGCTGATGAAAAATGCTATTATTACCTGGGAGCTTTTTTAAAAAAAATTAAGACAAAAACATTTCTAAAATAATTATAATTGATTATGTCATCCGTGTACTTTAAGCTGCTGAAGTTCACCAAATTATAGTGCACTAATAAATGAAGATAGTGCTTCATTAAAGACTTTAGACATTTTCTGAACTGAATTGAAATTAACAAAAGGATCTAAAGGGTGAAATGCAAATCTTCTGTAAAATTCTTTTCTATAAAACTGTTCAAAAGCCCAAGTGATTAATACAGTAGTAAATTGATATGAATTTAAAACAGCACATGAGTGAACTTTGAAATCAAATAAATGGAGTTTTCACATTTTCTTTTATGTCCAGACACAGTTACTTATTACACCATAGATTTTAGCTGATAAATTTACGTCTGTGTAAAAACATAGGAAAAATAATCTCTTAGCTCTGCTGAATCTATACTATTTCTTTGAGAAAATATTGTTATTAGTTGGATGGATATCTTTTATTAGATAAGACCTCTGGTCAAGTAATAATACCTAGTAGGTACAGCCACTGTGTGTAGCTCTCAACACACATTACTTTTAATTCTTGCAAGCAATACTAAAAATATCACTAGCCCCATTTAGACAAATAAGAAAACTGGAAATCAGAGGAAATTATCATATAACTACTAAGTAGGAAAGCCAGTATTTCCACCCTGATGACTTAGCCTCCTAAATCCATGTATTTCAACTAAGGCTTTAGTTAGAGAATGAGAATTCTGAATCATTTCCTATCCATTTTCTGGTTTTTGTTTGTTTCTTCTGTGTGTGTTGTGTGTGTGTGAGAGAGAAAGATCTCAAAATATCTGAATTTTAAATAATTGATTGTTTACATCTCCTCATTCTCAGGTGTAAAAAACAAAGGCGAAATCAAAAGAGGTTGCCTAGAGCTATCAATCTGGATTATTCAGCTCAGCCTTTCATGAAGTTTTGTTGCTTGATAGAGACCTATTCGAAGTGAACTCCAAGAAAGCCTCCAGTGAGCAAATAACTTCAAGGTATCAGCACGTTTCTTTCGTTGCTGCAGATTTTAGCCTCAATCTTAATTGATGGTGTAGCTTTGTCGTCTTCAAAAACTTTTCCCATTTAAGAATCTTCTATCTTATCATTACTAAGATTTAACCTACTGTGTTAGTATTATTGTTACTATTATTTTTAAAATCAAAACACAGCTAACCAACCCAGAGAGTGGCTCAGTGGTTAGCCATGGCCCTTTCCACATCTTCTTTTCTCTTCAAAGACCTCTTAGCATCTCCAAAGGGATCTTCCACTCTAGTCCTAGACAGTCTTCTTAACTACCTGGCTTCCCTCTGAGAAAGGCTGACTGAATAAATAGTAAATTCTCCAAATTTTTTAGCGTCATTTTTAGAAATTAAAAAAAATTATCTTTATTTATAGGACCCAGGACAGTGACTAACATATAGTAGAGGCTCAAAAACTGTTTGCTGAATGAGTAAATAGAATAATAATTTAATGCAAATAAAAATATGTATTTTCTAGGAATCAAGGCTCTGTTATCTTTGTGAAAGTTTCCTCCAAAGACAGTAAACTCAACCTCCCATCACTGAGGAAAAATAATAGAAAAGTAGTGCTTTTTCACATCCCAAGACATCCATCCTCTACATGAAGCTATCTGATAACTTTTAAGAAGGTTGTTTAATTTGTCTAATATTATGGTATCACTTCAGTCTCTATAATCAGTACCAGAATTCCTTTTGCAAAGTCCTATATCAATAGGTCTGAAAAAAATCTCTATCTATTTATATCTATCTATCTATCTATCATCTATCTATCTATCATCATCATCTATCTAATTTTGGCCCATGAAGGCAATTCTTTAAAATAATCCTTAAAATTATTAGTTTAAGAGGAAGTTAAGTAGTTTGAGATCATTTTTAGAACCAAGTTAAGATCATCAAAATCTTTTTGTACATGTAATAAAAGAAAAAGGAGACTGTCTTTTGTGGAATTGACATACTTCAAAATAAATCTTTTAGAATCTCTCTCTCTCTTTACACATATATATAAATTGATATTTATATGTATAAATTTATATATAAACCTCCTGTAATATATATATATATTACATATATCTATTATATATATATATATTTTGTAATGGAGAACTCTGGCGGGGAGTGTATATCCAGCCATGTATCACTTAATGATGGGGATACATTCTGATAAATGTGTCATTAGGTGATTTCATCGTCCTGTGAACATCATAGAGTGTACTTACACAAACTTAGATGGTATAGCCTCCTACACACCTAGGCTATATGGTACTAATCTTATGGGACCACCTACAGGTATATGCGGTCCGTCGTCGACCAGAACATTGTTATGAGGCACATGACTGTATATTTATGTATATATTTTATATACATCATTTATATCTATTTATATATTCTATATTATACATATATTCCTCTTCCTATGTTTTTCATTACCCAGCTCCTATAATTTAATAATTCTCTGAGTACCGCCTAGTTGAGAATCTTGTCTCAAGAAAGAACACAAGAAGCCTTATTTTTCAAGCAGGCAGAAAGCTTGCTAGCTTACTCCTTTCTCCTTTCACTCCCATGGAGCTGATGTTAAATCAATGTCAAAAGAGACAAGATAGCAAGAGAGACTTCTCCTTCTTTCCCTATGGGGATGAATATACACTTATTCATTCATAAATGTTTATTTAGCACCTACCATGTTCCAGGCCTTGTTCTACGTGCTAGTTGTAAGTTGTCTTATTATACCATTACTTTTAAAGTTATCTAAAATCTCCTCACCACCAACAGCCCCCATCCTTGACATTTATTGAGAGCAGGGTGAAATTGGGAGGAGAGTAGACAATTCTGGCTTATGAAAAATCTTTAACCTCTCTCTGAGTTGGGCTTGACTTGAGCCCATTTTAGAGTCACACAGTATATTGTAAACCATGTCCAAAAATATCTCTTAAAATTCTGGCAATTAATAGTTACTTCCTTCTTTTACATTTTCTCAGAAACTAAGGGGCAATGACTACTGGGGTGCTGAGCCCTGGAAAATTAACTCTCCTGACATTTGTGTACTCTTTTCTCAAGTTTCTTCTTAGTCTATGGCATTCTTTAGATTGATTCTCACTTAGCTACAGACAATAATCAATCTCTCTTTTTTGTTTACTTCTTCTCAAGGTCTGTTTCCTGAGAAGACCAGTCTGGAAAGCCAATAAGCCCTACTACTAGAAGAAAATGGATCCTCCAAGTATATTCTATCTTGAATGAGCAAGGCTTAACCCAACTACCACCACACTGGTTACATGGCAATTGTGGAAGGCCAGCATACAAAGTCCTGAAAGGCACATATAGAGTAATGTAGTACAAGGAAGATAGAATGAGTTAATCCTGTTCCCTGAGAAGACTTTGTAAGAATTGTTCTCTCTACATGAAATTGTTCTATTCCTTGTCCACCTGGTGACGTCCTTGAATGTTCAGCTCATATCGGTTGCTTTTGCAGCCCCTCCTGGCCCTCCTTCAGACTCAGTTAATAACCATTGTCTCCTCTGTGCAATCATTATTCTTTGTGTATATGTTGTTTATGTATCTGTTATTCCTGAATGACTGTGAACAGTCTATTGAAAGAACCGTATGTTATTCAACTTTACCCAATAGATGTTTGTGAAAGCAAGTGTAAGAAGAGTGGGAAGGAGGAGGCACAGAATAAGAAAGAGATGAAGAAGGGAAAGAATAAGGAATGAAAGAAAGAAAGAAGGGAGGAGAAAAAATAACATTAGGACTTGGGTTTGAACACTTTGTGTTATCTGTTTGCAGAGCTTTGGCATGTGTTTTTATGTGGTTTGTCCCTGTAGCCACAACAACTAATTAATCTTTGAAGAATGTATCTTTCAAAAGGTCTACCTATTCTCACTGATTCTAATTCACTGATTAAGAATTATTAGAGCTCAAATAAACAAACAAAAAATATAATTTCTCCTTTTTTTATTCTCTGATAGTCTTTATATTATGATGGGTAATGCCAGCACTGAAAAATGTTAGGTAAATTTAAACAAAGCCTGTTTCATTAAAAATTCACAACAAAAAATTTGAAAAGTAAAAAATAGCTTAACACATTTGGTTGGAATAAAAATGATGCCTTATGTATCTATATCGGAAATTTACATTATAAAGTTTATTCTCCCTATTTGGATAGAAATAAAACATTTTGGCCTACTAAAAATGATTTATCAAATGGTGGCTGTGATGATCAAAGCATTAATAACTGGTACAGTCACTGGGAGCGTGAATCCTCGTTCTCCCATCTGTCTACTCATCCACTTATTTGGACTAGATTGAACGCATTAATGGATTCTCTCCTGCGTAGGTACCATCATTTTGTTCCAAACTCAGAGTCTGCTTGAGCTTTTAAGTCAGACTTTTCTCTGTCCAGCTCAATAGGTTGCGTCCCCAAATCTAGTTCCAGACCAATTTATAATCCAATGAGAATGTTATTCATCTAAAGCCTGAACACTAATATTGTAATGTACATTCTGAAGTGTCTCACATTCGAGACAGTCACAATCTTTTTAATGCCTACACAAACTTTTCTACTAATAATTTGCTTTTATTGTAAAACTACATTCTATTTATCTTTTTATTTATCCAGTATATCATTCCTATAGTTACTTTTCTTCCAACGAGAATGTGTTATAATCTGTTTCTACTTAATATGTGACAATAGTACAGAATGCATCACTGGATAAACTTGGCAGTTATCCAGACTATTTGATTACTCTGGGACATTGGTCTCTATAACCCAATCTCCATAGTTTTATTTTTTTGAACTTGATTTGTATGGTTCAATCATCTGCTAATTGCTAAGCAGATAATCATCCTTTATTTTAAAGCAACTGAGGTCTTCAAAGCACTGGGTTTCATTTTTATGAGGGTAAATTGTGATTGTTTACAATATTTGAACAGTGACAAAATCATTGAAGGTGTCATAGAAGAATCAAAGCCCTAGGGAAGCTATTAACAATTTAGCTTTTCCAGTGCATGTGGGAATATTAATCCTACTTTGCTAAGATAATTTTATAAATGTGTTTAATAATATGAAAATATCTCAGTAGGCATTTCTGCTGTGTCGTTTTGACCCTATTGTCTAACATTGTTAACACAAGCACAGGTCTTTCACAAGATCTTAAATAGTTTGTTTTATCAGCCAATTTATACAGAGGTTGATTACTTTAACCAATGAAAACAGAACAGGTAGAAAGAGTTAATACAGAGTCCCATGGAACAGCAAACTTTCAAATCACTTAAGATTCTGAGAGAAAAAATGTGATTTAAGTTCTAGTTTTGAAAACTTATCTGTTACACTTAAAAAAAAAAAAACTGACTTTGGGCAAGACATTTCACTGGGCTGGATTGCTTTGTGCTATAAGATCCTTAAAGTTCCCTAAGAATCTAAAATTGTTAAATTATATTGTATTGTATTATATCATATTATATTATATCATATCATACTATATTGACAATGTACTCATTTGGGAGATAATGGGGTTGTCCTGAATTCTAAGTGATTATACTTAAGCAAATTTTGAAATCTTCCGTAAGAGCATCAATAGCAAACATGAATTGAACAATATGTAATGAGCTGCATTGCCAAGACCTTTCCGTAATCATCTGATCTGAGGAGCCATGATTTGAATTCTGGTCTCAGACTTCAAAGTCTTTACAGTGTCTGCTTCTTGGATCACAAGATATTACTCAAGACAGTTTGTTCCTGGAGCCCACCATTTCAAGATCCACCAACCAGGCTGTCATCGTTGTGAAGGCCGATAGAGCCATGCTCTCCATAGACAGGATCTAGTCTAGCAACCTTTGTCTAGCTTCATCGTATTGAAATATTCTTTGCTCATGAATCCAAACCTGCCAGACCACACAGCAGCATCTCCTTCCAGATTTCACAAGTGACAAGGCTTTGAACTAGCAGATGCAGAATCTGACTTTGATGCTCTGACTATCATGCAGAAAAGGTCAAAATACAGGAAAGACATTGTAGTTCCTGTGGATAGGTTTTCAAATTTACATTCAGTCTTTTAGAGTTTTTCATTTAAAAGCCTAAAATTATGGGTAATTTCCACTTTCAAATACCGATGCCTTCATTCTTTGATTGCCTTGCAAATATTACACAGCCAATATTTTTACTTCCTTTGAGTTAATTATCATCTGCCTCTCAAATATTTTCTTTCCTCGATTTTGGGTTGGGGTTAAGTTGTGGAGTTTATAAATTACAATTGGAGAGGGGGGATTAAAGCTCAGAATTAAATGAAGAAAAGTATCACAAAATTTCTCATTTCGCATGTTTTCTGTTTTCTGTCAAACAAACTGAGGACTATATATTGATGATCTAAATATATGTATAATTAATGCTTTAATTATACATGTGATTGCTGCTTAACTTTGTAATACATTGTTACCATGGAACTGAGAGATTTTAATTTTAAAAGAATTTTTTATATTAATTTCTCTTCACTTCATGGATTTTTTAAAGCAACATGTTTAAGGAAAAAAAAATGCCACCCCTATTGTTGCATTTATATATTTGTATACTAATGATTCTATTTAATGTTCTTGCAATAGTGAAGTAAGTTTTCAGCTGCTTGAAGAATTGTTGTAATTTCCAAACTAGGTTTAATATTCACCTTTCCTTTTTGATGTAAACATTGCGAAATGGCTCTGCAGAGTCGTATTTCTTTTCTATATCAAAATGAAAAGGTCTAGTGTTCAGAAATGCATTCATGCTCAGCTGAACTTGTACATGATACATAATTAGCTATATTTCCCAACAAGCTAGTATTATTTATGAAGGATGATTTGCCATTGGACACATTTCTTACTCTCTCATGTTTAAAAAGCTCATCGAGAAGTAGGTATCTCCCCCACCCACCATCTGCTTTTCCCACTTGATAAGAATCAAATGTCTTGCAGAGCTTGTTCTATTAATGGACCTATACAAATATAAATAATCCTTTGAAATAACTCATCTTTTTTTAAAAATAGCTAGTTTTTGGCCCCAATAATAGAAACTAAACTATTGGTCAAACTTCCAAGGTCAAAAGCAAGCAGAGACCCAGCTACCTGGTAAGATCTTGCAGGAGCGTGACACAGACACTACCAAGTAACAAGCCCTTTGTGGTCCCCGCATTTGACTCTGCCCCAGGGCTCAAATCCTTTCAGAGATTTCCTTTCTCTATTTTACTTCACATGCGTAGTATAAACATAAGGCTGCAATTGGATGCTGTTACCTTGTCTGCCAGTCACAGGAGGGAGACTTCCCTCTCAGACTGTAATGGAAAGATTGAGGCTCTAATCACTGTTTCTGTTATCATTATGCTATAAAATTTACATTTTTCTCCTCCACTCCTGACTGTTGCCACCTTACTCTCTCTAGGAATACAGTGCTGTCCTTCCTGCTTCTGCCTTTGGCTGCTTTCCCAATAAGAGAAGATAGAATTAGCACATACTCCCTGAGGAGGATGGGAGGGGACTCAGCAGGGTGCTTCCTTAGTCCCTTCAACCACTGGCAGGGAGTATTCACAAAGGCACCCCTGGAACCAGCTAACATTGCATTTTGTGATGAGTAGTACCAGCTCCTCTGTATTCACGTATAGCCAGCCCAAGGGAAATAATACACAAATATTAATTATTTGGAGATAATAATATGTGTACAGCTCTTGATCTGTGTGTACAACTCCCATTGATATTCCATTAAGAAAACAAAAACACATTCACAGTCAGTGTTTGCCCAACTTATTTTTAAAGAAATGTGGGTGTCTTCTAAGGGGAAAGGTATAAAGAATCACTGCTTAATAAAATCACATGCCTGTGTACAATTTTAATAGTTGAAGTTAGATTACAGCCTTAAGTCTTCTGATGCTATTAAGAAGATAGAATGCTAAACTACTACTTTTTCTATGTAAGCAAAATCTTCAAATTAAATGAATGAATTTGATTAGGTTTTGCTTATACATTCTGGATCTGCAGAACAATTAAGAAGTAAGAAAGGAGTTATAAGATAATTATCCATATTATTAGAGGTCAAATCAAATGAAGAAGGTTGAATGAACTTTTTTCAAGGGTGTGGGGTTGGCTGTGTTTTCTAAACAGTGTAGATTATTTTTCATCTCTCCCAGCTTTACCTTATGGGGGTAGTCAATGGGATTTCTAATATAGTGGTGTCATGTGGTTTGCCTCTCTGTTAGCACTGGTAGATTTTCCTCCAGACCTTCTCACTAGATAGATATGTAATAGCTCCTTTTCACATCTCTGCTTCAGTACAATCCCATGCTGACACGTCTTCTCTCTGGAGAAAAGAGTGTGGCCTGGTGGCAGCAGCACACACTCTAAGAGCCAGAATCACTGAGTTCTCATCTCAACACCAAGCTCCTCAGTGACTGAGGCAAGTCACTTCCTTATCCCTTAGGTTCCAAATCTGTAAAGCGGAGATGACAATGCCATGCTGGTGTGAGTATAATTAATGTTGGTAAAGTGTTACAGTAATTCTAAATATTATTATCATTACTTCAACAAGGTTGGTTCATTTGAGCAACCTCCCATGAATTCAAACACACTAGTTGATTAAACTATAAATATACATGGTATGTATTTTCTGCAGTCAGGTATATGCCAATAGTCTTACAAACTTATAAACAGACCATATTTTAAATATGTATTGGAAGGTCACTTACTTTTAATTTGGGATATATTTTCCTATAGAAACATGTCAATAGTCATCAGGCAAGCCTATAATGTTCCATCCATTTCATGACATGCATTTGCAATAAAACTATTGAGAAATGGTTAGGGTGTTATTTGAAGAAAAGATGATAAATTATGTTTACATTTCATGTTTAGTAAGAAAAGAATGAGAAAATAGCAAAAGAAACATGAAGATTTTCGAGAGAGTATCTGATGACACTGGTTTAGAAATCATTGATTCAACATGTATTCCTTCATTTATTATTTAAGAAATAATACTTGAGTATATCTCTGTGTCAGACATTATTCTAGGTGCTGGGAACATAGCAGTGAACAAAAACCCCCACTATTCTTGAAGTGAGAGCAAGCAAGAGTATGATAAGCAAACAAATGTATATTATTTCAGACAGACATAAAGTGCTACGAAAAATAACAAAGCGGGGTACGTACCAGGTTATTGGGAGTAGGGGGTGCTGTTTTCCATGGAGTACTCACAGAAGACCTGCAATTAGATGACGTTTAATCGTAAACCTGAATGAAGTCGGAAAGCCAAGCATGTGAATACCTGAAGGTGGAGCATTCCACGTAGAAGGAAGAACAAGTACAAAAGCCCTGAGATGAAAGTGCGTTTGGCATATCTGAGGAACGGCAAAGAGGCCGATGTGGCTGGAACACAGTTAAGAAAGGATCTGTGGTATTAGATGATGTTGGAGAGATTAGAGGAGGCCAGATCCTACAGGGCCTTTAGACTCTGGTAAACTCTTCATATTTCATGCTGTGTAAAATGTCAAGCAAATGGGAGATTTGGAGCTTAGGATTGATTATCATCTGATTTTTTTCATTCTGGCAGTTCTCAGGGGAACTGATTGTAGGGGAGTGTGGTAGGCTAGATCCTCCCAAAATATCCACGTCCTGATCTCCAGAAGGTGTGAATGTTACTTTATATGGCAAAATGGACTTTGCCGATGTGATTAAACTACGGATTTTGAGATGGGGAGATGATCTTGGATTATCAGGGTGGGCAGATGTAATCACCACAGTCCTCATAAAAGGAAGGCAGGAGATCAGAGTGAGTGGTAGGTGATATGACTGCGGAAACAAGAAGTTGGAGCAATGCAAGGAAGGGGTCATGAGCCAAGGAATGCAGCTGGCCTCTGGAAGCAGTAAAAGGCAAGGAAACACATTCTCTCTCCAGAGCCTCCAGAAGGAACCAGCCCTGCCAACACCTTAACTTTAGCCCAGTGAGAGTAATTTTGGACTTCTGACCTGCAGAACTGGAAGAGAATAAATTTATATTGCTTTAAACCCCTAAGTTTGTTCTCATTTGTTACAGCAGCCTCAGGAAACGAATACAGGGAGCAAGAATGCAGCCTAGAAGGTTGGCCAAGAGGCTGGAGTCTTGGGATGGTGATGACTTACAGTGGAGTGACGAGGGAGAGGTGGTGAGAAGTGGTAAGATTAGAAACTTGTTTTGAAGGTTGTCCTGCAAGGATTTGCTAATGAATTGGGTATGGAATGTGCAAGGAAGAGAGGAATCAGGGATGACTTTAAAGATTTGGGCCTGAGCAACTGGTAGGTTGAAATTTCCATTTGCTGAGATGGCAAAGACCGCAGGGGTCAAGAACAGACATTTTTTGAGCGTCTACTAAATTCCAGCCATCGTTCTAAGGATGCAGAGATAAAGACATCCATACCATCACAAAATTTACAATCCAGTGTAGAGTTTCTCAAGCGTGACCTCTGGAACACCCGCTTCAGAATCATTGAGGCGGAGGGCGATGACTAATAACACAAATGTTTAGACCTTAACCAGAGAGAATAAATTAGAATCACTTGGACTAGGGCCTAAGGATATGCATTATAACAAGCTGCTCAGAGCTGCTCCTGTTCACTGAGGTTTGTGGAATACTGACCTAGCGGTTCTTTATTATTCTAATTTTATCTCAGAACATGTGGTATTCTCGATATTAGGATGCAGGTGTATTATTATTAGCTTTTACATTACAAAGTTGCTGTTCAGCTCACAAATGAAACCAAGCTTTTGTTTTGCTTTTTGTGTGTTGGAGCCATGGAAGAAGGAAGGGAAATTAAATGATACACAACTATCGTGTAAATGACATGGCTCAGGGTGGAATTACTAAAAATGTGAGCAAGGCAGCAAATGTGTAATTTCTTTGGGAGGAAAGTGATGGGGAAGCTTCAGAAGACTTAAATGGAATGGAACTGCTTTCATGTGGAGTGACAAAGGGAGAAGCGTGATGTTCAAGGGATTTGTGTAGCCTAAATATGCATAAATCTGAGGGGGTGTTTTTTCCTTATTCAGATCCACTGTGCTTTTAATCAGTTGCTGAAGTGTGCACTGGAAAATGCCCCTTAGCATGTTTCTGTCCCCACATTAACAATCTGACAGCTAGGTAGGTCAGTGGTAGTAGTGACAGCTAAGTGTTGGGGATGAAATGCGGTTGAGATCGTAGGATTATTTATCATCCCTTTTTTTTATAGACAAGAACTTTAAAGCTAAAAATAGACAATGCAATACATTTGTAACATTGCCATCATTTAAAAAGTTAACCTACTATTCTGGTTTAATGTAATGTACACAAAACCTACCTTTCTTAAGATGACATATTGCACATTATGCTCCTCTAGATTGAGAGTATCTTAATATTTTCCTGTGGCTTATTTGTTGGACTAGAGTGTGAAGTGGCATGAAAAACTTGAAATTCAAATTGGAAGTATTATGTAATGATTTTCTTGGGACATCAAGAAAATTTTTTATCTGCAGACAGTACAAAAAATGGCTTAAAACAGCCATTAGAAAAAAATACATAATATTTGCATATCAATTCCCAGTGAAAAATGATAAAAACTATGCATTAAAATGAGAGATTGATTTACAGATATGTGGTAAGAGTACTACAAACAAGGTTTGTTCCTAATTTGCTAGAAAAAAAAAATCCAATTCTATATCTCTTTTCTTTGATGCTCCCAACTCTAAACCTGGTTCACAACCTGGATTGTTCTTTAAATTTTATTAAGTGCTTACTACATGCTAAACACCATGTTAAGCAACTTAGGTGGAATGGCTCACTTAATCCTCATAAAAATTTCACGGTTATAGTATGACCACTTTACTTACCATTGTTGCAGAATTCATGTCACTTGCTGTGTCAATGAGCAGTCTTGCAAAATTCTCTAGGTAATTAGCCTCATGGAACATTAAAGCGTTGACATTATCCAATTAATGAGTTTAATTAATATGAAGAGACGTTCATTCAGTGACTCTATATGGAGTTTAAACTCCCCTACGTTAACTCCACAATGCTGAATTCCCGTATTTTATGTTTGTCACTTGGCTCTCAAAGGTCGAATACGCGGTGAATCTCCACATTTCAGCTACTCAATTCCAGCTTGGGTTCCCTGACATTTCTATGCTTCCTCCTCTTCCACTATCTGGGACATAGTAGATTTTGTCCACCTCTGCAGTGTAGTTATCTATTCCGAAATTTGTGACTCATATCTCGGAAAACTCACTACAAGGCTGCTGGGAAGGGGGGTCCCTATTTCCTTTCCTCATTTTCTTCAGTCATCAGTCACTCCCCGCCTCTTGTCACCCACCAGTGCAATTTTCCGTTTTTCCATTTTCTATCGTGTAATACAGTCATCTCACACTGATATGCAGATATATTTTCAAACAGGGCCTCTCACAATGCTGCTGAGGTAGGACGGTTATTCTGTTTAACCTGTATCACTGCATTGTATGCACACACTCCTACAGCACAGGACTTTAAAACCCTCTGCAGTACCTCTGAAATCAAATGTACTGCTTAACCTATATACTCACAACTCTGATATTAGAAGTGTAATCAGCCTCAAAGCAGGGTTATTTTTTGCAATTGCAGCTTTCAATTTATAATTGTATATTCATTGCTAAACTGTTTATAGCTACAAAGATATCACAGAGAGAGCATTGATATTACCTAGAAGAGTCTATATGAGGATACAGGTTTGGCTGCTTTAAAAAGTGATTCCAAAAGAATATGGCTGAAACAAGATAGAAGTTCATTTGTCTCTCTCTAGATAACTAGTCAGGAAAGGTATGACAGTTTGATGGTATCAGCGATGCTTGCACTTTCCGTCGTCTTGCTCCACTATTGCTAGAGTTTGTTCTCGTACATGTGACCCAAGTGACTTCCCAAAGCGTCTGTAGGTCAGTGTGATGAAAGGAAGAGAGAAGAGGAAGATATATTCCTTCCCTTTACGAACACATCCCAGAAGTTGCACATATCATTTCTGTCACATTTCATAGATGTGAACCCACTCCCATGGTTATGCCTGAATGCAAAAGAGGCTACACAATGAATTCTTTAGCTAGATTAACCTGTGCTCAGCTAAAGCTTCTACAGGCACACCTCGGAGATATTGTGGGTTTGATTCTAGACCATCGCAATAAAGTGAATATCTCAATAAAGCAAGTCACACAAATTTTTGGTTTCCCAGTGCATATAAAAGTTATGTTTACACTATACTGTAGGCTACTAAGTGTGCAATAGCATTATGTCTAAGAAAACAATATGCATACCTAGTTAAAAAATACTTTATTGCTAAAAAATGCTAACCATCATCTGAACCTTCAATGAGTCCTGATCGTTTTGCTGGTAGAGAGTCTTGCCTAGAGGTTGATGGCTGTTGACTGATCAGGGTGGTGGTTGCTGAAGGGTGAGGTGGCTGTGGCGGTTTCTTAAAATAAGACAACAATAAAGTTTGCTTCATCGATTGACTCTTCCTTTCATGAATGATATCTCTGTAGCATGCGATGCTGTTTGATAGCATTTTACCCACAATAGAACTTCTTTCAAAATTGGAGTCAGTCCTCTAAAAACTTGCTGCTGCTTTATCAATTAAGTTCATGTAATATTCTAAATCTTCTGCTGTCATTTCAACAATCTTCACAGCATCTTCACCAGGAGTAGATTCTATCTCAAGAAGCCACTTTCTTTGCTCAGCTGTAAGAAGCCACTCCTCATCCGTTAAAGTTTTATCATGAGATTGCAGCCATTCAGTCACGTCTTCAGGCTCCACTTCTAATTCTAGTTCTCTTGCTGTTTCCACCACATCTGGAGTTGCTACCTCCACTGAAGTCTTGAACCCCTCAAAGTCATCCATGAAAGTTGGAATCAATTTCCTCCAAACTTCTGTTAATGTTGCTGTTTTGACCCCTTCTCATGAATCACAAATGTTTTTAATGGCATCTAGAATGGTGAATCTTTCCCAAAAGGTCTTAAATTGACTTTGCCCAGGCCCACAGAGGAGTCCCTATCTATGGCAGCTATTGCCTTACAAAATGTATTTCTTAAATGATAAGGCTTGAAAGTTGAAATTACTCTTTGATCTATGGGCTGCAGAATGAATGTTGTGTTAGCAGGCATGAAAATAACATTAATCTCACCGAACACCTCCATCAGAGCTCTTGGGTGACCAGGTGCATTGTCAACGAGCAGTCATGTTTTGAAAGGAATTCTTTTTTCTGAGCAGTAGGTCTCAACATTGGGCTTAAAATATTCAGTAAACCATGTTGTAAATAGATTTGCTGTCATCCAAGCTTTGTTGTTCCATTTATAGAGCACAGGCAGAGTAGATTTAGCATAATTCTTAAGGGCCCTAGGATTCTCTAAATGGTAAATGAGCATTGGCTTCAACTTAAAGTCACCAACTGCATTAGCCCTTAACAAGAGAATCAGCCTGTCCTTTGAAGCTTTGAAGCCAGGCATTGACTTCTCCTCTCCAGCTATGAAAGTCCTAAATAGCATCTTCTTCCAATATAATCCTGTTTCATCTACAAGAAAACCTGCTGTTTAGGGTAGCCTCCTTCATTAACTATCGTAGCTAGATCTTCTGGATAATTTGCTGCAGCTTCTACATCAGCACTTGCTGCTTCGCCTTGTACTATCATATTATGGAGATGGTTTCTTTCCTTGAACCTCATGAACCAACCTCTGCTAGCTTCAGACTTTTCTTCTGCAGCTTCCTCATCTCTCTCAGGCTTCATAGAACTGAAGAGAGTTAGGGCCTTGCTCTGGGTTAGGCTTTGGCTTAAGAGAGTGTTGCAGCTGGCTTGATCTTCTACCCAGACCACTAAAACTTTCTCCATATCAGCAATAAAGCTGTTTCACTTTCTTATCATTCATGTGTTCACTGGAGTAGCACTTTTAATTTCCTTCAAGAACTTTTCCTTTGCATTCACAACTTGGCTGTTTGGTGCAAGAGGTCTGGCTTTTGGCCTGTCTTGGCTTTCGACATGCCTTCCTCACTAAGCTTAGTCATTTCTGGCTTTTGATTTAAAGTGAGAGATGTGGGACTCTTCCTTTCACTTGAACATGTATAGGCCATTGTAGGGTTATTACTTGGCCTAATTTCAATATTGTTGTGTCTCAGGGAACAAGGACGCCCAAAGAGAGGAAGAGAGTTGAGGGAACAGCTGGTTGGTGGAGCAGTCAGAATACACGCATGTATCGATGAAGTTTGCCATCTCATATGGACACGGTCCATGGTGCCCTAAAACAATTAAAATAGTAACATCAAAGATCACAGATCACCATAACAAATATGATAATAATGAAAAGTTAGAAATATTGTGAGAATTACAAAAATGTGACACAGAGACACAAAGTGTGCAAAATGCTGTTGGCAAAATAGTGCCAATAGCCTTGCTAGATGCAGGGTTGCCACAAATTTTCAATTTGTAAAAAATGCAATATCTGCAAAGTGCAATAAAGTGAAGCACAATAAAACGAGGTATGCCTGTATTACTATAGAAAAAGAAGAGAACAGATGCTAGCGGAATAATATTAGTCTCAGCCACAGAGAAAATGGTGAATATTTCTACATTGCACACCATGAGGATTTTTTGCCTTTGTGCTCTCACTCTTTCCTCTACCTGTAATGTCCTTTACTCACAATTCCATTTGTCAAAATTTGACTCGGTCTTTAAGACCTAGCTTACATTTATCTCTTTTCTGAAGCACTCTGTGGTAGAGACAGTAATATTTACCAAACATTAAATCTATTTGTCGGTATTTCCCAGCCGTGTACAGTGGAGCGGGGGGTGGGGGGTAGAGGGAGTGGGAAGACTTTGACTAGTTTTGGCCAATGGGCTGTGAGCTGAAGTACTGTGGGCTTCCTGACCTATTCCCCCTTCAAGGTCAATGTGGAGCTTTGTGTTGAGATGAGGAGGCTATAAAAGGGCAGAACCTTCTTCAGTCTGGATTTCTGATCCAACTTTCTTGGTCCTTCCCAGTCAGATTTTTAATGGAACATTTGCTCTTTTTTTTTTTTTTTTTACAAATTTCAAAATTGCTTTTCTGTTGAAGGGTTGCAGTAAAATTTATCAGCCTGTTTAGTGTTATAATGATTGACTACCAAACATATTCTAAAATGATACAGTTATTCTAATAAGAAGACCAGAGCACATGATATAATATTCCAAATAAAAATACTACACTTTGTGTGTTATCTCACCTACTACTCACCATGATCCAACGATTTAGGGGTTATCATCATCCCCATTTAATGGATCAGGAAATTGAATGGATTTTAATGCTGTGGAATAAACATCTGTATTATTATGGAATCATTCAATATTTTGTGCAATTCCTTACTTCGTGCAGTAATACATAAATTTACCATAATATAAACTCCAACATTTGAGGTATTTTTTAAATTTTCCCTGAGTACTGAACTTATTTCAATCATTCATTTACTTTTTCCTTTATCGAATAATAAAAACTAAATTTCTCTACTTTGATTTATCATTTAGATTTGAAATCTGAACTACTTTCTAAAAGAAGATCAACATATACAATGAAAAGTGCAGGACCAGGGTCTGAAAGGGTTATGCTGCATTGTTTATCACGTTGACGCAGTTACTCAAGGGTAGCCAGAAGAGTTGAAAGAAGTAACCCAAGAAGTTAAAATGATCTTTGTCACAGACGTTTAAAGAGCAAAGAACTATAGATTAGATCAAAACCTGCCTGAGTTTATCCACTCCTTGTACATAAGTGGATTTTGTAACTTGTATTTACTTAGATAATGTAGTAGGAAACCCACAGTTTAAGTTGATGTTTTATCAGCAACAACACAGTTGTTTAAGGCTAAAATTAAATGAAAGAATTTGGAGCTGCTTTTCAAGTCAGAGTCGAAGAAAACATTTTGAGCAACTGAGATGTAATTATTTAAACATAAGCTTGCATAAAAAAGAGATAAATCAGTCATTTCATCTGGTTTCTTTTACACATTCATTTTATGTGACATGAGAATTGGCCTTCATCATTATTTACGTCTATCCTTTCTATTCTATGAACATATTATAGGTTGAAAAATTATTGTTTGTAGCATTTCCTCAGAGAGGGAAAAGAGAGAATGTTCTACTCAGTATAAGATTTATGCTTGCTGAAGGCAGCAAGAGTTTCTTGTGCATATTTTAGAGAAGAATTTGGCTCCTTGCCACAGAAGTTCAAGTGACCACTTAAGATTTCTCATTGAGAACTACTGTCTGCAAACACATGAGCTGTGGATTGATTCTTTCTTAATCACCAGACCACCAGCTTTGCCAGTGCCATTAGCTGCAACACAATCTTGGACAATGTGTGAAACCATCAAGATTTTTCTTTTTGATCTCTCTGGTACGTTTCAGACCATCTATGGAAGGCTCAAAATTAGTACATGTAATTTCACACTTATGTGTCAGGTTGACGGAAAAAGTGGGCATGCTGTCATGCTTTCAGAGTTACAATTCAAGTGAGAAACCCAACTGCATATTAAATTCATGGATGAACAATGGAAAGTTGAAAGCCGTAATTTCAAGTTTTATTTCTGCAGGTATTGGCATATGACACCAAATTATTATATCTAGCACAATATAAAAGTGAACACATGAGAGATTTACATAGGAATAAGAGAGCATTGTGGAGTTTGAGAATGTGCAAAAACTCTAGAATACTTTCGCAATAGTAAATTTTATGAAACACAAACTGAACAATAGTTTTCAAATACAGCCCCTACCTAATGTCTATGGTAACTTACATATGTGTAACCCTCACATAAATGTGCAAGAAAGTACTGCAATGAAGAAATAATGTGAGGTAGCAGGTAGACACTTGTTAGCTTTGGTTGCTTATGCATATAGATAGATAATAATCCAACACAAAATATATCCTTAGTATACAGGATTTTCTGGGTAAAAATGGTGGTGGTGGATTTTTGTAAGTAATATTCTTCCCAGAAGTTGTTTTCTTTACACTCCAAGCTAAGGAAGTTTATAAATCAACTCCCTTACAATGTCAGCAGTAAAGAGAGAAGTCTGTCATTGAAATGAAATATTCCTACACATTTATAAGATGGCATGGCAGGCATATTTGCAATAGTAAATAAAAAAATGTAGTTGACAAAGATGTTAAATCATAGCTCACGGATCAGAAGACTTAATACTGTTAAGATGGTGATATTTCCCAAACTGATCTACATCAGTTTAAATGCAATCTCTATCAAAATCCCTGCTGACTTCTTTGTAGAAATTGACAAGTTGATTCTAAAATTCATATGGAATTGAAAGAAATCCAGACTAGCCAAAACAATCCAGGAAAAGAAAAACAAAGTATGTGGACTCACACTTCCCAATTTCAAAACTTACTACAAAGCAATTGTAATCAAGACAGGGTAGTGCCGGCATAAGGATAGATATATAAATCAATGGAATGGAATAAATCCTTATATCTACGGTCAACTGATTTTTGGCAAGGGTACCAAGACCATTTAATCGGGAAAGAATAGTCTTTCCAACAAATAGTGCTGGGACAACTGTACATCCACACAAAAAAGAATGAAGTTGGATCCTTACCTCACATCATATAAAAAAAGTGACTCAAAAGGAATCAAAAACCTAAATGTAAGAGATAAAATTATAAAACTTTTGGAAGAAAACACAGAAGTAAATCTTCAATATCTTGGATTTGGCAAAGGATTCTTAGATATGACAACAAAAGTATGAACAACCAAAGAAACAAAAGATAAATTGAGCTTCATCAAAATTAAAAACTTCTGTTCTTCAGAGGATACCATCAAGAAAGTGAAAAGACATCCCACACAATGGGGAAAATATTTGCAAAACTTATATTTGATCAAGGACTTGTATCTAGAATATATAAAGAACACTTACAATTCAAAAATAAAAAAACAAAAAGCCCAAATAAAAAATGAACAAAAGATCCCAATAGACACTTCTCCAAGGAAGATATAAAAATGGCCAGTAAGCACACAGAAGATGCTCAACATCATTAGCAACCAAGGGAATGCAAATAAAAAGCACAATGAGATTTTTTCCCCCGATTTATTTCACTTAGCCTAATACCCTCAGGGTCCATCCATGTTGACACAAATGGCTGGATTTCATTGTTTCTTATGGCTGAGTATGATCTCACTCATAAGTAGAAGATAAAATAACACCAAACAATCACATAGATACAGAGATTGAATTGGTGGTTACCATAGGGGAAGGGGGAAGAAAGGGGGGCGAAAGGGATGATTAGGCACATGTGTGTGCCAATGGATTGTAATTAGTCTTTGAGTGGTGAACATGATGTAATCTATACAGAAATCAAAATATAATGATGTGCACCTGAAAAAAAACAAAAACCTACAATGAGAAAACACTTCACACCCACCAGGACAGCTAGAATCAAAAAGTCAGATAATAGCTAGTGCTGGTGAGAATAAGAGAAAATTGGAGCCCTCATACTCTGCTGGTAGGAATGTAAAATGGTGAGGCTGCTTTGGGTAACAGTCTGTCAGTTCCTCAAACAATTAAACACAGAGTTACCATATGACCCAGCAAGACATGTATCCCAGAGAAATGTAAACATACATCCACACTAAAACTTATATACGAATGTTTATAGCAGCATTATTCATAATAGCCAAAAGGTGGAAACAACCCAAATGTCCATCAAGTACTAATAACCTTGAAAACATTATCCTCAGTGAAAGATGCCAGTCACAAAACATATTATACCTAAGTGCCCATCAAGGGACCAATGGATAAAGAAGATGTGGTATATATACATAATGGAATACTACTCAGCCATAAGAAACGATGAAATCCAGCCATTTGTGACAACATGGATGGACATTGAGGGTATAATGCAAAGTGAAATAAGTCAGAGGGAGAAGGTCAAATACCGTATGATTTCCTTCATTAAGTAGTAGATAATAACAACAATAAACAAACACATAGGGACAGAGATTGGATTGGTGGATACCAGAGGGGAAGGGGGGAGGGAGGAGGGTGAAAGGGATAATTCGGTACATGTGTGTGGTAATGGGTTGTAATTAGTATTTTGGTGGTGAACATGATGTAATCTATGCAGAAATAGAAGTACAATGATGTACACCTGAAATTTTTACAATGTTATAAACCAATGTTACTGCAATAAACAAAAAATTAAAAAAAAAAAGCATATTATATAATTCCATTCATATGAAAGTCCAGGATAACGAAATCTATAGAGACAGGAAGTAGATTAGTGATTGTTTAGGGCTTGAAGGGGGGAGTGAACGAGGAAGGGACTCCGGGAGGGTGGGGGGGTGGGAATAGCTAAAGGGTATACGGTTTCTTTTTGAGGAGATGAAAATGTTCTAAAATTGATTGGGATGATGGTTATATATATCTGTGAATATACTAAAACCTGTTGAATTATATACTTTAAATGGGAGAATTATAGCAAGTACATTACATCTCAATAAAGCTGTTTTTTAAAAGCAAGGAAACCTTGGTGAGTTTGTTAATACATGCTGTATATTTAACTCTAAGGCTAGATGGCAACTACACAACAGATGAATAATATGAATTCTGGGGGAAAAAAGACATATGGTGATGTGTCAAATCCTAAAGAACTGAATATTCAGTTTTTATAGATGAACAAGAATACAAAATATTTAGCTTTTTTTATATTGAAGCAAATTATTTGCCAATGTTAAATAAATGAGGTAGGAATACTAACAGCCAAGGATTAGATTTCTATTAAGAAAAGTAATTACAAGCTGGAAGCTTTCATGAATTCTTATTTACTTAGACTGAAATTTAAGAGAGTTATCACAGATGGCCTTTGAAACATTTCTTTCAGTCAACATTCTCTAAAGAAAAAAAAAGAGAGAACAGAGGTGGACTCAAGACAGAAAAGAAAGAAAAGCTGGTTGAGATATATGTACTATGTAACCCTGAGATAATTAACTCAAGAGGGGATGGTTGATTGTTCTAGACAAAGTAGAACAGAAGATAAAGCACATGTACTGTAACTGAGGACAAGAAATGGGAAAATTAAAGCTTTCCAAGTTAATATATAAGCCTGAAGATAAAGAGATACAGTCAACACCATCAGGTTGCAAAGCAGTAAAAGTTACTTGTTGCCTAAAAATTTTAAGTTACTTGGTCAAGGTCACCCAGACTGAGGCACTTCCAGACAGGGTGTTGGGTATTTTAGGGGGAGATTCTAGTCCTATTCAGAGGATGGGGCTTTATTACTAGGATGGAGATGGGCCTCTATTTAAAAAGAGTGTGCTTCTCAGAAGCAGGACTTAAAGCTCTTTACGATAAAACAGAGAACTTTGACATATTATTATATTTTGGGTAATAATCCAAGTTTATATTGGAAAATAGTTTTCTCTAGAGTGATATAAAGAAAAACGGAAACAGAAAACAGCTTATAGTTTTCATTATAGAACCAGCATCAAAACGTATATATGATAAAACAGAATTGGTGAAAGTTATATTGAATAGGGTGAACAGAGGTAAAAAGACTATGAAATGTAGTATAAAGTAGTACAAAGAGAGGGACCAATATAGAAAAGAAAGCCAATATATGACTTTAAAAGTATTGCCCCACTATAATTTATGTGTATAGATTTTCTTAAGAATTTAGCCTAATCCTAATTTAAATTAAGGCTGGGTAATTGCTCAATAAATATAAATTAAATGAATGAATTTCACTTAAGGTGCTAGAGACATACTGTTTATCAGAATTCCTTCCTTTCACAGTATTTCTCATTCCTCATCTTCCCTCTCTCCAGCAGCGGGTAATAGAAAGTGTGGTTGCTTGGCATCAGACAGGCATGAATTTAAATTTCAAAACTCTGACCTACTAGCTCTGTGATCTTAATGATCTCAATAAGGAATTATTTTAGCTTGGTTATTTGCTTACTTTCTCTCTGTTGTAAATAGGGCAGAGGTAGAGATGAGATGAGGATAAAGGACAAAAAGGTCCAGGAAAAATGACAGGTTGGATGGATTAGAAGAAATACTAAGACACAACCCTAGGTTAACTAAGAGTTCTGATGGGCAGGGGTCCAGCTAATTCAAGTCTTCTGCAGTGGTTTATGCTGGCTCATATGCCCATGACTCCTCATTCCCGTGGTCTATTCAGGCCTTGTCTTTCCTCCTCTCCACACAGGAACTCCATAGTCTTTGCTGGAATGCTCTCTTTTCTTCCTTTCATTCACGGACACTTCTGGCTCACCTTTATAAATAATGCAATCTGCTAGGCCACAGTGTTAGTGATGAGAAAATGAAAGGCTACCTCTCCCCTCTACTGTTATGTGAGATACCTTAACAGTGGACATCTAGAGACAATACACACACCTTTGCTCTCTGTTTTGGGAACTGATTCCACAGTTTCAGATTAGGGTGGTGGCAGGGTGGTGGGGGATGGGACAGTTATTTTGCTGCACATGAGGACTTGGCTGGTATTGCATGATCACGTGATTGAGGGGCTATACTACTCTGATTCTTTCCAGAAGAATACAACATAGATGATTTCTATTACAGGATAACCAGAGACACACAAATGCCAAACTTCTTGCCTGGACTTATGAAAATTTCTGTTCAATCCTCTCCAGGTCAGAGACCACATGAAAATAGAAAGCACTAAAATCCACCTGGAATGTGAACAGGCACCTGTGAAAGTCCTGTGAATTATTTCTCCAGTTTCTCTAATCAAAACATTGTTTGGTAAGAGCTAGTTGATAGTCAAGTAGCCTTTTAAATGATATTACTTAAATCAAAGAAGTTGACTTGGAAAGCCTGTATTATAACACTATTGAGGTGCTTAAGAGTATTATATACCTATGCTATCAAAATTCACTTCTGAGACAAAATACTATTCATGTGGTATCTCTTTTCATTTTCAACAAAGTGCTTTAACCCAGAAAAAGCAGAATTCCAGCCTCACATCACATTTTCATATGGTGTGATTTTTTTGATTGGGCTTTCAGTTTCCATTATTAAAAAAATAGATTTAATAGAAGGTTTAATCCCAATATAATATGTACATAATGTAAAAACAAAAGTTTCTTGAAACTATGAGTTTTTTCTAAGTAAAGAAATAAAAGGAAAATGAGTTGTTCTTGTATCAATGATAAAGCAAAACTAAGGACATTCATACAAGACCTGAAATTAGACCAAAATCTTATCTATTAACGTAATTCCATTAGACATGTATGTATTTGTACAATACAATTCAATTAATTTTAAAAGACTTCAACAGATTTTTTTTCATAGATCTATTTAGGGTTGCCAGGTTAAATACAGAGTCCGAGTTAAATTAGAATCTCAGATAAGTAACAAATTTTTTTGGCGCAAGTATATTGCGTGGCCAATATACGGCCTGTATTGTGTGGGCTATACTTATACCAAAAAAAAAAAAAATCATTGTTTATCTCACATTCAAATTTAACTGAGTGTCCAGTATTTTATTTGGAAGACAGTGTGAAAGCCTTTATCTCTCCTTCTCCAGTCCAATCTATGAATAAAAAACAAATCCTAAAATAAAATTTCTGCTCTAGTTTAAATAGGTACTTCTCTCTCCACTAAGCATCATTTACATATTGCTGCCTTTACGTGTGTGTCCATTTTCTTCTTTCCTTTATGCTTTCTGCCACCGTCCCTCTTCCTCTTTCCCTTCTATCATTTCCCTGCTGAGAATGATTTCATTCTCTCCTCTACTCATAAAACCTACCCTTCTTTCACAGATAATTAGTTCCAGACACACTTCCTCTGTAATTTCTTCCCATTTTTTCTCACCTTTATTATGAATTCATTAATTGCTAAGAAATGCTGATCCTATTAAACTTTACCATATATTTCATTACAGAAAGGAACCACTGTAAGATGTAAAGAAAATAAGGTATTTTGGTGAATGAAAAATAACCATTTATTTTAAAATCTTACCTTAAAGAAGATAAAATTAGAAACAAAATAGATCTAGCTTCTGTCAATTTATAAAATGCTAACATCACATACAAAGAAGGGATAGTCAACCATCCTTTTATAAAAGAACATTTATTCTTAGGAAGGAGATGGATGATTATGAACTGTGCGATTGGATTCAACCCTGTTCTCAAGCTGATTTCGTGCGGCACAAAATAAAGTCTCTTGATACGCTCTCAAAGCTCAGAAAAGTGCAGTTCACAGTGTTGAGACTTATTGTCATTACACTTCCTTTCTTATTTTTGCTTGGGTGAGACTCCAATCCATCTTAAGCATTTAAGGAGACTGTCATCCTTGTGGTTCTTTCTGCATGCAACTTCATGGTTACTGTGGACATCTAACTCTTCTTTTCTACCTCACTTTCAAACTTAAGGTGACAGCACATTTCAAACAACAAATGTGGAACAAAACTCACTATGAATTCAAGCAGCCCCCTCTAGTTACTCTATCTACCCCATAAAGGGTAGCAAGGAGCGAAAACAGACCAAGGAAACAAACACTGACTGCATCTATGTAGAGTGAACCCAGATTGCTCCTGTTCAGCATCATTCTAGGACAGCATCCAGATTTGAACTACAAGATTACTTTCTGTAGACCACGCAATTGACTTTGACTATAGTGTTTCATGATCAATTAACCTGTAGCTACCAATGATCTGTAATTAGGTATATGACGTAAGTAATTTATAAATGAATGAACTTATCCATATTCACCATCAATATTATTTTCAGCTAACGTAGTACTGCAGTTTGAAAGGCTAAGGTCTCCTTTTGATTGCCTGGCGAGTATCACATGAGAAGTCAGTGTAATTCTTGCTACCATGGCTGATGCTAGAGTTGACCAATTTTAGTAACTTTTTGGAGCTCAAATCTAAGAGATGCTTCTGTTATAAGAGGAAAAGATTCTTCAATAACTTTATGTAAATAAATATCATAGAATATGAGAATGAAAAAAGTTGAGAGTTATTTGAAAACTATTAAGAATTTGAGAGGAACGTATACTATAAATTAAGAGACCAAGGAACATACATATTTTAATTTTAAGAAATTAGGGCCGGCCCCGTGGCTTAGCGGTTAAGTGCGCACGCTCCGCTACTGGCGGCCCGGGTTCGGATCCCGGGCACACACCGACGCACCACTTCTCCGGCCATGCTGAGGCCGTGTCCCACACACAGCAACTAGAAGGATGTGCAACTATGACATACAACTATCTACTGGGGCTTTGGGGGGAAAAAAAAGGAGGAGGATTGGCAATAGATGTTAGCGCAGAGCGGGTCTTCCTCAGCAAAAAATAGAGGAGGATTAGCATGGATGTTAGCTCAGGGCCGATCTTCCTCACAAAAAAAAAAAAAGAAATTAGATTATTTAAAATTGTTTATGCATTATGATACTATTTTGATACTATTATGATACTATTTAATAATTCAATATTTAGGCCTCTGCTATTTGAATTTTCACCTAGAGTCACATGAGGTAGGGAACAAATGGTTGTTGAGTACACTCCTTGTGCTAAGCAATTTACATATTTCCTCCTAATAACTCTGTGAGAAGATTTTTTATGTCCACTCTGTAGATGAAGAAACTAAAGTCAAGAAAGCTCAGGTAGCTTCTCCAGGGTCTCAGGGCTATTAAGCAGCAAAGCTGGATTTGAATTCAGATTGGGCATGTGCTTTTTCTGCTATAAAATGCAATTTCTGAATTTCAGAAATGGAATGGAGTGAAGAAATATGGAATAAAGAAGAAGCAATTACCATTGCCATATTCATACATTTCTTAAGCTGTTTCTGGAATTTTTCAGTAACCTGGAATTTTTATGCTTGTGTTTATATGAGATATCTGGTAACTTTCTTAGTGTAGGCACTAAATTAAAAAAAATAGAGAGAGAAAGATAAGATGAAAAGAGAAAGAAGGCAAGGAAAGATAGAAATACAGAAATGACATTTAGGGAAAATATCATTATTACTTTTTAATATGATTTAATAAATGTCAAGGATTTTGGTGGAATGGAATATAAAAAACCTGAGAACCTGTATGTTCTAGGTCTATTCTCGTAGTTGTATGACTTAGAAACGGAACTTTCCTAGTGTTATGCTAAATAGTTAGGGAAAAGCAGTAATTGTTACTAGTTTCCTCCACCTGATGGGTAGGCAGGGGCTGTAGCTAGTCAGTTGGGAGAGTCAGGAGGGTAACAAACCCTCATGAGAAAAGCAAAGGGAGCTTCTTGAAGTCATAACGGGGTACTCCTGCTGAGGGACTCTGAACACCAGGAAATCCTTCCCCTGGCTGGGAGCGAGACTGTGTCTCTTACTCTGCAGAGGTCTGTTGGCATCTTTCTATAAAACTCATCATTGCCCAAGGGTGACAACCGCACAGGATGACACCAAAGCCAATGAGGTGAGAAAGAAACTCTAAATGTAAGAAAACATTCAATAGTAGGCTCAGTTGTTGGCTACCTAACTCTCAGAGGTCATCTATAATCCCCTCACTATCAAATCAACAGATTTTCTTTTTCCCCATTTTTCCTATCTGTAACATTTGACGTACTTCCTTGAAACATATTTTCCCATGTTTCCACACACAGTGCTGTTCTCATTCCACATCTACCTCTCTGAATCCTTCTGCTTCATTTTGTACTTAAGTCCGTGGATGTTTTCCAAGAATAAGTCTTTGGCCTTTTGCTCTTTTCTTTCATGCATTTAATAAAATATTCACTGTCATGGCTTTTACTGTTCCTGCTCTGTGCTCAAACTAAATTCACGTCTCCTTTTCTGGCCCCTCTCACGAGTCCTCTAAATATCGCCACATACTTATTAGTCACTTCTTCCTCATCATCCCACTTTTACTTCCAAGTGTACATGTCTAAAACCAAAATTAATATATACCCCAATAAAAAATGTCAAGACACAAACAGGAAATGCAGAAAATGAAAAAGAAAAATGACTAACAAGCATAAAATGTTCAAAATCACTAGTTAGCAAAGAGATGCAAATCAAAATAAAAAAGGCATACCATTTACAACCTATCAAGTTGTCAAAGACTGTTTACAAAATTATAATACTGAGTATTGGCAAGAGTGTAAGGAAATGGTCACTCATAAACTGTTGGCGGAAGAGTAACTTGAAAAACTTTTCTGAAATGAAATTTGACAATATGTAACAAAAGCCTTAAAATGGTGCAGTAAATATAATCTAGTAATTTCTTTTCTCAGCATATATTTTGCAGTAAAAATGTATGATTGATATCATATATGTATATATATCTCACAGCATTGTTTATATAAATGAAAATTGGAAATAATGTAACTGTGCAACAGAAAGGGATTGTTTAAAAATAATGGCATATCCACAGAGAGAGAGAAAGAAAAGATCTGGGAGAGTGTATACGATATGGTAAAGAGTAATTTTTGGTGATTTTCTATTTTCTCTTTATTGTACTTTCTATTTATTTCCATAGTGAGTTATGTGTTTGGTTTTATCATAAGAAAATAATATTTTAAAAAGCAAATAAACTTATTTCTCCTCCAAAACTTGGCCTTTTTCTGAATTTCTGGTAATGTCAATGGTATCCTCATTCTTAGTCATCCATACTCAAAACCATTTTATATTCCTCTGCTTGATCTTTATATAACTTTATCCAAATATTAAGTTTTGTCAATTTGTTTCTATTCTGCACCCACTGACAGATTCATCTTTATTAAATATTATTTTTACAAATAAGTTTCCACGCTTAAAACATGTCCCATGCAGAAGAAAGAGATTTGGGGGTTCTGATTTGCATGCGTATAGACAGTAGAGATATGATTATTTGTGAAAATGTATCCAGTTATATACCTTTGATTTGTGCTGTACTGAATGTTATGTTATGCTTTGATAAAAAGTAAACAAACAAATCAAAACAAAAACCTGCCCATTACCTACAAGATAAGGTTCAAAATCCTTAGCTTGGTATTACGTCCTTCTATAATCTGATCTCAATCTTTCTTAACCAGGATCATCTCCAATACTCCTCATAATAAAACCTGCTAATAACATTGGTTATGTACTTTCTGTAAGAACTAGTTAAGCACTTTATATCATTTGTCTCATTTGATTATCCCAATCCTTTGGAGTATGCGCCATTATTATTCCATTAAACCAATGAAGTTACGAAGACTTAGTTGTAGTTATAGAAATTTACTAGTTTTGTCACCCAGTACTCATTCCCTCATCTTCTGGTAATAGCTCCCCAATTTCATAGCCTAGAATGTCTGTCACTCAAGGTGATTTGCCCTCTTCAGACAAAGGATGGAGCAAGACTTCAGACACTCTTCCTGGATACTAATTTTGAGAGTAATAATAAAGAGACTGACAATGGCAGCATAAAAAGAGAATGTTTGTTAGTTCCTGCTACAAACCCACCAGAGATTCCAGGTTCCTGCCATTGGAGCAAGATTCCATTTCAATCCCTTAGTTAACCCATATCTGTGGATAAAGTCACTCCTTCCCTTCCCTTCTTTTCCCTTGCCTCCTTCCTCTCTTCCTGCCTCCCTTCCTTCTCTCTCTCTTTCTCTTTCCTTCCTTCCCTCTTCCTTCCTTCCTTCCTTCCATTCTTCCTTCCTTCTTCTTTCTCTCTCTCTTTTCTTTTGCATAAATCAGCCAAAGTACGTATCTGTTGCCTGTAACCTAAGCAATCTCTTGTGACACTTGCTCGAAATTATTCAGCTAGAGCATGTGCTGATGCTGAAATTTGAACTCAAGTTTAGACGACTCCAAAGTGTGTCCTTAACCATTGTGTTTTAGAGTGTGACTACATACTCAAGCCCACCTCTGGTTGCTTAAATGCACACTTGTTCACTTTCATCAAATTTTGCACAAGCCACTTTTCCTACTAAGGTATCCTTCCTTTGCTTTCCTTTTTCTCCCAATTCTATTGAAATCCTCCCATTGACCAGCATAATACCCACTTCCTCTAAAATATTTATTAAACTCTTTAACCAAGGAGATACTCTTTTCATGACACTCATTATTTACTGGTGAAATTTGAGACAAAAGGATCAAAGCCAAGAATAACTCTTCAGGTTAAAAATCGCCATTGGTTCCCTATGACTTACAAGAAAAAATCTAAACCTCAGAAACTTCACCTGTGAGGTATTTTCAGCCTGGTCCAAATCTACTTCCCTAGTTAGATCCTGTGCTACTAGCTCCTTTTTTCCTTCTCCCCAGCACATCTTCCCCTCCCTGGTCCTTCACCCTACTCTCCAGTCACGCAGATCAGCTCCTCTCCTAATCAGGTGAAAATTCGGCAGCCATTTACACATAATGCCCAAACTGTATTGTGTTCATATGGGTAGCATTCGTTTGTTGTAAAACTTCCTTGTGACAATTTTTTTCATTGCCTTGCATTTTTTAAGATTTCCTTTTATGTGTGGTATAGAGGAAAACACATTGTTCAGGTAGTTAAAAGACTGAGTTAGTTCACCTCTTCTGATCTGAAGGGTTTAGATTATTTATTACTCTCAACTATCCTTCCAGCTGAGAATCCTTATTTATTTATTTGTTTGTTTATATATCATGTAGAAAATGTATGGGGAGAATGGCTGTTAACATGATAAAGCTGAGTTACACTCAAAGAAATATTTATTTATACTACAAAGAAATTGCACTACATCATTGTTTAATCCATGAACAAATATTGTAAGAGAAAAAATACAGAATTTTACATATTTTTTGACATTTTCTTGAAACAATGTGGGACTTCATGTCATTATTACTGGTATTTTGCCTCAAGGGTTTTTGCAATCTTTGAATACAAAATCATGTTGTACAAAATAAGATGGAATATTTTTCCTGTAGATTAGAAGGAGCATATTGTACACTGCTGGAAATAATCATCTGAGAATAAATATATTAGGAGATACAAAATGGCTTTTTTATGCTTATAAAGAAAGATGACATCAGATTCCTAGAGTTTAACATTAGAAATTTATGTATTAAACACAATACCTCAACTTGTAAAAAGCACAATGGTTTTTTACAGGACATTTCAACAGTTAGCCATAGCCTCTTTTCTCTACTTTAAGAAAAGTTGAAACAAGTTTTGCTGTTTTCTTAGTTTGGTACCAATTAAAATAAATATGGGCGTATTTTGGGTTTCTAGATTATTTTGGGCATGAGAGTTGAACACAAGACTTCTTTGTAACAACATCCCCAGATGTTAGGACTTTTTCACTCTGCATAGAAATGAGAATATATTTATATATTGGAGTGACACTTCTACAGGAAGCCTAGAGACCTATCTGTTTACTACATGTCACCAAAGTTAAAGTGTGGGTAAATTTCACTGCTTGTTTAGACTTTACAAACATAATTACTCAGTGTTAGACAATAAGAAATGGAAAACACTTAAGTGGCTTTCTTATACCTGAAGCTGTTGATTTTGTTTTGTCAATGAGGGCTTTCATTAAGAGCCACTGAAGGTTAGTCTCTCTCAATTGATGTAGTGGTAACAATTTACTCTCTCTTGCCATAGTAAAGATAGAATGAAAAGAACCTGTCCTTCAATCTGTTTGTGGTAGAGAGTTTTTTTTTTTTTAAAGTATAAACATTGAATTCCTCTGCTTACTTGGAGATGGAAGGTCATTAACAGGGCACTTGAGCAGATTGGAATTACAGTCAATTGAGACGTTGAAACATCCTAAATGGCCTAATGCAGCAGCTAAGTGCTTCTTAAATTCCAAAACTTTTACTTGAGCATAGCAGTCATGAATTTCCACTGCCTTTAGTAAATGCTGTTTTTTGTAGTTTTGTATGAGGAAGCAACACAAATTTAAGTTGCAGTGTTTATATTTTTTACTTAGCAACATTAATTTGTCAAAAAGAAACTGTAAAATTTGACTCTAACTTAATTACATTTGGTTAAATATTAAGATCAATAGGAGAATTAGTGAAAAGTAACTTTGGTAGTGCAGCTAATGCCAAGGCAATTTATTACAACTGTTTGAGATTCTATATTAATTTGTACTATTTTAGCTATATATTTGCAAAATGGCCATTTGTGGTCATCAAAGTCAAAGACAAGATGCTCTCTGTCTCTTTCTCTCTCTATATATATACATAAATACACACACCACACACGTATACATATACACACAAACAAAGCTTATAATCTCTTAAATGGTAGTTTAGCTCCTAGGAAGAGAAATTCATTTCCAGAACACGCAGATAAAAAGATTTTTGTGGTTCAATGTAGAGAATGGACTACAGAATGGAAAGAAAGAAAACCCAACTTAATATATTCAAACACGAACAGCTCACAGATATCAGATTTGTAATTGCTGATGAACAAACACTAGAAAATGTGCTCCAGAAATCCCAAAGAGCCAATGATAGAAGAATCTGAAGCCGAAGGACAGACAAAAGATTTATTCTTGGATTGACAAGAACATAAGTTTCCCTACTTTTTTCTTCTAATGTATTTGATTTTTATTCCTGTTTTTCATTTTCTGGTGCTCTCCGAATGTATTTTAAAATATATTTTATGAATTTTTTCTTCAGTGCACCTTTGATCTCATTGTCTCTTCCCCGTTCCATGAAGGAAAAGGCAAATACAAGGGAGGGGAGAGTCCAGACCCAAGAAAGCATTGTGGAAGTGTCATCAGCAACCAAATTTATTTTAGGCCATACAAAATACAGTATATGAAAATAATGCATGTCTAAAGGTTTGTAATAAATAACTACAGTAGATACAACAATGAAGTACTAAGAAGAGTTGGATTTTAGTCCTGGTATTGTCACTCACCAATAGTAGGATCAAGGTCACTTGATTTTTCTTGCCTTAGCTTTCCACATCTGCTAAATGAAAGGATCTCATTAGATGACCTGTGAGGGTATGCACAACTCTAAAATTCTATCATGTTAGGTGCACTTACAAATTGCTGAAATTAATTTTTGTCGCTTATTCAATGAATCCATTTACTAATGAAAATAAGTTAATAGAAAGTTTGGATAATTTTTACAGTGTGAATTAGAGAATGCAGGCTTTGTGATAAACAATGGAAGAATAAGTAAGACAAAGAGAAGGGCAGTTTGTGAGGAAGGCGTATTTCTTCTCATAAAACAAACTCAGAAATTGAAGAGATATATGACCATAGGCACTCTATTGGTAATTATTTCAGTGCTGTGAGATCTTGAAAGGCTAAACTTTAGGAGATGGAAACTGTGAACTAGGAAATAGGATGCCTGTGGTACAGGTGTAGACATCTTTCTGAGATCAGAGTTAAAGGGGAGGCAGGAAATGAGGTGGCAATTAAGTAATCGACTGCTGTCAAGATTAGAGTTTTTTTCAAGAAGACAGTCTAGGGCAAGGTCAAAGGTAAAGGGAGGGTTGAACAAAATAAGAATCAGGTTTTTTCGTTTCCTAGATAAATATATCTGGAAAAACTTCTATAGAGTTTATACTGGGGCAGCAATGCATATTTTGTAAACACAAAAATTCTCAAACCTCATACTAGTAAATAATACGTTTGAGACTCACTTGTGAGTACCTGGCATGGCCCCAGAACAGTACTGAGAAAACAACACCTCTTTTATCATGCATGGTACAAAGTCTACCAAATAATATATGCATTTTTTGAAATGACTAAATATATACTTACATAGTAGACTATTCAAAGCCATTATAGACTAGTAAGCAAGTAATAAATGTTCAAAAGTCCATAACTACACAGTCATGTAATACACAGCTGTCACCTTCAATAGATTAAATAATGCAACTTCTCAACCATAGTCCTTTAACCAATATCTGGAACAGCTTAAATAGATATTTTTTAAACTTAATCTTGATTATATATAGAAGAAAAATCTTTACATTTCTTATGTAGAAGTTGTTGTGATTAATATTTATCTGTTGTCTGTAAAACATTTTGATTTTGAATACTATTGGTGTAAATATCCTTTCATTGCATATAAAATACTCAATTTAATAATTAAATTGATTATAAAATAAATTATTGAAGGACATAGGAAAGCCATCACTTTCAATGTGTTCAGTGATATTCATTGGGGATTTATTTAAAACAAAATTGTTCTTGCTGATGATGTGAACTTTACCCACTATCTACCAGTAGGTATAAAACAAGAATTTACTTTTCAACAGAGCAGAGGATATCAGAGTGGTTATTATCTTCAAGAATTCAAGAGGATGCATTCCAGCAAAATTTTCATGGGGGATAAGGTATTTAAATCTTAGAACATTTTAGAGTACATTTAAGAAATTCATTTTATCATTTCATTCTCGGAATTTGCGAATAACTCTGATTACTCATATTTCATGATAGAAAGTCAAAAGATCAAGCTACTTATTTGTAATTTTAAAAGTCTCCATTATTGCTCCAATAGACAGTTCAACATTTCTTAGTGCTCTCTCTGAAGGTAAAATCATTGTATTTATTACATTACCTTATCTGAAATTCTGTGTGAACATGAAAAGGATAAAAAGTTATGAGTCATTTTCAATGCCCTCTTCGCCATTCCATCCTTTTGTCTTACTACCATGTCAGGCATAATCAGAAATCTTTCCCAATATCAATATCAGACAGCAAAACACTGCTCCTATTTTAGGGAGGAAATTAAAGCCCTTGGGAATGATTTACCTCAACCACCCACCCATTCTCTGAACATCTGCTTCCTTTTTCCTACTGTCTTAGCCTCTTTCTCTCTCATGGTTCCTTCCCCTCAGTCTAAAAACTTTTCCAATTCTCTTGCACCAAAATTATTTTCCTTCGTCATATATCTTCTGGCAAACTCTGTTTTCTCTTTCCCTCCCCTGCGCACTTAATGAACAATTGTTTTTAGCTCAGAAGTCTATTACTCTATCCCACATTCATTCTTCAACCCCCTGCAACCTAGCTTCTGTCTCCTTCACTCTGCAGAGATCACTTTTGCTTAGGTCACTAGTGATCAAACCCAGTGAACAGTACAGTCTTTGTCTTACCAGACAGTTCTTATTCAGTGAATATTAATGATCATTTTCTCTCTTAAAACTTTTCTATTCCCTTTTCTTCCATGACACTATACTTCCTTGATTCTCTTTGTTCCTCTTTTTCTCTCTTTTTTCTCACTTGGTTTGGCCCTTATGTAACTGCTATCAAGTATTACATCGCTTCCTGTGAGATTTCATCCACAGTAATGATTTCAAACATAGCCAACCTATATGTGGAGGATTTCCAAGTCTCTATTCCAGCCCAGATGTTCATCTGCACTTTAGACTCTATATTCCTGGCTGCAAATATCCCACAAGAGTATGAAACACAACAAGTCTGAAAGAAAACAACCATTTTTACCCCAAAAAAGCTCCTATTCTATATTTTCTGCCTAATTTGCCTGGATCATTTTTTATTCTGTCACTTAAGCTAGAAGCCTAATTCTTGACTTCTTTCATTTTCTTTTCCTCTCCTCTCTTGAAACCTCTAAGTACTGTATTTCATCAACTATAGATGCAGATTTTACATTTTAACATCTCTGAAATCAGGATACATCGCAACAAGCAACATTCAATTTATTGTTATATAGTTTGATTAGCAGAGATTTTATTCCCTCTTTTGGTGCAAAAAGAAATATTGTGTCCTGTGGTCCAGTCCATAGTCAATTACATTAGATGAAACACAGTACTACACAAATCCATCCCCGTATCTCCACTTCACGACTACTATAATTTGAGTCCTCCTGTCTTCTGCTAACAATTTTTATTCATTATTCTCAGCACTACAAGAGTCTTGCATTTGCAATACAATCTGATTATGTAATTGCTCTGCTTAAATTTTTCAATTACTCCACGTCACCTGTAGAATGAAGCCCAGTGGTATTACATGGGATTCAAGGCTGCCCCGGATCTAATCCCTAACTTCCCACATCAGTCTCCAAACACATCCCTTCTAGGCTTGCACGTCCAGTAATACTGATGTGCCTGGTTTTCTCCTCAAGATATTTTCTCTTGTGCTCCCTCTGTCTGACAGCTTCCCCTCACACACACAACCAACATCCCTCTTTAAGACTCAGCATCTAGAAAAGGAGACACTTTTCTTTGTAAGCAGGGTTAGATGCCCCACAATACCCTATGCACATCTCCATCATTGTGCTTACCTCCTGTACCATAAATTTATTAACTATCTGTTTCCCCCACTAGACAGTGATTTTTTGAGGGCAGAGCCTATGTTAAGTAATTCTTGTATCCCTAGCACTGAATATAGGACCTGGAACCTAGAAGGATTTTAGTAACTGTTTCTTGAATGAATGTTGAATGGGATGTATCAGTGGACAAATGATAGCTAAAACATTGTTGAAGCATGTGATTACTCATGAATAGCACACGGAAGGAAAGAAAAGAAGGCTGAGGGCGGAATTCAGGAGAACACCAATATACAAGGTGTGTACAGAGGAAGATGTGCCTGCAAAGGGGACTAAGAAATAGAGTTTAGAGCTCTACAACTTTGAACAGAGGTGACACTGAAGCTCATGTTGTTCCCTCAATCATGGCTGGCCTTCCCTCCCAAACTCTCATAATCACCCCCTCCCCACTTCTTATCTACCTGCCCTGATGAGGTGATGTCTGAACTAGGATCCGAAGGATGATACCAAACAAAAAGAAGAGTATTTCAGGCAAACAATCTGGTACCTGCAAAGTTCCTGTGGTTGGAGAGATCATAAAAAATGACCGGCACATGGCTGAAGCAGAAAGGTATGGGTAGGTATACGATGAGGCTGGAGAGTAATATTGGGGCCAGAGCATGCAAGGCCTCATGGGTTGTGTTGTGGAGTTTTCCTTTTAACTTTGAGGCAATGAAAAGCCAGAGCAAAGTTTTAAATTCTGGGCACAGGAGGTATATGGTGAGATATGCATTTTCTAAAAGTCCTACTGTCTTGATTGGAGGGCAACTAGGGTGGACACCAGGAAACAGTTATGTTTTTTGCACAAATTGGGCAAATCAATAACGTATAGAGAAAGAACATGGAATTTATAGCTGAGCAGGCTTGATGTAAACCCAGATTCCAGCATTTCTATGACATGGCGAGGATTAAATGAGAGAACTTAGAAAAAGCTTGACACACATTAGTTCTCTTCCACCTCTCCCAAACCAGGTTCTCACCAAACATTTGCCAAAGAACTATCTGTTATGCACAGAGCGCACTCACTTTCAAATTTTAAAATCCACCTGAAGCTTATATTTAAGATTTATACTCTTATTATGGTGTTCGGAACAGCTATATTATTAGCACTTACCTTTAAACCTTTTACTCATTTATTGTTATTTATTTAATTAAAAAAAGTAAATTCTAGTCTTATGAATAAAAACAAAAAAAAATGTCCAAAACTCGCTATATAGACTTAATAAGTAGGTTGAGGTAAGTAGAGAAGATTACAATTTGGGCCAACCAGCATCAACTCTAACCCCTTAAACAATGCCTTCTTTTATGTACTGCACGTCATACGCGTATCAGAGTAGAACTGTGTAATGACAGCCCTAATAGCTACCAGTCATAAAGAAACAACAGAAGAACAAATGTTGAGACTTGAAAGTTGGAAGGATCAATAGCTAGATAGCATTTGTTATATGAGAGCTGAAATTAGATCTTCAAAGCCATACTGCCGAAAGCAAAATAAATTGGGTAATTTAGTATGTTCAAAAAACAACTTATTTTAAGGTTTGAATCCCAACACACACTATATATTTCTGTCACTGCTCCTCCGGTTTAAAGGATTTATCCAATCCAACTTTTGTTTATCCTCTGGCTATTTTACAGTCCAGGCTACTCTATCTGGCATAACTTTTATAAAATACCCTCTTTTTTGAGAGTGTCTGTGAGTTTCATCTTCTGTGGGTAAGTTTCTTAAAGTCAGACATTATTTATCTTTTTATCTCTAGCATCTGGAAAATCACATGTAATATGGTGAATACTAAAGACATTGTTGGTCAGGTAAACATGGGAATTAATGTGGAGAGGTCTCTGCTCAAATACTACGTCCTCAGAGATCCCTTTATTATCTACTTTCACCTTTCCCTACTCTATGTTTCTTCATGACACTTATTGCAATCTATATTTATATTATTTGTACACTTATTTGTTGTCTATCTCCCTCACTCGAACATACTCTGCATGAGGGTGGGGACTCTGTCTTCCTTACTGCTGTATCCCCAGGGCCTGGAAGAGAGCCTAGAACAGAATAGATGCTCAAATATATTTGATAAATGAATGAATAATCAATATTTTTAGTGTTTCTTCTGTATGATTGTCTGTTCTTGATATCATAACAAAATTATGCTGGGAAATTGTTATTCTGTAATTGTCGGTCTATATCAGTCAGGACTCTTCAGAGAAGCAGAACCAATAGTGTGTACGTATGTATGTGTGTGTGTATATATATACATATACAGAAAGAGAGAGAGAGATTTATTTTAAGGAATTGACATACGATTGTGGGGGCTGGAAAGTTTGAAATCTGCAGGGCAGGCCAGCAAGCTGGAAATGCCAGCAAAAGTTGACATTGCAGTCTTGAGTCAGAAGGCAGTCTGCAGGCAGAATTCCTTCCTTTTAGAGGGACTTCAGTCTTTTCTCTTAAGGCCCTCAACTGATTGGATGAGGCTCACTCACGCTATGGAGAGTAATCTGCTTTACTCAAAGTCTACTGATTTAAAGGTTAATCACATGTAAAAACTACCTCCACAGAAACACCTAGACTGGTGTTTGACCAAAAATTGGGTACCACATCCTAGTTAAGTTGACATATAAAATTAACCATCACATGAGAAAAGAAGATCTTTTTTACCCTAATCCTTAAATCGTGTTTCTCATGGATTGCCACCAGGGAATAACTGCCTGTACAGCTGCTGCCAGCAGAGGGCACCCTCAGACACTGGTTTTGAGGGTCTCAAGTCCATGCCTGATCTCCTCAAAGTGTGGTCTGCAAACCTCCAGCATCTACACCACCTGGGAGCTTGTTACAAGTGCGGAACATCAGGCCCCATCCTAGATCTACTGAATAGAATCTGAGTGTTAGCGAGATGGCCAGGGAATTCCTACACACATAAAGCAGCTGCAATGCTCTTCCCAGGGAATTTTGGACAAAGACATCTTCTTGTTTCACAGCCTCCAGTTTTCAGATCCTCGTTTTTGGCATGTTTTATTTGCATCATGTGTGGTCATATAACTTGTTTGAAGGTGGAAAAAAAGACTTGTGTTAGTTGGCTTTTTCTGCTTTTCTCTATTTAGAAAAAACATTGGGGCCTGATAAAGATCTGTATTACGTTAGAAACCCTACAAAATATGAGAAATAGGCATAGCCTTCGTTTTAATATAAGCCTTCAAGGAAAAGGCAGCATAGCAGAAGGTGGACTGTTGTTGGGAGACAAGGGTTCTTGATGTAAGTATAACACTTTCTAGCCACGTGACCTTGAAAAATGTTTTACCTTTAGCTGCAGTTTCCTATCTATATATTGGGAAGCTGGGATTAGTTCATAATCTTTGTGTTGACTCCAGTCCTCAATATTCTGCTATCAAATGAGATAACATATGTGAAAATACTCAAAATCTGTGAAAGAATATGGTGAGAGGTAAGGTAATGATGAAGAAGTCTATTTAGTATACCCTCAGAGCGTTCTCGTGAAAGAGATAAATCACTAAATCTTGAAATTCCATTTTCAAAGATTATGAAAAATTCAGCCCTTTTTAAATCTATATGTATAATTAAATAGGAGGCTTTCTTTGTCTGGGTACAGAATGGAGAAAGAATGTACATTCTTTGAATCCCACTGGATAAAAATGGGAATTTTTAGAGGGGATAGAATGGCCCAGAAATTAGATTTATGGAACTCCTAAATCATGGTTTTCCTAGTGCAATTTGTGCACATGGTTATATAGAAAAGAAAGTGCCAATCCAGGGTGTGGGGTTGAGTGGTTTGGGATAAGTCAAGATATATGATTCTGCTGTAAGATGAGCAAGCACTGGTCTTTAAAGCCTAAGATTTAACTAAATCCAAATTCGTACATGATCTTAGGTCTTATTGGGATTGGGAACACTAAGATCTTGGATAGAGTTGTTCTATTTAAACCTAAAAAAGAAGGCTTCCAGAAGGACTCGACTAAAGATTTGACTGATCATGAATTGAAGAAGCATTATACATTCAACTAGGTACCTCGACTCCAGTGAGGGATTTTTTACTTTCCCTCACCAACTACAGACACACTCAGTTAGAAAGTCCTCTACTCCCAAATTTATGTTGACTCTCGCCATGTTTCTCCATCTATAGTGTTACCATTGATGAAGGGTCAGGCTGCCATAATTTCTTACCTGTCATGCTCACTTCAAAGTATAAATTCTTAAAGGAATTCTGTCGTTTAGCACAGAGCATCTACTGAAGAGTTCATTCAGAGCTAAGAGGCAATAAATTGATAACAGACACACTGCCTTTGTGCCCCAATCTTAAGTGGTCCTGCCCCTAACTCATTGTTCTCTGTCTGATCCCTCTGTTTTTTCAGTAGCACTTATTATAATTTTCACCTTAATTTTATTTGGTTACTTTTATTTCTCTGATTCTCTACTCAGAATATAAGCAAATTAAAACAGAGACGATACTTGTTCTGTTCATTGTATTCCCAGAGTCAGGAAAGGTGCTTAAAATATTTTTTAAATGATTATTGAATGAATTTTCAGAGTTGACCCTGAAGACGTCTCTCTCAGACTATAATGAGAAGATGTTTCCATCTCCAAGTTTGGTAGGAAGATGAGAGTGGGAGAAGAAATGAGAAGTGGGATGGACTTTATAGGCCAGCTTCAGCTTATCGTTTCTAGAATTTCTGTCTTTCTTTCTTTTTTTAAGAAGAGAGAAAAGGAAGATACCATTATAATATTCATGCTTTTGGATAGGGTTAACCCCTCAGTACAGTGCTGATATTCCTATTCAAGTGTTACACTGATTGTGCTTCAAAACATCAAAATAACGTATTTCTAGAAAGCATTTAAGCTTACCATCCAACATATCTTGAGTAAACAGTAAGATAATCCTTTGATTTCAAATTTTATCTATGTTCCCCCCACACCCCATTGATTTGGTTCTCTCTGAAGTATAGTTCCTAAAATTTTCCTTTGCATGCACTCATTTCAATCACGAAAACTGAAAATCACTAGTGTTTTTACATTGCATATTCTCATTTTTGAGTCTGCTATGTTCTCAGAGTAAACAGTTTACAAAATCCAGGAATGCACAGAAACTATTTAATAGGGAAAGAGACTATTATGATGGTTACTCAACTGATTGGGTTCTTTGTTCTCTAAACATCTCTAACGACTTTTCTAAAACTGTTCCCCCTTCCCCTCCAAGTTAAAGTATGTGCTATGCATGAAAAGAATGGGGAATGGGCATGGCAGGAGAAACCTGATTTATGTTGGTTTCAGGGAAAGCCTTTCTGAGTGACATTTGAGTTTCAACCTAAAGTTTGAAAAGGCATCAGCTAAGAAAAAAAGAAAAGGAAGAGTTCTTCACGCAGAGGAAGAGCATACCTGAAGAGGCTTCGGGAAGAAGGAGTTGGGCATTTTCTGGGAGCTCAGAGAAGGTAGTGTGGCTGAAAAACAGCAAACCTGGGGGCTGAGAAGTGAGAGCTAGAAGGACATGAGGCTAGGCAGGACCAGATCCTGGACTACTTTAGAGGTCATGGTGGGAAGTTTAGATTTTATTTGAGCTATCCTCATAAACCACTGGAAGAGTTGGGCAGCAAGTGGCACAATCCTATTTGCTTTTTCAGAATTTCACTAGATTTAGTCATTATTCTATGCAGATATAAATATATAAATGAGCTTGCTCTGATCTTTCATAATACAAGTAATGACTTATTAGATACTGAAAACTTCTGGTAATTAAAATTTCTTCCTTGATTTTTAGTGATTATCTTTTAGTCAAAACACAATACATGTAAAAATCTAGAAAAATAAAGAAGAAAATAGTATCTACACGCTCAACACATTAGATAAAACCCTCTTCGCTCTCATTATAGCCCCTTCACTTCCAGTCTGTGTCTATGTGTTTCCTGATTTTTCTTTTTGTTATCATTTTAACATAGTAACTTTCTTGTGTTTTAAAAAATCCTCCTTTCAACTAGAACACTGCATAATCTTTTACCATATGGCTAGATCATACTTTACTGTAAATACTACCTTATTAGTGGACATTTAGGTTATTTCTTCTCAGTTATTTTGATTTAAAACATTTAACGAGTAATTTATTTGCTCATAGATGTTTGATCGTATTTCTAATTATTTTATTAGCTTAGATTCCTAGAAGTGGAATTATTGGGTCAAATACAATAGATGCTGTCAAAGTCCGTTGCACCTGTGTTCAAGCATGCTGATCATACTCTCCCACTGCAAGCATTGAACATTATACCTATTTTAAATATTTATAATTAAATAGGTAGTTTTTATGTGTCTTATATGTATCCTATTGTTGTTTTAATTTATATTTCTTCATTACTTGAGAATTTAAATATTTCATATTTCTTAGCCATTTTTATTCCCTCCCTTCCAAATTATTTATTTGTACCCTTTTACCATTCAGGTATATGGGCTTAATGTTTTATTTGCATTTTGCAAGTTTATTACAAACATTTTAAAGTTCTTTTTTGGCTTGTTCATTTTATTTATAGAGTTTTGTAACCTTCAGACATCTATTTTATATTTGAATGTAATCAAATCTATGATTTTCCTTTATGATATCTATTGCTGTTATGTTTATAAAGTTTTCCTCCATCAAAAGACTTGATAAATATTCGTTTCTATTTCCTTGGGGTTTCTTTAACTATACAATTTATCTAAATTTAATCTTTAGTTATGGTGTGGGGTGAGGATCAAAATGAACTTTTCTGAACCATTTTCATTCAGCAGATCCATAATGACCACCTACCTGCGGAGACAATCTTCCAGGCACGGAATGAAACACTGAAGAACTAAAGTACTTGCCTTTGTGGATCTTATACTCTAGCGGGCATGAAATCTCATGACTATTTATTAAATAATCTTCACTTCCCATATTGATTTTTACATTACTTTTATTATAAATACTTTTCATATATAAAAAGATTTGTTTCTAGAACATTCATTATCTCCCTGATGTGTCCATTCTTTTTTCCGATAGTGCATTCTTTTGTATTGTTGTGTCATACATATTAATACAAAGTAGACCAAGTCTCCATTATTTTTACTATTTTATGAAAATATTTTATTTAGTCTAGCTGGTTTATTTTCCAAAAAAGACTTTATACTATTTTTTTCAGTTTTAAAACACTCTGTTGGAGTTTCGATTAACATTTAATTGTACCTGTAAATTTATTTGGAAACATTAAACATGTTTATAATTGCAATATTTCTGTCAATGAATATGCCATTCCTTTCCATTTATTAAAAATCTATATTTCTCAGTCAAATTGTGCTAATTTTCTTCCGCCAGATTTTAGGGTCTATTGTTAAAATTTTTTGAAAGATTTTTTGGTTAAGATTTTGTTAAGATTTCTGTTAGATATGGTGTTTTTTTTCCTGTTGTAAATAGATTTTTTTCCTGTTATATCATCTAACTTACTAAAAATGCTTCCATAGGAAAGCTCTTATTATTACACATTTGTCATATGTCCATTTACTAAATTTCCATAATTGGAATTCTTTGCTTATTTCTCAAAGTTTCGTAAATATACAATGACACTGCATGCAAATTGCCTTCTTTTATAGTTATAGCTTTGTTTCATTAATTATTGAGAATGGGAACATGTGAAACATTATTAAATAAAGGTTATAGTAGGAAAATCTTTTATTTATTTTGAACAATATATTTCTTCCAAATCTGATCTAAATCAACAGGAAAAAATACCTCCCTGGAATCTATAAACTATAACTAGCATACAGTCAAATGGTGTATAGATCATCAAATAATGAGTTAAGTCTGAACTAATACTTAGTGTTAATTAAGATAACATATTAAAACTACTTGTAGTAATTTCCTGTACAATTATGCTCATTTTAAAAAAGAAGCAAAGTCCAAACTCCTCAAATTGTATACAATAAATATGTGCAGTTTTTGTATATCAATTATACCATAATAAAGCTGTTAAAAAAAAGAAAAATCAAAGGAAACTAGAAATTATTCTCCATTATATAATTTAAATAAATCTTAATTTGGAGAAAATAATATTTATATTTCCACAAGGTACAATGGTTACTGTATTCTAATTATTTCACCATTTCATAGCATCATAACATTAGAAATCTTTCAATGATAAAAAAAAAAGCCCGTTTGACAATGAACCAATATGCATGTTTGAAGGATCATAGTTGAAATATTTTTCACAGTTCTGAGGACTAGAACCACTTATATATAAAAATATGAAAGACGTTCTGTTTTTATAGTACCTGACTGTGCGGCAGATGAAAAACAGGGAAATAGTCACTCTTTTCAGGTACGATGATTTTTTTTCTGCACTCACTAGCCATATTTGACAATACCACCCAACTTTTGGTGATTTCATTTTTCCTGGAAGTATTGTGCTTTGCTGAGCCAGAAGGCTCAGTGGTTATCTATAGGTTAGCAAAGGTTCCTTCTGCAAGCACATCCAGGGGAAGGTGAGGGAGCAAGATCTTCAGAGCACAAAGGGGTAATGAAAGAACAAGACCTGTAGGACTGAGCCTTGGATAGTACACAACAGCGCTGGATCAAGATAAGAGGTCAATGAAAGAGATAAAGGAGTAGCAAGAGGAATGAAAATCAAGAAAATATAATGTCATAATTCAAGGAGAGAGATTTTCAAGATTGAGAGTGGAATCCACAGAGTCAAGTTGATGGTCTTGGATGATATGCTTATCATGTAATTAAATAAGACAGTTGTCTGCCTTCATGGTGGGATATGGTAAGAAAAGTGATTATATTTGTGCTAAAGGAAAGGTTATATTTCATGTTCCCTTAAATAAAATATTTAAGTTGACTTTCAATATTGAAAGGAATTAGTGTGGGAGGAAGTTGAGTGGTGTTTCAAAGGAAAAATGATCTATCCAAATGTGTATATGTAGCCAGAATGGAAAATAGATTGGACGCAGAACTAAACAAGCTCTGTCAGTGGACTATAATTTTAATTTCAAACTCCCTTAAAATGGTCTACAAAAGAAGGAAGTGTTGTGCAGACTTCAAATATGTGACATATGAACATTTACATATTTATATTCCTTCACTTATTAGAACAAGAAAGCATTTTTAGAAGGAAGAGAATAGCAATCATCCCTTTTTTTTTCCTGATGGAGTAACTCACTACTGAAGGATAATTTGTGTTTCTGAGATTTCCCTATTGTTCCTGTAGTTCACTGCTGTATACTCTCCCCAGGACAGAAAGTGCATTTTCCTCAATGTGTTGCGTTGTACCAAGAATTCTGCTCTTGTTCAGTGAATATAAAATAATAATCACAGCAACAATTATTCTGGCACCCAAATGAGGCTGAAATATGGCAATGGACATATGCAAAGAAAGAATAAAGTCAAAGCACTTATAGTACCTTGTGTTTATTGATATCAAACACCTGTTATCTTATTAATTCTCACAATGTCTTTTAAAGGTTTTGTTATTTACAATCTAGAGGAAGTAACTGAAGCACAGAGGGGCAAAACAATTGTCTCTTAGTTGAATGGCAAATTAGACGAGAATCTAATATCCACAAGTTGTTAGATCTTTTTTTTAATTTTTTTTTATTTTTTTTATTTTTTTGCGAGGAAGATCAGCCCTGAGATAACATCCGTGCTAATCCTCCTCTTTTTGCTGAGGAAGACCGGCTTTGAGCTAACATCTATTGCCAATCCTCCTCCTTTTTTCTCCCCAAAGCCCCAGTAGATAGTTGTATGTCATAGTTGCACATCCTTCTAGTTGCTGTATGTGGGATGCGGCCTCAGCATGGCTGAAGAAGCAGTGCATTGGTGCACGCCCGGGGTTCCGAACCCAGGCCACCAGTAGCGGAGTTCGTGCACTTAACCACTAAGCCACGGGGCTGGCCCCCTGTTAGATCTTAAAAACATATTAACCTCACGCTTTATTGGCTATTTACACATACATATGAGAGACGTCTCTTTCAAATAAAAGGAAATATAACCAAGAGTAAACAAAATAAATATTTTTGTTTTTAAAGAGCTATCAATTTAAATTAAAAATCCTTGAATAAAATATCTTAGTGTATCTGTTAACCAGCGTAAAATAAAGTAAAGAAAAATTTAGTGGTCTAAGAATTAGGACGGGAGATAAAATAAACCTGGGATGCTTCCAGTACCTTTTGTTTATCCATGGGTGGATTATCTGCTTTGTGAATTATTCATGACTAATTTTGAATCTTAGAGTTGAATTGCCCCACTGCCTGGTTAGCTCTGAGGCCCTTTCCTCCCACTACCCAGCTGGTGTGTGCTCAGGGAAGACAAACTCTTTTTAATATGAATCCAAGCAAAACACAATTAGGAAAGCAAATGTGCTGGAAAAATAATAATATCATGGATTACAAAGCCAAATGTGAAAGATTTGAACAAATTTTACCCTTTCGAAGTATCCAACTATTGTTTCTATGTGATCTTAAGCTATTGAGTTGGGCCAGTCATACCACAAAGAGACCTTTAATCTGTAAGAGAAGTCCCCTCATTGGATTTGATCAGAATAGTTGAATTGTAGAGTTTGACTATGTCAGCAGTACCTGCAAGCCTGATTCCTTTCCAATGGCCTGCAGTTTCTCTCAGAAGAAATAGAACCATCTACCAGGAAGAATCATGGCCATAACTTACAACCATATTTCTCTTCCAGGCTAAAAATACCTTGTGCCTATCTGCAAGGTTGTAGGGCTCCCAACCACCTCACAGCCCATCTCCCCAACACACACACACACACACACACACACACACACACTTCAGAAATTCTGACACCTAACAGATTTTACTATAGATTTTATGGCTTGAGTAGGTTAGTTAGTACACATTCTTTTAATTAAATCTAATTCTATCCTATTCACGGACATTGCACCCATTTCCAAATGATGGAAATCTTTTAGCAGAGTTGTATCCAAATGATCCACTTTCTTAAAAATTAATGACTTGCACGTACACGTACATGGATAAAATATAAATTTCCATAAGGTTTTCCTTATGCAAGAGGACCAATACTTAAAATGTTTTTTAAAACTTGGGAAAACATTCCATGCTCATTGCTAAAAATTAAATTCTGAACTCTATTGTAATTTGATTAATTACTAAATTCACTACATTATTTTTCTAAATAAATTGACTCAGATGAAAATACTTAAAACATCCATTGACAATTTTAGAATATATTTAAATAAGCAATCACTCTTTATATTACAGCCTTTACAAGGTTTGCAATACCACTTAGTGTTCATATTTAAGTTAATGTTTATTAACAAATTACCATTAGCTGTTACAAGTAGAATTTCATTAAATTACTCTCTTAATGTAAGGGATTTGAGTTAAATCATGTACTGTACTTCTTTATGTATTTTCTTTCTTCTTTTACAATAACATGCCTAAAGATTAGCATAATTTATTTTCAAGAAACTAATGTTCTTCTTCAGAATAATAATTACTCTCATTTTGATCTGTTGAACTAGCTTCATATTTACAAAAAATAATTAAATGTTGATCAGAACGTGGCATCTTCTGAGGCTTTTTAATCACCAACTCTACCAATCCAGGGCATTTCTTTGCTGACCCAACATAAATATAATTAACTAATGAGTTATGGACCTTTAAGAGCCTTCTCTTTCTGCACTAAACTCTCCAAAGAATTACTTCAAATATCTTTTCTTCATTTCATAGATTACTTTCTTCTTATTCTATCTCAATCTTTGATTTTGCTCATTGCTGAAGGGAACTATCTGGTAGTTTTTTTAAAAAATTCAGATTAACAATCAAAAATTGTAACAAAACTCCATTAAGATTGTGAAGGTATAATTTACATTAACTAGAAATCTCTGTTCCAATTGTAATTTTCTAACAGGAAATGTTTCTTTATAATGCTCTGCAAAATTTCATGTCATCTTTAACAGTACGAAAGCATAGAATATAAGAAATGGAAAGGACCCAAGACATCAACAAATTTAACCCAATCTTTTTTATAGATATGTTGATCAAGGCCCAGAGAAGAGAAGAAACATGAACAAAGTCACACAGCTAGTTAGTATCAGATGGTACGCTATTTTCATATAAATTTAAAAAATATTTCTTATATTTGTTATGTTCAAGTTATTTGTATATATACACATATGCAAAAATCAGTGTGTTTTATTAACTCTGTCAACTAAAAATGACTGTTATCTCAATGCAATGTTGTATCCTGGATGTGATTCTAGAACAGAAAGAAGAAATTAATGGAAAAATAGGTGAAATCTGTATAAAGGCTAGAAGTTAGTTAACAGTTATATACCAATCAATGTTCATTTCTTAGTTTTGACAACTGTACCAAGGTAACGTAAGATGTTAACACTGGAGGTGTTAAAACAAGACAACAGGCCCAAAATAGAGTTGCTTATACTAAGCCCCATGTCACCAAATTGAAACTTAATTACAGTTTTGGCTCTCCCAGAAATGGAATCTTAAACCAATCAGGAGTTGCCTGATCAGCACTAATTAGGTCACTTGCCCAAAAGACCCCGCCATCCCCTAAAGGAGAGTAACTTTTCAATAACCAATCCGCTGTTTTGTCTAGTATAACATCCTTGTTCCCGCTCCCTTCTGCCTATAAAAGTCTTTCATTTTGCACAGCTCTTGGGTGCTCCTTTCATTTGCTAGATTGAATGCTGCCCGATTCACATCGATTTTTGCTCAAATAAACTCTTAAAATTGTTAATATGCCTCAGTTTATCTTTTAACAGAGGAAACTGAGTGAAAAGTATATAGGACCTCTGCACTATTTTTGCAACTTCTCTGGAAAACTAAAATAATTCCAATAATTATATATACTTTTATATTAAAATTTTTATTTATGATAATTCAGAATTATAAGTAAGGCCGTATATCTTAGACATTTAAAAAAAGAATAAGAATTCAGATTTTCTTTATGCACATTTCATTATAAGTTGCAATTCTGTTTTGGGCCTTATGGATGTCATAAATTAGTTTCCTCAGGAAACAGACTGAGTCAGAGACTTACCTGCAGGAGGCTTATTGGGGAGAGCTCTGAAGAACACTATCTGTTAGGTAACAAGGGAAGCAGGATTGGGCAGAGGGAAGAGTTGAAATACGAAGAAGTTGTGACAAGAGGCTCAGCAGATCCAGTGGGGAGCTCCTAAGCTAGGATAGGAGTTCAAAGATGTTCTACACAGAGGCAAGACCTTTGTACCCACCACTTTCACAAGTCATTGGAAGTGGGCTACCTTGGGGATGGGCATACCTTGGGCACACAGCACTCTTCCTTTGGCTGCAATTCCTGGTGAAGGACTCAGCTGTGATCGCTCAGCAGGGAAGACCCCTGGTGGCTGGAGGAATGAACACCTTGGTCTTAAAAAGAAGATCTGGGTGTTGTGCCACATCAGCCATTAAATGAAGCTAACTCTTCAACACGATACTTGGTCACAGGCTGAATATGAAATTAGGCAAGGAGGAAATTTTGCTAGGCACACGTAGTTAAAGCCAGGTGAGTTTTGTGGAAATTTTTCTTGTTCCAAGTAGTTTTTCTCTTGAATTTTTCTTCATGTTTGTGCCTGTAATTATCTATACATTTCATAACATCTATCCCAAGATGTCAGCTATTGAAACTGGAAAGAAAATTTAGAATAAGTTAAAAAGTATGCTTTTTTTGATCTTTAAAGGGTATGATTTTAGATGTGGGAAATATGTAAAGAAAGTCCACTGAGTTTGCCTATCCAAGGTGAACCCTCACCCCACCCCTACCTTCCACATTTTCATTAGACAGGGCTAAGTTGGGCTGTGGTAACAAACCAATCCCCAAATCTCAATGGCTTAACACATCAAATCTTACATGTCCAATATGGGCTAGCAAGGGTACACAGAAGGCTCTGTTGTCTTGTAGTGGCCCCAGCTGGAAAGCACAGACTTTAAAGTTATTGATGAAGAAGTCGAGAAGATTGGAGGAGACACACTTGTTCTTAAATGCCTAGAACCACAGCGTCATTTCTGCTGCTAGTCCATTGCCTAACACTGGTTACTTGGTTCCAACCTAACTGCACACGAAACTGGGAAATGTAGAAGAATGCGTGGAATACTAATAGACTTTGCCAAAACTGGCTAGCGAACCTTCTGGAATATTCTTATACATAGCTTCAACCCAGTAAAAAAAGACTCAATTTCTACATCAACCTCCTTTATTTCATTACTGGCTAGAGTCTTATCCATCAGTATAAGACTTTGCTCCATCTGAGCAAAGAATAAGGTCAGTCTTTGTGCCATATATATTTTTATATCAGCTATATTGGTTATGAAGCAACAACTTGAACATTCAGACAGTTAACGTTTTTAAGGACACATATAAAAGTGCTTTGGTGAATTGCATAATCATGGGAAGACATAAATTTCATTTAAAAAATCTTTTGAATTTATTATGGAAATTAGCCTTACAATTCTAAATTCCTAGACTTAAAATATCTAGGTAGGGATAATTTATGTTCTGGTTGTTTTACAAGGAGCCGCAATGTATTAGAACAAATAGAATATGCAAAAGTTGTCAGCAAATATCCAAACAGGACAGTAGTAAACAGCACCAGAGGGGGAGGCTTTAGTACAAAAGCATGTATTTCCTTACCATATGGTCCAAGTTTTTCAGTTGAAATGTTTTATTTTCTGAAAAAATTGCCTCTCTTCCCTGTTAATGGTACAGCAGACCTCTTTTGTAAATTAGAATTGCCATTTGTCATGAATACTGGTCATGGGAATATAAGTCTTTTTATTACAGATATGTAAAGTAGTGGCAGAAAACCTGGGCCCTAGAGTCAGACTGCCTGGGTGCAGTTCTGGGCTCTGCTACTTAATATGTCCCTGGGTAATCAGTTAACATCTTTGTGGCTCAGTTTCATCGTCTGTAAAATGGACATAGCACCACTAGATACCTAACAGGGTTGAAGTGAGAACAAAAGGCTTTATATTTGCAAAATGTTTAGTACAGTGCCTGGCATATAGTAAACTCTGTTTATTGTTGTTGTTGTCACTATTGTTCACCCACTTATAAAGGAAGTAGTTTTACACGAGAGGAAGCCTTTATAATGGAGAAGTTAACTCCAATATAAAACTTATAAAATCATGATGCCAATACAAACTTTCAAATGCCGAAATAAGTTTTGCCAACACTATTCATTCTTTTCTTTTCTTGTTCCATAACTTTCCCTAATCGGGAATTCAGTTCTAAGGGAAAATATGTCAGCATGTTCTGTTTATTAACTAACGTATTTTCTCATGTGATATCAGTTCAAGGAACCAATTAAGGAATAAAAAAGGAAAAAAAGATCTTTCTTCTTTCCACATACTGAATTCTGCATGACCTGCCCCACTCCCACACACGCGCCAGCATGCCCACTGTTCCACAGCAATACATTGGTTGGCACTCTGGCTGTGAAGAGAAAGACAAAGTATCATGGAAAGAAGGAGCTAGAAAAAAGAGCTGAAGGGTGTGGAGAATTTCATATTCAGAGACTCTCTATAGTCAATGGGAAATGCAGGATTGGAATTAAAGCTATAAATGGGTAATACAAACTTCTGCCCACTCCTCTCATGCCCTGCTGTGTTCTCCTCTGGCAGGAAAAGGAAGAGATGTGATCAAAGCACTTATAGGTTTAGAGTCTTCCAAATGAACTTCCCTTTCACTGGTATCCAGGAATAGGACTGCTCTTGGTCCTACCAACACGTCAGCAGGCGAGCCCCATTTCTGATTGCTGCAGGGTATTGCCAAGATCTTGGCATCTGAAAGCCGGAGGCATTCTAATTCCAGAACACATATGTTATAGGCTGAATCGTGCCCCTCCCCCCCAATTCATATGTTGAAGCCCTAGTACCTTAGACTGTAGCTGTATTTGGAGTTAGGCCCTTTAAAAATGTGATTAAGTTAGATTAGAATGGGCTCTAATCCAATGTGACTGGTGTCCTTATAAGAAGAAATTTGGACACACAAAGAAACACCAGGCATGCTTGTGCACAGAGGAAAAACCGTGTGACGACACAGCGAGAAGACGGCCACCTGCAAGCCAAAGAAAGAGGTCTCAGAAGATATCAATCTTGATCTTGGACTTCCAGCCTCCAGAACTGGGAGAAATAAATTTCTGTTGTTTAAGCCACCCAGTCTGTGGTATTTTGTTAGGGCAGTCCTGGTACACTAATAGAACATATTTTTGGATTCAGTAAAGCCAATATATTTGCTTCCTATCCATTCTCTGCCAGGCAATTTTGTAAAATGTAATATGTCTTGTCTCATTTAACATTAGTTCTTGTGTTGGAGAAAATAAACTAAGTGAAAAATTATATACTTTACCGATTTACATCAGAAAAAATATTCTCACTCTGAAACTTTGGGGTGGTGATAAAGAGTTACAATTATGTTATTTAAACTCTATCACACATTTATCCATAATAATTTTTAATTTTGGAAGAAGTGATGTTGAAATTGTATTCAAATTATCATTCTTAGCCCCCTCTATTGTACTCCCCCGAGCTAAGTTTATTAATATCAAAGATTTCTATTCATTCTATGTAAATTTACTAAAGTCTGTTAAATCTTCTGATTGCTGGCATTTTAGAGTTTTATACACTTTTTGTCTCTCTTTTGACAAATCACACACATATCTTCAGGGACTCTTATTACAGAGCTAAGTACATTGTCTGACAAAAGCTGAACAATTTTAATAGATAAATGACAAATTTTAACAAAGAGCTCTACTGAGTTAATTTCTGAAATCGTTTACTGTATGTATAGAAAACTGGCAGAAGTAATTTGTTGAAGTGCAGGTTTTCTATACATAATAAAAGAAAAGAGAACATTATTAGTAGATATATTAGATAAGATCCATCTATTTGATGGATAACCACAAAAATAATCTACCAATACAAGTAAGTCTTCTTGCTTTCCTTTTAGGTTCTTTTTGCCCTGGACTAAAAAACAATGTCATCAGCTGTTAGTATCTATCATTTGCATCATTTAGATTGCTGCCTAGGTAGGATTTATTTATTTTTTTTATTTTTTTTTTTTTTAAGATTTTATTTATTTTTTGCCCCCAAAGCCCCAGTAGATAGTTGTATGTCACAGCTGCACACCCTTCTAGTTGCTGTATGTGGGACTCGGCCTCAGGCTGGACAGAGAAGTGGTGCCTCGATGCGCACCCGGGATCCGAACCCGGGCCGCCAGCATCACAGCGCGCGCACTTAACCACCAAGCCACAGGGCCGGCCCCTAGGTAGGATTTAGAATGAATCCAGAAAGGTCAAGTTCCAACGAGAAGCAGCAATTCTACTATTGCCAATTCAATGACATCTTAGACTTCAACAACAAACAAACAAACGCTTTATAATTTAAATATATACCTCGGGGTCATTACACTTTTCTTTGGATGCTTAGTTTACATTGCATGAAGTGTGTGTGTGTGTGTGTTTGTGTGTGGTGTGTGAAGTGTGTGTGTGTGGTGTATGTGTGAGGAATGTGCTTGATGGGATCACTGCACGATCGGTTCTCTGCAGGTGCTAGGAAAGGTCGAACAGAGAGAATAATCATCACAAAGTGCAGTGATTTTCTCATTTATAAGCTGCTGATGTAAACAGACTGATGAACACAACCCCATCCTTACTCACTTGCATGACATCAGACACAATCACAGCTAAATGTTTCTGTCACAGCCTGAAGAGTCACCACCAGATTACTGCCTGATTGGCAGAGAACTCAAAATTATATTTCCTTGGTTTTTGTTAGTCAGTGCTTCTTTTGCCAGATTTCTGGGCTGTGTAGGGGCAGGTCAAAGATAGTGAGCGCTGAGGCAAAGTTAAGAGTGCAGTCAGCTCAGAAAATGAGCAGGCTGTGTTGGTAATTGAGCAACAACATTATATTGAACATTTGTTGACTGAAGAGCAAAAAAATAGAGAAATAAATAAATGACATTTATTTTAAAATCAGAAATGACATATCACATTTTTTGGAAAGAGAAGGTTTGTAAGCACGTGGCACTTAATCTTTGTTCGTAATTTATGCTCACGTTCAAGACATTTTTTAAAATCCATTCTCCTACAAGCTCTAATTTTGCTGCTACATGTACTGCCAGTTAAGCAGCAGCTTTTAGTATGTGGAGGCCTCACTGAAAATTCACCTTCTGAGTTTTCCTACCCGAGACATTTAAGTCAGAATCTGGACCCAATCTGCCAGATCAGAGCTAGCAGCAAGTGAGGGGGACTCAAAGATCCTGCTGGTATAAACATACTCCTTGAGGGGGCAGCCAAATAGTTTGGAAGTTTGGATTTTTTTCTTTAAAAAAAAAAGAAAGAATCCCTGGGTAAAGAATGTTACAGAATATCTTGAAAAAGCTTTGTATACTTTCTTGGAATTATATATAATTATTTTTAATTAAAAATGAAAGTGTGAAATGATGCAATGTGTAAAATTTACAAAAAAAGTCAGATCAGAAAGGAATGGGAGGTAAGGTTTTCTATAACTTAGGATTGTATTTTCATTTAATTAGATCTTAACCTTGTGCAATCTCTTATTATGGATAAGAGCTATGAGCAGTAAGGCAGACTCCTGTTTTTAAGATATGGAAAAATAAGATGGAAAATTTCAGCAGCTCAGTTACAGTCCTGTCCAAACAGGGGCCAAATCTTTGTTTTGGTGTCAGTACACTAACTAAACACTAACATACAGGTAAGCAAAAGAAAAAGTGCAATGATACCCATCATATGTGAATATGAATGGATTAAAGTACCCTGCTTATTATTTGCTATTATGAACAAAATAGACTAGCAGTATTTTTTTCTTCTGTATTCTCACTGCCGAGTAAGAATTTATCCAACATACATGAAGGAACATCACATTATCCTATCATAATCTACAGTTACACCAGATATGATGGGTATCTTTAAGAAAAATTTTTACAGTGGCTTTCTCACTTAATAGATTTTCACCTAATAACAAGCTACATCAGTTTCCCAGAGTCAAAGAGCAGTTTTCAGTCATCTGAACTTTTGATTGATCCGAGCCATGTTTAGCTTTAATCTATCCTTGCACATGACTAGAGAGAGAGATGTTCTATCAGATTCTGTCCTTGTAGCTTCAAGTCTTTGTGTGCAGCCAGAGTGGGAAAAGTTTTCAAACCCAAGTAGGGTCAGGATTTAACCCTTGTTTGAATGTGATTGTGACTGACTGAAGGAGGACTTGTAATCTCCACAAAAGAACGGGTCAAGACCTAGGGGAATATCCAGATGGTTGAGGTGGGGTTGTGACTCTTGACATGAGCAGATACAGAGTTAATGGCTTGGAAATGGATTTCAACTTACTCTGGTATGAAACTCAGTGCTTAGTCACAGAAGAACCAGAGCTGACAGCTCCAAACAAGGATGGGTTGGGAGCAGAGCAGAAAGGAAGTCGATGCTAAGCAGAGAACAGCAGGAGCTCGATGCAGGCCTGGAAGAGATAGACAGAGTGTGTTATGAGTTGGGAGAAGAGCAGATGGGGTGTGACTGTCCGCCTACTGGCTAATTAGAAAATACTGGTTTGTTAAACCTGAGCTCTAAGAGAAAAGTCCTTAATGCGTACAATCTGACAGAAAGGACAATTGATTAGCCTTTTTCCTATGAATTCTGAATTATTGAATAATACCACTTTTATTTATGAGCTATTTGTTTCTATGACTTGAATGACAAGAAATGTCATTTCCTCTAAGCGAGGAAAATCCACAAAATTTTCAAAATAAATTACCAACCAGAATTTTTAATGAGGCGTAATACCTCAAAATATTGTACAAGTAGTATTTATTAATATTATATTAAACAAATATAATTCAGAATCACATCTTAATTGTTATTGATCTGAAAATAAACCTTGGTTCATTTAGAAATAATAGTTTATAAGCTAAAAATAAACCATTATATTTGGGAAAATGGGTCCATAAAATCACTTTAATGGGTTATCTTCCTGATAAATCAGAATATAACCCATTGTACATTAAACACACAACTTGAATTCCAATCAGACCCTATTTTAGGTTCCTGGACCTAATCCCAACATATGAGGGGGGGGCGGGGCTTCCCACACAACGCCAAGCAATTCTAGTGTTTGAGAATTCAATTCAATTCAACTCAATTCTGACACTATCTACTCAGAAATAGCATCAGATCCTACAGGTTAAGGATTCAGTCCCACAAGATTGCTCCCCTGCCCAAACATGTGCACACACTTCAGATGCCAGTCACAAGCTCAGGTTATCACCTGTGCTTCCGACAGATTGGCTATCGACTGGAGGTTCCAACGACCCCTCCTTAAACTTCAGATGCCAGTCACAAGTCCAAGTTGCTACCTGTATTTCTGAGGGACAGACTGTAAATCAGAGGTTCCCACAACCCCTTCCTCAGATTTGATTAATTTGCTAGAGTGGCACACAGAACTCAGAGAAACAGGTTATTTACTAGATCACCAGTTTATTCTAAAAGGATATAACTCAGGAACAGCCAGAAGGAAGAGATGCATAGGGCAGGGTATGGGGAAAGGGCACAGAGCTTCCATGCCCTCTCCAGGTACACCATTTTCCCTGAATCTCCACATGTTCACCACCCCAGAAGTTCTTCAAACCCTCTACTTTGGGGTGTTTATGGAGGTTTCATTACATAGGCATGATTGATTAAATCATTGGTCATTGGTGATTGATCACAATCACCAGCTCTGCTCCCCTCCCCAGAGGTTGGGGGATGGGACTGAAAGTTCCACCCCTCTAATCACATGGTTGGTTCTTCCTCATCCTTAGGTGCTTCCAAAAGTCATCTCATTCACATAAAAAAAGACACCTTATTCTTCTCTTAGAAAATCCCATGGGTTTTAACTCTGTTCTAGAAATCGGACAAAGACCAAATATATATTTCTTATTATAAATCACAATATCACAGGCTCTCTCCAAGCAGCATAGTTCAATCTGCCTTATAGAAATAGTGGTTTAATGTTGACAGATCTGCAGCCACATGCACCATGGTTAAATATCTGACTAAAGTACTGCTGGACCATTTACTTTTCACTCTGTTGAAAGGTAGACCAACTCAAACAGATGACTCTAGCCTGATCTACTCATCATTATTATTACTATTACTAGTGGTAGTAGTAGTAGCAGTGCTAATAGTAGAAATATTAGAAGTATTGCCTGAATGGCGAGTTGTTAAGTTTTTAATATTTAGTATATGGAAGACATAACCTAAACAGGATGTTTTCTTTCGATTCTTTCCATGGGAAATAATTCACTGACTCGAGTGTTCATTTTACAAAAATAGGAATATCTTCTATGTATTTAAAATGTCTAATTGTTGAAACCATAGCCTATTTTGGATCAGAAATAAAAAGCATCTTATTAACTTCTCTTAGGCTATATTAGATATATTTGAAAGTTTCTTGCAATGCTTCCAATTATTACATTTTCTGCAGAGAGTAGTTTTCTGAAAATAACGTATTAAGAAAATATTGAGCATTAGGAAATGAAAATACTTTCCTGTAAATGGCAACAAATCCAAAACAACAGCCTAAAAATATCAGCATAGTCTAACAGGTAATGATGTTACATGACCTGTGAAGTTGCAAAATTAGTTTTGGAAATTGCTAATGTCCAATCACTTTTCTCTCTCAGTTTTAATTGCAATAGAAGGGAGTGAAATGAACAAGGAATCTAGAGTTTGACAAAACGGCAGATATAAAAGGAGCTCAAACTCGTGATAAAACAATGAAAAATGTTTAGATAGAAAGGATCTCATTATTTGGATTGAGTTCTGCATTTTATTAATGAGGAAACTGAGGCTCCAATTAACCTTCTTGCTTTCATCACTTCTTGACTTCCCATTCTCTCTTCATCCTCTCTCAGGCTTTTGTCCGTACTATCCCAGGGAAACCTTGTCAAGGACATCATTGACAGCTGCCGTTTGCCAAATCCAATGATCTATTCTCAGTCCTCCTCATACTTGATCTCTTTGCAGAATGTGACAGAGTTGCCCACTGCCTCATTATTGACATACTCTCTTTACTTAGCTTATGAGACACCACACTCATTCTTTTCCTCCTTCCTTACATGTCCTCCATTTCCTTTGCAGGCTCCTCTTCATGTTAGAGAGCCCTGACTCAGTACTTGGTACTCTCTTTTCTATCTACAGTCACTCTCTACACAATCTGTTCTAGTCCCTCATCAAAATATAGCATCTAAATGCTGATGATGTCTAAATATTTTCCATCATTACAGACTTCTCCCCCTGAGCTCTAGATTTTTATATTCAATTATCTACTCAACATTCCTTTTCTGTTATCTAATACACATCACAAACTCAATCTAAATTAGAACTTTTTTCTCACCTTCCCTCACCCCTTTCTTCAACCTGTTCCTCTCTAGTTTTCCTTACTTCAGCAAATAATGCCACTATTCATCCATTTGCTCAGACCTGAATCCTTGGAGTCATTTAAAAATTTAAACAAGTTTCATATCTCTCCTCTACAGAGAAATCTCTAATGGTTTCTCATCACGTTCAGGATAAAAGTCAAACTCATTGCCATGACTTATGAAAGCCTGTATGAGCTGGCCTAATCTTGTATTATGATTTCCACTCATTCTCTGCTTAGTTCTCACTCTTGCAACGGTGAACTTCTTGCTTTAATGCTAGAAATCAGACATATTTCAACTTTGTATTTGCTATTCTCTCTTTTCTGAAAATTCTTCCTAAGAACTTTACATGGTTCCCTGACTAACTTCTTTTACATTTCTGTTTATATTCCACCTCCTCAGATCGGCCTTCACTGATCACCCAAGAAGAAATAGTGTCCACCTCCCCCACCACATGTTGTCAATATCTATCCCCTTTTTATCCTCCATGTTTCTTAATAGCATTTGTCACTGCTTGAAACATATTGTGTATTTCTTGTTTATTGTATGTCTCCTGACTAGATTGTAAGCTTCATGAGGTCAAAGTCTTCATCTTGTTCAGCACTATTTCTATCCACAGTATTACAACAGTGTCTTGAACACAGGTTGTTCTCAGTAAATATTTGTAAAATGAATGAACGAATGAATAAATGAAGTATATTTCTTGAATGTTCTACTTGACTCAGTTCAGCAGTTACGTTTGGAAGCATAGGTGTTTCCTGGACAGTGTGGGGAATTTGTGGTCATTGTCTTTGGAATCATCACTCTTTAGGAGACGGCTCATCACTTTTTTCACTCTTTTCCCCTCCCTCCTCCTTACATACCCTCTCATACACACACCATCAGTGTAATTCCTGCCTCTCATCACCAACTTTCTAATACTACTTCTTTAGCTATATAAAAGTATGGGAGAGGAGAATAAATTTGTTCTTGTTTAGCTGTGAGAGGTGGTGGCATTACAGGCTGGATGGAAGGACTTTAGCTCAGAACTCTGTAGTCCCTGTCCTACATGATAGATTTTGTTGGCCCACCTACAGTGTTTCTCAACTTCTCTGTGCCTGACCAAAACAAGCATTGCATCTCAGTTTCTGTGAGTTCACCCTCCCTCCTTCTTTTCTAGTTTCTGATTTTTCTGCCACTGCCTCTGCTGCACATTTCTTTAAAACACTCATAACAGAAAATTGAGTTCCCAAACAAAAATCCCATACCATATGTAAAAGAGCATGTCCCTCTCTCAACTGGAGGTGTATTTTGAAATAAGAAAGTAACAGCTCAGCAGTCATTTGCCATAGCTTGCTGAGTAAGCTGGGCTCAGGTTAAAAGGAGGTTATAGGCTGCCAGCCAAAACACTGACGGCATTGCTGAATTCGGGGATTTAGAAACTCTATATGTCCCAAAGATTCTGTGTGGATGCCATTTAATTACACTCCCTTCTGCTTTATCATTGAGAGTATCCCAATTCAGTTCCCTCCAGGTGGATCAAAACAGACATGAATTTTAACCTTGGAACTTGTTAACCTCTGTTTAAAACAAATATTCAGCACTAACAAAAAGAGCATGGAAAAATATTGCCATCAGAGTGAAAAAAAAACAGAAATGAACAAAATCACCTGTGTTTCACATCAAATCTCCCATCAATTTGTCTGAAAGAAAATTTATACAGATTATGTGGGTCATAATTGACCCAATAGTAACTCTCGATGATAGAGTAGTTAGAGATGTAGTTGTTAGGAGTAATGACAATACAATTAAAAGAAATCAAAGCAAAATAACTTTAAATGTATCTATTGTCTATGTGACAAAGTTACTGAGTATAGTCAACACTAGGGGCTTAAATTGTTATTTTTTACTTCATCAATTTTTATGTAAGTTCTTGCAACTGATAAGGAGTTCTCGAGAGCTCCATGATTCCAAGGATACATTTAGATGAGTCTGTGTTACTCATAATAATGATGCCATTCATTGTCATGTGTGAGTCTGTAAGTAGTAAAGGTCTTTGCTTTTGAAAGCATCCTACGTATTTCTCATAAAACTTTTGACGACAAGAATTCTTCAAATTTTTTCCCCCAATAATATACCAACGCAGTAAACTTTGACAGGTTTGAAAGTGAAGTTTCCTTTTGTGGGAGCTTTTAAGCTGTCTCCAATCTGTAACTTGGAGACATTTCAATCAGCGTTTACATTTTAAAAACTCTTATATCCTAAGAAAATATTTTGCCTTCAAGTATTTAAAGAGTACCCACATATAGTGTTATTTTCTATTAGAAACAACATTTAAAAGGATAATTGGGAAGAAACTTTGCCTTGTGAATCAACACTTACCTTTGTAATCTTTATCTAAGATATTTAAAAAGTAAATGTTCAATTTGTTATCATTATAATCAAGTAGACAATTTTTTTCCACAAGGTTACATCTGTTTACGCTATTTTATTATCTTATGAATGGTATGATATGAAGTCTCTTTATTGCAGTTTAGCTAAAGAAACGCCATGCCTGTGATGGAGCTGTCAATCAGCATTTAGTCATACAGTATCTATTTCTATCCCTGTTCTTCTTAGCACAGAAGGGCTATTATAGTCTACATTACGGCATAGCTACTTTGGATATAGATATCCTTGAGGGGCAGGATTTATTTTGAAAGAATATACTCAACATAACATGACACATCATTTAGACATGTTTAAAAGTACACATGCAGGTATTTCAAAGCAAAATATAGTAAAGGCTAATTTTAAACATTTAATTTAACATTTTGTGAATGCATTTCCTTTTTTTCTTACTTTAATAGCACTGAAAAAGACCAAATGGGGTCACGTGACTCTTCTGTAATTGAAAATGTCTATTTAAAGTAATCCCTGTGCAAACTTTCTTTGCATTATCACCTATGAAAGGCTAGTTTTTGTAAGATATTATGCATGTCAAATTTAGCAAGAGAGAACCATTCAAGGCCACAGAGAAAGAAAAATAGTGCTGAAATGCATTTATAAGCACCTGAAAAGTGAAACTTTTCCAGATGTTCAATAATATATATTTCCGAGTACACCAGTATATATGGAATATGACTAAAAATTAACGAGACTGATTACAAACCACAAACACGAAAATCAGTCATGCAGCTGTATACCACACTGGATGTGCTTCCAGATGTGATGATAAAAATGGATACAACCTTTTAAAACATGAGTTTTGGATATGCTGTGCATGTAGCACTCATTAGCTAAGCAAATGGATGTTAATCTTTATGACAGTCGATTGCTGTGCTGCATTCCTATGGAGAGCTTATCAGCTGGTCTGACCCGATCATCAAGAGCATCATGCCTTAATTTACGGGAGACTTATTTTCCCTTCCTCTGCGATTCCATGAATTTAAAATGCACAAGAAAGTTTTTCAAAAGAAATGGCTGAAGCATTTAAACTTCCCTATTCCCCATAGCTTTGAAGCAAATAGGTAATGGCACAAAAAGATTTAGATTCACAGATTCCATTAGGAATTCAGCAAGATGGAGTATCTCATTTCTCATGATCAGGACTGAGAAATTAACCTCATTTTCCCAACTGATTTGATTTCCATTGAATAGCTAAAGATGCTCATATAAGAAAAGATCTAGTCTTTTACAAGAATAGCCATTTTCAATCTAGAGCATATAAAAGGTATTTCAGTAGATAAATAGTTAGAAGAGAAATGTCATGTCATAGCTCAGGAAGAGTTAGAAGCATCTCTAGTGTCCTAAGAAACACCACTTCTCTTAGAATGTTATCATATTACCAGATTTGCCTACATACGCATGGTATTACCATCAGGAAACTTGTAGCTTTGAGCTATCTTGAGTTAATTACGAAAGGAGTGATAGAATAGCAGATCTACCCCTACAAAACTGAGAGCTTGACATGCTAGACATAATGCAGGAAGAGGCAATTCAAACTTCTCTCATAACCCTGCCAGCACACATCAACCTATTCGACAGCAACTTCTGTTTCTTAGGTAATTTTAGCTGGAGACAACCATTGTGCCAATATTTTCTCTTTGTGATGTGCTTCATTGTCCCTCAGGGGTGGCAGATACCAATAAGCCATATTTGTATTCTAACAATAACAGTTAGATAGAAACCGAAGATGGTCTCTTCAGAAAGAGACTGAATCATCTCTATTTTTGGCAAAAGCCTAGAGTATCATGAGCACTTAATTAATGAGTTCATGAAAGTAAGTAAATCACTTCCTTCCAAAGTTTTAGGTGCTTTGGGAGTAGATTTAACTCATTCAGTTCAGTACGGAACGATTTAATGTCCTGAAATTTATACTATGCTTCTTCAATGGCCTCGATTAAGAACTTTTTCAAAATGTCTGACACTTTCATGGACAAAGGCATGAATAATATCTAGATCATTAAATATTAATGAAAAATTCCTAAATTTCAAAAATCGTAACGGGTTACTCTTTTAATTAATCTATGGAGAAAATTCAATCCAAAACTGTAAAGTATTCATTGAATACTTATGGGTAGAGTGGGCCATGATAGGCACCATGGAAAGATAAAAGATGAATGGGACAGGTTGTTCTCTCCTAAGAAATGAAAATATATTGAATGGACTGTGATGCACGGTAGAGTGAGAACCTTGGAGAGCAGAGGCAGGAGGGTTGGTTCTGTTGACGAGGAACAGAGAGAAGCAATTTTAGCAACTCCAGCACAGCTTTTGTCAAAGTGTAGTCTACAGAATAATTGATTAAATACTAGATTCTTAAAGCTATTACTTCCTAGAGCCTTTCATGTGCTAATATTCAATATGATTCTTTGCAAACAAGCTCTAAGATGTAGAATTACTCAAATATTTTTGATCCCCGAATTTCTTTCTTTAAAGAACATTTATTGCTATGTTGTTGTTGTTAGTGCCATCAAGTTGATTCTGACTCCTAGTGACCCTGTGTACAGCAGAGTGGAACCCTGTCCACTGTTTTTGGTGCCATTCTCTTATCTTCTGGTTCTATATCAGACAATGCTCCGCTGCTATTCATAGGATTTTCATGGTCAATTTTTTCAGAAGTGGGAGGCCAGGTCCTTCTTCCTAGTCTTAGTCTAGAAGCTCCACTGAAACCTGTCCACCATTAGTGACCCTGCTGGTATTTGAATTGCCCATGGCATAGCTTTCAGCATCACAGTAACATGCAGCCACCACAGTATGACAACTGACAGACAACTGGTGCAGTTCCCTGACCAGGAAAGAACCCAGTGAGAGTGCCAAATCTTACCACCAGACCGCCAGGGCTGGCTTTCTTGATACGAGTTTTCTAAAAAAAATTCATCTTGGGAAATGAAATTCTACTGACCTTAGCTTGGAGATGCAAGACTGAAGGCCAAAAAAATAAATAAATAACTTTTACATTAGATTACATAGAAGATATTTGAGATTTGAGCTAGTATAGGGACACTGGGAAAAAATGATAGAGATTCTAGATGTATTTTAAGAGAGAGAATGAATAGACTTTGCTGATTAATTAGTAAGACATTCGTATGGCAGTGATTAGCAGGCAGAGAGAGGCGCAGGGCTATAAGTGAAACTTGTGAATCATTCACATAGAAATAAATACATGATGTTGCCAGGGTTGATGAGGTCACAGAGAGAGTCTGTGTAGGGTGAGAAGAGAAGGGAATTCTATCTTCAACTTTGGAGGTCTGCCTACTTGGAAGGACCAGACAAAGGGAAAAGAGCTTTCCTGGTAACCTAAATAGTGGATAGAGTAAAGTAGGCATATAAGGAAAAATTAGGGCAATGGGAATTAATGTTAGGGGAGAATTTCAAGAGACAGTTTGGTTAGTATGGGATAGGAAAAAGACTAGGAAGATATTATGAGTTTAGGAGGTTGGACATTAACATTGTTGGAAACAGAATCCGGTTGGCAAATCTTCAAGGAGTGAGAAAAAGATAGTAAATACAGATTATTATTTTTCAGAGAAGATAAAAATTTCCTGAGGAAAATATTGGATTGAAAAATAAGGTTTTACTGTTGTTGCCTTTTTCTGTTTTTATTTCTGTTTTTATTTTGGGGGTAAGACTTTACTGGGTTTATATACTAAGAAGAGGCCTCTTGACAGAGAGACTTTGGGGATACAGAAGACATAGAATAGCTGTAAAAAACATTGTTATTAAAATTCTGATTAAAGATTGATTATACTGTGTTTAGTGAACATAGACAACTTACACTCGGGAATTAACAATAATTATTATATTGTATTGGATATCTAGTACATGCAAGGAAATAGAAAAAGTAGCTTTGAAAATCAGTTTTGTTTATTTAAAAGTTAACTAAGCCCTTTCCAATTTCTGGATGTTTTAATGGCCCATCAATATAACCTATTTATCCATAATATGAAAATATAATACATATGTTGTCTAATCACAATTAATTTACAAAACAAAGAAGAGATTTTAAAAGCTCCACGGGAAGAGAAAGACTGTAGATCTTATGGAAGATACCACAAACTTCCATCTATTTAGTCAATCAGCTATTATTTTTTGAGCACCTATTATGTGTAAGTACTCTGCTACATGATGTCAAAGATACAAAGTTATAAAACAGGATCCATATTCAAAGATCATATAATTAAAATAGTGAGACATATCAGGTCAAAATATATATAATGTCACTATGCATCTGGCACTTAGAAGAATGCCAGACTCTATTTTTTGGAACATAGCTTTGAATCTCATGGTCTAGTGGTTAGGATTCAATGCTCTCACCACCACAGCCTGGGTTCATCTCCTGGTCCGGGAACCTCACCACCCGTCTGCCCGTTGTCATACTGTGGTGGCTGCCTGTTGCTGTGATGCTGAAAGCTATGCCACTGGCATTTCACATACCAGCAGGGTCACCCCTGGTGGACAGGTTTCAGCAGAGCTTCTGGGCTAAGACAGACTAGGAAGAAGGAACCAACCAGCCACTTCTGAATAATTGGCCATGACAATCCTGCGAATAGCAGGGGAGCATTACCTGACATACTGCTGGAAGAAAAGAGGATGGTGCAAAATGATTGGGCAGGGTTCCGCTCCACTGTACACAGGATTGCTGGGAGTCGGAATCCATTCCACTAACAACAAAGCTTTGAGCCAAAAAAAAAAAAAAAAAAAAAAAAAAAATTCTGTGTAAGAAAAATACATGCCACAAAGCTCAAGTACTTTACTTTATAAGAAAGAATATTGGACTTGTTAATTTTACTATGTATTATTATTGCCAAGAAGTTTATGTAATTAGACGTTTTTATCTATATGAGTGCATAAGATTGAGAATTTTTAAATCTTCTTTATGGATTGATACTTTTATTATCATGAAATTTCTGTCTCTATTTCTAGCAATCACAACTTGTCTTCAAGTCTCCTTTGAGGAAAACCAGCTGTCCTTTTATTGGTGTTTACATGGCATATCTTTTTTATACCCTTTCTCTTCAATTTTTCTTCTACCTTGTATTTAATGTATATTTAATGTCTTCCATAAGCAGCATATAGTTTATTTAACTACCAAATTTGATAATTGTTGTATTTTAACTGGAGTATTTAGTTTACTTAAATTTAATATAACTATTGATATATTAGTGTTTAATCAACTACCTGACTATTTGTTTTCTATCTGTCCCAACTGTTCTGGGTTCCTTTTCTTTTTCCTTTCTCTCTTTTTTTTTTGGATAATTTGAGTACCTTTTAGTATTCAATTTCTCCCATGCTATTACTTATATAATTTTTTACTACTCTTTTAATGGTTATTCTAGAGATTACAATATTCATCTTGACTTATTAAAGACTAATATAAATTGATACTTTTATTTTCCAGACAGCGCAAGGACCTTAGAACATTTTAAACATTTTAATACCATTTATCTTTTTTCTGCTTTGTTTTGCTCTTGCTATCATGTAATTCTACATAGTTAGTCTTTAAAAAATTTTTTGTTGGGGGCCAGCCCTGTGGCTCAGTGGTTAAGTGGGTGTGCTCTGCTACTGGCGGCCCAGGTTCAGATCCCAGGCGCACACGACGCACCGCTTCTCCGGCCATGCTGAGGCCGAGTCCCACATACAGCAACTAGAAGGATGTGCAGCTATGACATACAACTGTCTACTGGGGCTTTGGGGAGAAAAAGAAGGAGGAGGATTGGCAATAGTTGTTAGCTCAGAGCCAGTCTTCGTCAGCAAAAAGAGGAGGATTAGCACGGATGTTAGCTCAGGGCTGATCTTCCTCACAAAAAAAAAAAAGTATTTTTGTTGTAACTTCTTTTTTTTTTTTTTTTTTTTTTTTAAAGATTTTATTTATTCAGTTTTTTCCCCCCAAAGCCCCAGTAGATAGTTGTATGTCATAGGTTCACATCCTTCTAGTTGCTGTACGTGGGACTCGGCCTCACGTTGGACGGAGAAGTGGTGCCTCGGGGCGCTCCCGGGATCCGAACCCGGGCCGCCAGCATCAGAGCGTGCGCACTTAACCGCTAAGCCACGGAGCCGGCCCTGTTGTAACTTCTATGATAACATAAAAGTGAGTCTGATAAAAAGTTCCATCATTGCAGAAATATACAACATTGAAAGTGTTTCCCTGAGGAGGTCTTATGGCGGGATGTGGAACAGATGGAGCAGGAAGGTTATTGCTCTCTCCCTGCACACCTGCACCTTAAGTTGTTCATTCTGGCCTCATCTTGTCTGTCTGTCTTTCTTCTACAAGTTCTAATTTTGTGTTTGTAGGCACAAAGAGACGATTTATTGCTTCACGCATTCAATAATACTTAATTAAGCTTTGTTCCAGGGCCAAAGCCAAGGCCCATGGAAAGCACAACCAATCCTGTTTATGTATTCATGTCACTCATAATTGGAGAGAACTTGCCTTTGTCCCCGATTCCTCAGACATCCCGTATTCAGGGTCTACATCCTTACCTCTCAGTGCCTCAGTTGTTCCAACTGTAAAGTGGGTAAAATGCTATCTCCAGCTTTTTTTTCTAATTGTGTTGTCTATTTTTCCTCTCAGTATTGGGCCCTTTGGTTTTTGTATCCTGGTATGCTTGACAACTTTTTGTTAAGTGTCAGACATCATGTATGAAAACTGTAGAGATAATTTGTGGCTCAGGCTCTGACTGATGTACTCTTTTCCCAGAGAGTATTTACTTCTAATTCTGGCAGGCAGTCAGGCTAGAGGTAGACTGCCCTAATCCAATCTAATTATTGATCCCCCAAACCTGTGAGACTGCTTCTTGGTCTAAGGCTAGGAGAAGAACCTCAAACTCCAATTAGCATTCAGCTCATTTGCAGCTGGGTTTCAGTTTTGTGAGAGTTAGTTTATTTTTGGTGTGTCTTTAATTCTTGAGTATAAACCTTCAAAGTCACAACTGGAAGATTAGAGGTAAGTGTTCTTCCGCCTTGGTGAGCTTTAAACTCCAACACGTAAGGGCTTAGATATATCCACCTATACCACCAAAAAGCCCCAAATTAGAAGGATATAAAGAAAATGTATTTAAGTGGATTAATTTGTTCTCTGAAAACAGTAGATGAAGGAGTTATTAGAAGAAAGTTTGTACCTGACAGCATATGACTATGGAAAATATGTTATTGGGACAGGTATTTGAGTCATGTTAACATAAGAAAAGAGGAAAATATTGTAAGTGAGAATAATAAGGAAGAGTTCCAAAGAGGTGATGACCACTGATGGGTGGTATAAAGTATGGTAGAAGTCGGACAAGTAAGAAAAATAGGAAATTTATTCTTGCCTGAAAGCTTTTATTTTTCTAAAAAGAGAAGAATCATTTCAATATTTCAAAACATTATGTCTCTAAGAGTTTGAGGTTTAAATTATTACAAAGCAGTGAAACTTAAAATGTTAGGCTTTGTCTCTTTCAATGATCAGTCAAATCTGGCACTTTCTTGAATTTTCATTTCTATTCTGACCTGAATATAAGACTGGCGTACTGAATTTAATTGTGCCCAGCCTAATTGCTTCTTGATTTTTGATTCATTGTTTGAGTTGGATAAGTCAAAATGTTAGAAGTGGGCAGGGAGTTCTGATAAGTGAAACTTTGAAAGCATGCCTCCCGGCTAGGATGCTGAGTTGTAGAGTCAGAATTAACTGAGGTCAAACTTGACTCTATTTGGAAAGACATATGAAAATTTAGAATCTATTTTTCTTGAGTCTGCTCTTTCACTGTTTATCACAATGGAGCAAACATCATATATCATACTGACATCTGACCAGAGGTAGATATGTGGGTGCTGATGGAGAATCTGCCCCATCAACATATAAATGTGTGTCTGTCACTAAAGCTTATAAATGAGACTTCCAAACCCCTGATCACTTTCTAGATTTTTTCTTGTGTCTGTGTTCATAAATTAGAAGAAAACAAGACAACATATTTATGATTATGTGATTAATAAGATAGCAATTGAATTTTGAGTATAACTGCAAAAGAACCGAGGGACAACTTAAGGCGATTCATTACTGTAACTGGTTGCTGTAGGCAGAACAACGATCAATTAATCTTCACATCCAATGGGACTGAATTATCAGATTGGAATCAAATATTGTTTAAAAATTAGAATAATTGTTAAAAGTACTTCCTGATGAAGAAATCTGTAACACTTGAGAAATTATCTATAAATTTATCTAGGACTACTTAGGATAGTTTGCTGGGATCTGGTGGAATGAATTAAAATATTACCTTAGTGAAACATGTGAAATAGGGTACTAGCCTAAAACAAATGTAACATCCACATATTTTAACTCCTTTTTCTCTGTGTGAACCCTCAAATGTTTTTGAAGACAAGTGATTGTGTGTGCGTGTTAGCTGATTCAGATGGGGAGAAGTTGGACAAGATTAAAAGTTTATGGGAAACCAAGATTTTCATTGATAAATAAGAGATTGCAAATGGACAAATTTTAGTGGCTTTTCACAAATAGGCTCTAATACTGAGAATATTTTGTTGCTTTTACTATTGTTATTTTTATAAATTAATACCTATGATACAAATTGATCCAAGTTCTAATATCTTCCTGCTCATGTTATGCTTTAGCCAATAGATTAGAATTAACTTTTTCTTTCCTTTTGAAATACTTATCTTTAGATTGGTCACGCCTATCACGTGAAGCATTGTTCATATGAGAATCATGGTATCAGTTCTCTTCAAAAACCTCCCCTTTTATCCCACTGGCAATGGATAACACAGTATGGAATCTGTGCAAATGAAAACTCCAGAAACCAAATTCTGCTGGATGCTAACAATGCTTCCCCAGGGCATAGTGAGAAGGGTCTCAACTCACCTCCTATCCATGTTCTAACTAGACACAGGAAGCCCTTTAGCCACCAGCAATGGAGTCCCATTAAAGCCACTTCACTTCAGGTGTAACAAAGCTCCTTCCAGGAAACAAACCAGAAACACTAGTCAGATTGTGGAATTGCCCAAACACTGAGGTCCCTGCTTTTACACAGCACAAAATTGTGCAATGGCTCCAGAGGCTCCTTAACAAGCTAAAAATCCTGTAGAGCAACAAAGATTGGGCTTCAAGTCATGGAGTTTCTGATTGAAGCCAAAGTTAAATTGCCATTTCAACTCTTCCCTCAAGAAAATTATCCAATTAATCTTCATGGATCTTTTTGGAAAAAATTCCTGTTATTCTAATGATTGCTAGGGAGATGAATGGAGCTTTTTCTTTTTTAATTACTAAACTTGATGCTTTTTGAAAACTTTTACTTCTCAAGCCCATCAGGGCTGGAAATCCTTGGATGGAGTATTTCTCAGGCTTTTTCTTAATACTTAACTGGTGTGCAAATAAAGCTGAGTAGAATATCTTAGAGTCAACAAAACCTGAAGGATGATTATTAAGGAAATCACAGAAGTCAGAGATCTGCCCCAAATAGGCCTTCTTTCTCTTAATCAGACTTGAAAATCAGCTCCACTGTGGAGAGTGTCAGCATAAATTGATTTAGCTAAAATTCCCTATTTCTTGTCAAGTCCCCTCCAGGAAGGGCAGGGGCTCAATGATAACCAGCGTGACTTAAGTCAGCAGCACTGATACCTTCTGAAGATTAGGGACTCAGAATAGTCAGATAAGCAAGGAAGCCAGCAGTACTTCACCTTTATTAATAAAAAAAGAAAGAAAAAGAGAGAGATCGGATTACAGCAGCACTTTGCTGGGGGAGCTTTGACAGCATATTGCAAAATATCTAATATCCTAGCGCCTCCCCTTCAGTTCCTCCGTGTATAGAGAGACCATTTACCTCCCCTTCCCAGGGAGCCAAGTGCTTAGTTGGTATCAGTTCCTCGCCTCTCCGCATTGCTTGGGTCAGATTGCAATGTACGTTTATTTTTTTTAACTTTTAGGTAAGGTAAGAAAAGTAAAAATATTATTTTACAGAGGACATATATATGAATCGTAGTTTGCTTTAGCAGATAAAAATAACATGGATCTTAATCCAAAATTTCACGTGCAGTTGACATAATACCTACTCCATGCTCCTATTTAGCTTTTCTTCCTCATTCAGTTTGTATCCAACATCTGAAAACTGATACTAACATTTTGGAAAAAATAGCTGCCTGCTTTTGACTTCTAGGACTTGTTCCACTTGCAAGACTCTTTTATATTCTACTCTGAGATGTTTGCTTATGTAGAGTACTGCAGTAATGAAAGGACATAGTGTTAAGTATGTATTAAGACATTTGCAGTTATTCATAATGTTATGAAAATTAAATTCTAGTGGAATATCCAATTGTTGTGCAATTATATACAGAAGTGTAACACTACATTTCAGTTATAGTACTGACAATCTACACACTTATACAATGAATAAAAGGCAGAAGACAGGCCGGCCCCGTGGCTTAGCGGTTAAGTGCGCCCCCTCCGCTGCTGGCGGCCCGGGTTCCGATCCCAGGTGCGCACCTTCGCACCGCTTCTCCAGCCATGCTGAGGCCGCGTCCCACATACAGCAACTAGAAGGATGTGCAACTATGACATACAACTATCTACTGGGGTTTTGGGGGAAAAATAAATAAAAATAAATAAATAAATAAATAAAATAAAAGGCAGAAGACGTTTCTAAAATATTATAGTAGAAGATACTTCTATTCCTGAGAATCATAAAAAATTTCATTAATGGGAATTTAGAAAATAAGATTAAAAAGAAAAATACATAATTTAATACACTACATATTATGCCTTTTTTATTGTAAAGAACACATAATCAATAGTCACACCATTCTAGCTGAGAAAGGAAAAGAGCTTGTGCATTCTATCTGGCGAAACTAAGGCAATAAGATGTGACAGATTTGCTTAAGGTGATATGCTTGAACCGGAGTGGCAAACTGTCTTTTGCCTGGCTGCTCCAATAAACAAAATGATTGTAACCTGCTTTTTATGTTTGACATACCTGTGTCTGTTAGTGCCCTTCTCCTGGACACCTGCCATATGAATCAAAAGTCTTGATCAACTAAAATTTCTGTGCTGATACCTGGTAACTTTAGAGCAATAGGAAGATGAACAACTGGTTATAATCATTCTTTTCTAGTGATGTTAAGATGCAAAGATATTAGAGATAGTTTTTCATATTAAGAGTCTTCTTTTTTTCTGGATCAGATACAGTAAACAAGAGTCAAACACATGCAGAAATATGTAATTTAAAATTTTATGTTGCGTTTCGTTGAAATGTTAGCTGAATAATATTGCTTTGGCACATATGTTATATTCATGTCAATATGTTTCATATGCTAAAAAGATCTGTGCAAAAGTGCCTAGCCTTCCCTGTTTACAAAAGAACTAAACAGCTGTGTAAGTTGATAGAAGAAGAGAAGAATTGAATTAAAAAAGTTCTAGGATCAGTTGAAATTATTCAACCACACTTATCTGATGAGTCTTTGTGGTTTAACATAGAAAATAAAATATAATATACTTACGAGGATAATATTCACTGGATGCTCCAAATGAGAGAGAAGAACCAATTAATTAAATTAAATGTCAGAGGGCTCTTTCCCTTTCTTTCTCTTTGTTAAGCTATGTTAAATTTCTTCCACTCGGCTTCTTTCTTAGACTCCATTTTGCCAACAAGTTAAACATATAATAATATTAAACATATAATATAATGTTTAATTACATTAAACATATAATACATATAATATATATATGTACTCACTAAGTTACAGTGAAAGTTATGAAATGAGTATTAACGTATAGCATTTGACTATAGGAAGAATCGTGAGACCTTCTATAATGCTATATTCCAGCCCAGATTCTTAAATTAATTACTATATTTAAGACTATATGACTAGCCACAACGATGGAGGAAAAGTCAGCTAGGAATGTTGTAACATAATACCCTGATAACTTCTTAGAGAAGTCACTCTTTTGAATAGTTCCAGATCCAAATTTGGCAGTATAATATCTTAAATTTTTCATTGCCGTATTTGCCTAATTTGACCAATACACCTTTTCCTTCTCTTCCTCTCTCATCTTGGAAAATTAATTCTTTGTTAATTCCTTAGCAAAAAGATCCACAGCTGAGAGGACAGCTCAGCCACAAATCATCCAGAGAAGTTAGAAATTTTTCTCCATCAAATTGGCCTCCATATGGCTGCTGTAGTTCCTGTAGCTTATAATAACTCATCAAATGTTTTATTACAAAGATTTTTAAAATGTCTTCTATGCTATCAAGAAGAAGACATTGAATAACATTGGTTAATGCTGGAATATTGCAAAGATAAAATTGTGTTGTAAATCATATTGGTTTTTCAGCAATGTACCTCAAGTATGTGAATGAAGTAAAGTTTATCTTGTAACCACATTATAAGCATTGTTTGTTTTTTTCCTGAACAAAGAAAAGTTAGATAATTACCCTTTTTCATAAGTACTCTGGAATATGTAAAATGTATACTGCTATATGAGGAGTGTCTTTATAAATAAAACCTATTCAGACATATTGGAGGGAAAAAGTAGTAACTCATATCTTTTAATCTGAATAGCCATTTCTTTTTGTGATCCTATAGGATAGGATTTCCTGGCTGTTAAGTGCCTTTTTATTTCTCTGAGGTGAACTTGGAATGGAGTGTTTGAGATTTTCGGTTTATCTTGATACAAGCTAACTCATTCCTGCTTCAACTATTGTGGTTTTATATTTGAGAGCTTAATTACTAGATCCTTGAATAGAAATTGTGTTATCAAATTCTAAAAAATGATGACAAGATAATTCTAAATGGGAATTTATTTGATCTTAGTATCTATGTATCCCAGAAATTGCTCACATTGCTAAAAAATTTGGATTGAGGGAAATAAAATTGAAGACTTTACTGAATGATATTAATGGGATGTGGACATTCTTTATCATTCTTGTCATCATCAAATATTTGAGAAAAGACTATGTTGATAGCATTATGATATGCATATGTGGATAGTAATTCTTTTTATGTTTATGATTATAAATATCATCCCAAATATGAATCATATAGTTTATGTTTCTAATTTTTAAAACATGAATTGGTAATAGCACAGATATATTTTGTTTTTATTTGCAGTAAAGAATTCCATTCTATAAATATAACTGATAGAAAATAATTTATCGCTTTAAACACGTGGATGAAAATACTGCCACATACAGAGATTGAGACTGAAAATAAATTACTTCAGTGACGGGGGAGAAAGCCCCAATGAGGAAATCATGAGGTGGAAACAAACACTCCTCTACAACAATGAGAAATCTTTTAAGCATGAAGAAACTGTAATATATGTGGCACTTGTAGGTACGTTAAGATAAAGCATCCAGGAGCCAGTAAATTTTTTCATGCTGTCAGAGTGTTCAACGGTGCATATGAGCTGTCGTACTTCAGTCATCAACATCCAAAAAAGCTTAGCATTTTAGAAAACAACTTTGCAATAGAAACAATTCAACTTCATGCTAACAGGCATATGGATACTAACAGATCAAGTAAAATAGCAGTTGTCAGTCTCTAAATCTTTACTCTCTTTCTTCCACTACCTTTTTGACCAGAGCCCTGTAGCATCTAGTATCAATATCCTCCTTTTCTTTTTACTAAGACCCAGAGAGAGAGAGGGAAGGAAGAGAGGGGGAGAGAGGGAGGGAGAGGGAAAGAGAGAATGAATCAGAAAAGTCAGGAAGCGCTAGAGGGCAACAGGGTATGTGGTTCCCTGAAATTCTTTGTGATCATTTTGGTTTCTATTAACATTGGGATTTTCTGGGGAAAGAGAAGCAGAAAAAGAAAATATTGAGAAAGTGTGTGTGCTCATCCCATTCCCATGTTATGCCTTAATTTATAGGACATTCTGGAACTACCTTTCATGTAAAACATTAATACAAATGTCATCTGCATGTAAAATCAAAAGAATCTAGGAATTCATTAAATTAGAAAAAGAAAGCTCTATCGGCTCCTTCACTGCCCCCCCCCAAAAGAAGTTCTGATATGTAAGATTTTGGTTTCTCTAATGCTCAAAGTAGAGTTAATGCTGCTTTGCAATTCTAAATTTGAAACTAGGAAAAAATATTAGATTGGATGTTACATTTATTAATTCTATAATCTTTTGTATTTTACAGGAATCTATTCTATATTCTTAAAATAGCATATACAACTAAAAACAATTAATGCATCAGCATTTTACCAATTATATCTTCCTCCTCTTTAAGACTTTTCTTTTTTTTTTTTTTTTTTTTTAATTTTTTGTTTATTGCAGTAACATTGGTTTATAACATTGTAAAAATTTCAGGTGTACATCATTGTACTTCTATTTCTGCATGGACTACATCATGTTCACCACCAAAATACTAATTACAACCCATCACCACACACATGTACCGAATTATCCCTTTCACCCTCCTCCCTCCCCCCTTCCCCTCTGGTAACCACCAATCCAATCTCTGTCCCTATGTGTTTGTTTATTGTTGTTATTATCTACTACTTAATGAAGGAAATCATACTGTATTTGACCTTCTCCCTCTGACTTATTTCACTTTGCATTATACCCTCAATGTCCATCCATGTTGTCACAAATGGCTGGATTTCGTCGTTTCTTATGGCTGAGTAGTATTCCATTGTGTATATATACCACAGCTTCTTTATCCATTCGTCCCTTGATGGGCACTTAGGTTGCTTCCAAGTCTTGGCTATCGTGAATAAGGCTGCAATGAACACAGGGGTGCATGTACCTTTGCAAATTGGTGTTTTCAAGTTCTTTGGATAAATACCCAACAGTGGAATAGCTGGATCATATGGTAGTTCTATCGTTGATTTTTTGAGGAATCTCCATACTGTTTTCCATAGTGGCTGCACCAGTTTGCACTCCCACCAGCAGTGTATGAGAGTTCCCTTCTCTCCACAACCTCTCCAACACATGTTGTTTCCTGTCTTGTTAATTATAGCCATTCTGACAGGCGTGAGGTGATATCTCATTGTAGTTAAGACTTTTCATGTTTATTACTTACTTTTCATTGCAGTGTACCTTTACAATACTAGCATTTAGGGATAAAGCATTCAGGTATGATTCCTCCATAGGAATTCAAATGCCATTGTTTTAAAGCCAGAACCAAATGCTAATATATTAGATATATTATATAAATATATATATTTAAATCTAATATGTTTGATATATTTTATCTTACATATGAATACATTTGTTTTTGGAGTTCTCATTCTGCATTTATAGAAAACTCATACTGTATTCTCCCAGGGGACAGAGAATGATCAGAAACATTATGTAATAAACACATCGTTAAAATATATTATATTTACTCTGTGTTACTGTGTACCCAGAGATAAGCAAGCCACAGTTCTGGTGTTCAAGGAATATATAGTTTATAGGGAAGAGAGACAAGAAATTTAATTACTTACTATTCAAATGTGGTCTAAAGACCAACATATGGACATCATCTGGGAGCTTGTTAAAACTGTAGAATCTCAGGCCATACCCCAGACCTACTGATGTCTAATATGCATTTTCCCAGAATCCCCAGGTGATTTGTATGCACACTAGAGTTAGAAAAACACCCTAATATGAACCTGAGTAAGGTTACTGTCATGAAACCTAGAAGAAACAAGGAAGTAGCGAAGTTTGAAGATGGGAAGGTGGGATGGTGGGATGGAAACATCCTGGTGCCTGTACTTTGTTCTTCAAACAGAAGCGAGATTGCCAGTCAGATACCTTCTACTAGCATGAAAATAAATATTTTTAAAGGAATATTTGTTTTTGAATGTTTTTGGTTTACATATCATTTGGAAAAACAGTCTTATTACTGTTGACAATATGTCAGTTTTACAGAAATATGATTATATAAATCCACATCCATCTTATGGTTTGTAGAGGAATGAGTGACCATGGTGGCTTCTAAGAATAGCTTTGTCAGTTTCTGCAATTCTTCAGTTATGAGTGCAGTGACAACACAGGAAACTTCTCTGCCTCGAGATTGGAACCCAGACCACATCAGTAGAACCATAAAGACGATCACGTGGAAACTGAGGCATTTAAAATCTTTCATGTTTGCAAAGCTTCAAATAGATATGGAAACTAAGAAGGTCACAGCAACATATTTTATCAGGTCTATTTGTGCACATCAACACCGCAGCCACTCTCCCTCTGCCTCTTCCCACTGCCTTCTCCATTCATGTTGAACATGTTGACTGTGGCCAGGAGAGAGTCATAGAGGGAATTGAGCATATTCTCTACTTTATCTTTACATGTTGTATTGGTGTGTTTGAATGTTCTCTCTTCCACATGAAAGACCAAATAAGGGATACCTTCTGAAATATTTTACTGAATGTGACTGTGTATATTTATGACATGTAAGAATCATATATAAGGGCTGACAAAAATGTGTGGCATATGAATCCATAATTCCATGGGTAAGACACAGACACAAAAGTAAAAATAAAGCCTTTACTTTGCAGGTCATATGGAGGTATTAAATTATTTAAAAATAATTCTTGCTAACACTCACCATATTTACTTGTGGTATACCTCAAAAGGCCTTGTATCTTTTGTAATATAATAGTTATTATCTGGAGTCAAATTAAAAAAATAAAAATAGTTACAAAGGAAAACATCCTATTTCTGGAACTTGATCCAGTTATTTTATTAATAATGAATTGATTTAATTAGGCATAGTCATTTTTAGCTTTTGCATGTCTTTTTTATTCTTTATATATCAGGTTTCAGATCTAATTATAGATCGATTATAATTCATTGTCATTGTTTATGTTTTATATCAGTTCAATTGAAGTTTTATTCCTAGGATTAAAAATTCAGAGGGAAATGCCTGGACACAAAAACTGACTTGATAAATTAGAAAAGGCAGATAAGTTTTTATATACCACATGAGAATATCTTACAAAGGACTTGATGTTTTTTCCTAATAAGTTTGAAATGTCTTAAGGGTTTCTAAATATCCAGTTCAATTAATTCCCTTCTGAATTGCAATCCCGCTATTAGAAACTTTTTGTAGGATTATTCCAAACAGTAAGTTTTATTATAAATGTATGATTATATTTATTTAGATTATAAACAGACTTCATAAATCCTCTTCTGCAAGTGCCAGGGATAAATTTGTTAAACGTAAAATCTTCCTATTTATGTTTAGCCAAGAATTGATGCTTGTTCAACTGGAGTCTATTCAGCAGAACATAATCCACTTCAGTAGTTCAAAAGAAAGGGAATTTAATGCAGATAATTAATTGCACAGGTGATGGAATAGCCGAGAACAATAACTAGTAACAATAGAAATAGAGTAACTTACAGATTGACACCATCAAGAATTCACTAACATTCTTAGACCAGAAAATCAAAGGGAGGGAACTGGAGGACCAGAGCCCAGGATCTGTGTGCCTCTCAGGTTGGATGATAGAACCATGATGGGCCTGGATGGTGGCAGCTGGAGTCACAGAAGAGACAAGCCACTACCATTGGAACTGCTTAGGGGGAATATTTTAGCTATCTCCCTCATCCTGGCCTCCATCTCTCCCCTTTACTTCCCTTGACTGACCCAAGCTGGAAGCCAGCGAGCATGCGAGCAAGAAAATCAGCTTTCAGGAGTCAGAAGGATGAGGAATTGATCTGCTGGCAAGCAGGCCCAAGACCTGCAAAATAATCTTCCGGGTTTTTACAAACAAATGTTAAAACTAAAGTTTTAAAAGCAATTTGTGACAGTAAAGATAGGAATGCACACATTGCCCTCAAACTCAGCCCTCCTGAGAAATCTAGCACCTGCATTTTTCACTCATCAAAGAGGGCAGTGAATGGCAAAAGAAATCATAGCAGAAAGAGAATTATATTAATCAAAGCAATTTCTGGTGAAAGGAGGCATGGAAATCTTTAAGCAGTTATAGAAAGAAAGCTACACTCTTCAAACCACTGAACTGAAAACAAAGCTTCAGATGATAACTATATGATTTGACCAAGGTATCTCAAATTGCTCAGGAAAATCTCTTTCTTTACAGCAATGTTTCAGGCTATTTAAAACAGAATCTCAGTCAAGGAACTAAACAAAGATGCTAGGATTGGACATAGAAGACAGATGAGTTTGGCTGTTATCCACGTAAGAATAGGAGCCAAAATTATGCTGACTAAAATTGGAGCCAAGCGATGTCATATAGATTTGAAAACCATGTTGTGCCAAGGAAGATGTTAATGTTTTTCAATTTTCAGGTTTAGTAAGGATCATAAGTTGTTTGATTTCTTAATCTAGTTTACATATCCTAAATATCTCTGCAACTTTGCAAGGGTCCCCCCTTTTTTTAATTCTAGATTTGACAGTTTGGTCTAGATTCCAAGCCTGATTAGATGTGCGGTATATTCCAGTATTTTGGTTCATTTAGGTATATCATATTGATTTGTGTTGCATGACTTATCAGATGCTATTAACTCATTGGAGTAAAGATATTTTAAAATTATTTATAGCTGTTGCTTAGACCAGCAATTGAGTCAGTCATACCCCTGAAGGAGATATGCTGGGACTTTACCGGAGGTGAAGAGTTCAAGGGATGTTTCCTGCCTTCATTTCTTTGTGCCCTGGAACTGAGATAGAGAAGGATCATCTTTGCTTAGACTAGACCAAAGAAATATGTGGCAAAATCATTTGCAAGGGTGGTATTGGTGAGCATATTGGAGAACATGTTCAAAGAACATGTTCAAATATACATGTGTACATGTATATTTACACACTTGGGGCCTGTTAACATTTCCTAATATTTTAAATTTCTGAAGTGATTACTATAACATTTGGTTTCCTAGATAAGAAATGAAGTTTAACTGGAAAATGAATCTTTTATAAACCCTTTAAAGGTTACCATTATTTTCTTTGTAAATTTATGGATGATAGCTAAAATAATCAAAATCTTCCAGAAGATGATAAACCCCATAAAGTTAAATGGCACTTGTATATTTATACCACGATTTTGTTCCAGAAAGGACTTCCAAAGCATTGTAAGAGTATATAAAATGGAACAAAGTAGCACAAGCTAAAAAGTAGCATGACAAAAATTGAGTGGGATTAGAAAAATGTGTGTGTGGGTGTGTGTGACTGTGTACTGTGGTTTGTTTTTATTGTTAACAGGATGCAAAGCAACCCAAGCAGTACCATTAAATGTTCTAGATATATAAGGCAGTGATAATGATAATAATATATGCCAACATATTTTGTAAATATTATACAAAAATACACATGTGAGATATTATTATAATTATCTCATTTGAGCCTAAAAACACCCGGGAAGAAAGAAAAACATATTTGACTCTACAATTTGTTTTCAGCGGTTTTAAAATCAGAAAATCTGTACCATTTTTCTAAAAACAGACCTCTAAACCTTATCTTCCTCTTCCCTGACTCCCAGCTATTGATGTGACTTTCCTACTATATTACACTTTTATAGAATTAAAGACACTTCTCAGTGATTGGATCTCCCAATTTAGAAACCTGAAATCTATCTCAAAATCTGAAGTCAGCATTTGAACCATATCTCTTAATCTCTGCTCCTTACCAACTCTTAGGTGATAAATTTCATCAATCTGCATCCCTGGATCCCTTACACAGCCCACTTTCTCTGCTTCTGCTTCCAGACCACAGAATATTGTCGGTAAGGTCTGTGGTCCTGGCTTTTTGTCTTGCCCACCTTCTCTCCCATCCTGTACATCATCTACACATCAGTTCTCCCAGCCCTCACTTGCTGCAGCTTCCTTTCCTGCTGACTTCTGCTTTGGGTCAATTGTGTAAATATACCACCCTTCACAAGCATCCCTTCACTGTCTGATGCCCCATCTGGCTGAGCTACTCTAATTTCTCTCTCACTTTTGTCCTCATCCCTCCAGGCCCTCTCAGGACTTTAATATGTATTCCTTCTCACCTCCCTTGTCATCACCTTCCAGTTAGGATGTTCTGTCTGAGTTCCTCTTCCTTCTTCTCCTATCATAGTCCCGCATCAGTATCTTTCTATTTACGAGAATACCTAAAAGCATCTTCAAAAACAAGCACTTAGCTCATTCATTGCTTTTCTCTGTTATGTAAACACAGCCACTGCCTTATGGAGCTCACAATGCAGCAGGGTGAGAAATGAGGAATTAGTTATGATGTAGTAAGTTATATGATGGAAGAAGGTCTCAAATACTACAGGAGCCCAGAGGACTCTGGAGGAGGGCAGTGAGAATAGTAACTTTGCCAGGACTATGTGACATTTCAACTAGATCTTGAGAGATACACAAGAAAATGTGGCAAAGGGCTTTAGAGGAAGGAACAGCAAGGGTACAGGCTTGGAAAGCATGAGAACATGATGTAAAGAAGAGTGTCAAATACCTAGATGTGACCAGAGTGCTAGGTTTAGAAGACGAGTGGTAGGAAATGGCACGAGTCCTGTAGGTTGGGGTTTCCTACAGAACCCAGGTACATCTGATTCTAAAACCTGTGCTCTACAGCATTCTCTGAGGAAGCCCTGTTAAACCTCATCTATAATAAATCCATAATCTAGTTCAGAAGCTAGTTTACTCAAAGACGCAGGACTCTGCACTACCAGATGTTATAATGCAGGCTTTGCAAACTCAACGACCTACAAAGGCCAGACAGTAACAACAATCTGTAGCTCTATGATACTCTGTGATTCAATAGGCTTATGATAAATATGGTGCTGTGAAATCTGGAGAATGGATGTACCATTTAAATATAACTGCATCTTCTTAGGTCTACAGGTAGATGTCATGGGAAATGCCAACCTAATGTTGCCTGATATTCCCCTTTTCCAGAAATCCTGGAAATCCAGATGTTAGCTAATAACTAATTTAAACTTTTAAAAGTGGACCAATACATTGGGAACAAAACAAGCAGGTCTGTAGTCCATGAATGGCTCTCCAGCAATCAGTTTACAGCCTTTAAGACCAGAAGCCTTTCTTTTTCTGAGGCTAGCCAAAGAGCATAATTGGAAACTGAAATGTATTAAAAACAGCAGGAAAAAAACAGCATACTACTTAAAATCCTTCGATGGCTTGGATTCTGATTGGTGTGAAATCTAGCATTCTTCATAGCCAGCAAGGCCCAGCGTGATCTGGCAGCTTCCCAAATCTCCAGCTTCCTGTCAACCACCTTTCTCCTTGCTTGCCACAGTCCACCCACAACAATCTTCTAGTTTCTCAGAAGTGCTAAGCTCCTCCCCCTCAGATATTTGCACATGTTATCACCTCAGCTTAGATTGTGTTTCCTCCTCTTTTCCACCGGTAAATTCTTATCCGTCATTTTGATCTCTGGTTAAAATGCCACTTCATCAGGGAAATGACCTCCACAGATATGACATTTAGTCCACTCTTAAGCTTCTGCCTCATGTCACTCTGCCTTTTCCTTTAGAATTTTTTGCTATGGTAATTAAATACCTATTTGAATTTTTGGGTTATTTGATATCTATCTGTCCCACCATTCTATAGCTCCATGAGGGCAGCATCTGTCATCATAGAGTGGCTTTCACACAGTAGGTACTCATTATTAGTTGAATAAATAAATGAGGGATTTGTCTGTTCATAAATCCGGTTTCACATTTAGCATTTCTTGTAAGATTTAAATAAATTAGTCCATGCAATATGTTTAGCACAGTGCTAGGAAGACAGTAGTTGCTCAATTAAGTGTTAGATATTCTTAGATATATATTTTCACTTCCATGGTTAGAAACAGAAAAGAAAAAGATACAGAAGCACAACTTATATTTTATAATGCAGTTTCCCCAGATGTCTTATATTGGGTTTTCCAGAAAGTAGACCCTGAGGCAAGATTTAGGTGCAAGGTTATAACTTTGAAGGTAAACCCAGGAAGCACGGTAATGGAGTGGGAAGGTGAGGCAGGGAGGGGAGGAAAGCCAATAAAGAACCTGTTAACTAGTGAATCCCCACTGGGCTCACTCTTGCTGGAGACTCTCTGAAAGGCTGTGCTAAACATAACCTCAGGCTTGTCCCACCAATGAGCAAGACAGCTGGCTTACTGGTACACAAACTTCTGTCCCTCATTAGCTGGGAGTTGCTTCTGGGAGCAACGCCTGCCTCTAAGAAGTGTCAAAAGAAAATCCTGAGGCTTTTTTTTACCTATTGATTTTGCCCTATTTTTTGCCATGATCTCTGAGGGTCTTCTTTTTAAGAATCACATGTGCTTTCTTCATAATAAGTGTTTGTTTTTGCTAGCATTATTTGGTACAATATTTTTGTCAGGAAATTTGGTAATGTGTAGCAAACAAATGCATTACCTTTGACACACAGAAGTCTACCTCAAGATGCTTTTCCTAAGGCAATAATTATGAATATGTGCTAATATTTTTATTATTTTACAGATATATTTATTTTTTAGAAATTTAGAAAACTCTTAAAAATATGTAGAAAATAAAAGTTAGCAGCAATGTCACAACACAGATGTAAATATTATTTATATTAAATATAAAATATTTATAGGTGTTTTCAAAAAAATGAAATTATACTACAGTACTCATGCTGGAATTTTTTATGTATTTTTTATGATGAGCGTTTGCTCATGGTTTTAAAATTTTTTCATAGGGCTCGTGTGTAATAATGGTGTTATCCTAAAACATTCTGAAGCACATTTGAACAGAACATACTAATATTTAAACAATTACATAACACTCAGTCCCATAATATTCTGTCTAAGGCTAGATACACAGTAAGCACCAAATAAATGAAAAAAATAATAATAACAATTAAAAAAGAGAGGAGTTAATGTCAGACCAAAATATTTATTTCCCTAATGAATGGCTCAGGCTATCAGTAGATACTTCTGTTACAATGTTGTTGGTGCCAAGCGTGCGCCATAATGCTTCAGGGTTTATTATGATGTGCTTCCCTGCCTTCCTCTCTTCCTTGTCCATACTCCATTTTTGTGTCCCCTGCATACCAGTGCTGAGATGGCGCCTTAGCATTGGGTCCAGAAACATGTTGTCTTATTTCATGCCTTCCACTCTTCACATTTCCAACCTCCGCTCTTCTCACCCTTCCCTCTAAGGCTGATTCTTTCATCTTTGCTCTGGTTCCCTTCCCTTTCTGCTTCCAGAGGAACAATGATGCTCTCCAATCAACATTTAACCTTGCTAAGTCTCTTCCATCTTAAAACAAAACAAAATAAGACAAAATTCTCTCCTCATATTCCAGGTGTCTAATTACTGACCCATCATGTTTCTGTTCACGTCAGTATATTTTGAAAGAGAGGATTTCTTTGACTGTCCTCGATCCTCATCTCTCGTTCCCTCCTCAGCCCTCTGTGATCTGTCTGCTCCAGTGACCCATTCTCAGCAAGGCCACTAGACAGTCCCTCATTTCAAACTTCAGTCATAGTTGACAGCATATTTCATCCCTCTTGGCTGCCATGATACCACAATTGTTGTTCCTTGTTTGCTTGCTTGCCTTATTTTGTTTGGTTTTATTTCGTTTCGTTTTCTGCACAGCCTGACTTCTAAGTTTCCTCTGTGGCCTCTCCATCTTCGTATATTTTATGGTTTCTTCCTCTGCCTGCGCCTTAAATCTTGCTGGTCCTTAGGGATCTGTGCAAGACTCTTTTAAGTCTCATTCTACACACTTTGCATTAGTTCCAAAACTTCAACTCTTATTTATTTGTTAATGACTACGAACATCTATAACTTTATTCCACATGGTTCTCCTTAGCTCAATAAACATCTATTAATTCATTCAAAGAAACATTTTTTTTTTTTTGAGGAAGATCAGCCCTGAGCTAACATCCATGCCAATCCTCCTCTTTTTTTTGCTGAGGAAGACCGGCCCTGAGCTAACATCTATTGCCAATCCTCCTCCTTTATTTTTTTTGCCCCTTTTCTCCCCACAGCCCCAGTAGATAGTTGTATATCATAGTTGCACATCCCTCTAGTTGCTGTATGTGGGATGCCGCCTCAGCATGGTCGGACAAGTTGTGCTTCAGTGCGCGCCCGGGATCCGAACCCGGGCCACCAGTAGCGGAGCACGAGCACTTAACCGCTAAGCCACGGGGCCGGCCTCTCAAAAAATTCTTTAAGGAGTGCCTGGTATATGTTAAGCAAATTGGTACATGCTGAGAACAAAATGATGCACAAGGGACAAGAGTGTAAATAGACAACAAATAAATAAGCAAATAAATTTTAAAAAGCAATCTCTATGGTTATAAGGGATAAAAGGGGACTAAGAAACTGGTGTGATGGAATAACCAGGGAGATGGTGGTTAGTTTGGAGAAAGTCGCCTTGAAGCTGAGAAGAGATGAAATCAGGCAAAAATGCCTGTTGAAGAGAGTTCCATGAGGAAACAGCAAGTACAAATGCTTTGAGGCAGGAAAGAAGTTGATGTGTTTGAGGAACTAAATAGAGATCCATGAGTGTGGATATAGAAATTAGGGTAGGAGTGACATGGCATGAGGTTGAGGAAGTATACAGGAGCCTCAAAGGTCTTTGTGGCACATAATCTAGAGTTTAGATTTCATTTCAAAGGCAATGAGAAGCCACTGAAGCATTTTTAGAAGAGAGAAATACAGTAATTAAAAAAATACATTTTTTTCAGTAAAGTACAGCTAGAGAAAAGTACAGATACCATGAGTATATAGCTCGCTGAAATTATATAAGTTGAACACATCCATGTAACCAGTATCTGGCCTAGGAGTAAAACATTACTCCTATTCCAGATGTCCCCTCAGGCGCTCTTCCCGTCAGTCACTCCTGTCCCCAGCCCAGAGTAACCGCAATCCTGACTTCTAACATGGACTCATTTCATCTGTTTCTGTACTTTACATGAATGCAGTCATACAGTGTGTGCTATTTTGTGTCTGGGTTCTTTCACTTTGCATTACATCTGTGAGCTTCCCCCACGTCATTATGTCTAGTGGTATTTTCCTCATTCCCATGCTGCAAAGTATTCTATTATGTGAAGATTCCACAGTTTATTTATCCATTCAACTGATGATGGACATTCGGGTGGTTCTCAGTTTTGGAAAATTATAAATAGTACTCCTATGAACAATCTAGTACATGTCTTTTGGTGAACATATGCATCCGTTTGATGAGAATATATCTAACAGTGAATTTGAAGGTAATAACTTATGCATATGTTCACCTTTATTAGATTCTACCAGTTTTCTGAAGTGATTATAATATATATTTGTGTGTGTGTGTGTATATGCACATATATATGCATATTTAACTTTTTATTTGGAAAATATTTCAAATCTACAGAAGAATTGCAAGAATGTTTTAAATACTCCTTTATTTAGAATCAAATATTGTTAGTATTTTTCCCAATCTTCTTTGTCACTTGCTCTCTTTATATATATGCATATTACATTTTCTATACCATTTGAGAGTAAGTTACATACATGACGGGATTTTACTTCTAAATACTTTACTGAGTATTCTCTAAAATTAAGGATTTTATTTTACATAATCATTGGATAGTTATCTACTTTACTAAATTTAACATTGATACATAATATTTTTCCTAGCCTATTGTTGATATTCTAGTTTTATTAATTTATCTAACAATGTCCTTTATAGCATTTCTTTATACCAACACAGGGTCACATAATGCATTAGTTTTCATGTCTTTCAGTCTCCTTTATTCTAAGTTCCTCTGCTCTTTTAGTCCTTTATGACACTGAAATTTTTAAAGTCTCACATTTTAGTAGAATGCACCTCACTTTTGAGGTGTCTGATAATTATTCATGATTAGTTTCAGTTTATGCATTCCTGGCTGGAATACAACATAAGCTGTGTTGCATCCTTCTCAGATTATCACTCCTGGAGGCACAGAATATCTATCTATCTGTCCTAGTCAAGGTTGTCTGATTTCTCCATCATTATAGGTACTAATTTTTCCCTTGCTACTAAAAAATTCGAGACACATTTCAAGACCATGCAAATATCTGGCTCCTCATCAAAATCCACTCCCTCTAAATTTAGCTTAAATTGATAATTCCTGCCTGAACCAATGTTTACAGTGAGGTGTGCACGATGATGGTTTTATAACCCCAGCACTCCTTTTACATTTATTAGTCATTACTTAGCATTCTATTGTAAGCAAAAGCCCTTCCTTTGCCTTATTTATTTATGATTGTATGATATACTTTTAAAGAATAATGTTGGTTGCTGTTTAGAGTAGAGTTTAAGTGGGGCGAGAGTGGAAGGAAGGGAGATCTGGCTATGATAAGAGTTAAGGAAAAAGGTAATAAGATCTTGAACGGGCTGGGGATAAATGGGTGAATTTGAGATACGATTGGAGTTCAAATAAACAAGATTTATTTAGATGTAAGGGATGAGAGAGAAGGAATCTCCCAGCTTTCAATCTTGAACAACTGGATGGAGTTGCCATTGGGGAAAGACAGGAGAAAAGCAGCGTTGGGGAAAAGGGGGATTGGTTTCAGATCTGCTAAACTTAAGGTGCCTATCAGACATTGAAGTGGAGATGTTAAGTAGGCAGTTGCAGAAGGCAGTTTGTAACTCAGGATTTTGATCTAGATTGGAGATGTACATTTAGAAGCCAAGATCCTATAGAAGATACCTAATCCTGGAGGGTTTACTTAGGAATAGAAAAGATAAGAGGGTCTAGGATAGACCCTGAGCACATTAGAGTGGGATAGAAAAGAGGGAGCCAGCAAAGAAATCTTAGAGGAGCATCCAGTGAGTTAGAGAAAACCAGTAGAGTGTTCTCTCATGGAAATGCAAAGAAGAGAATGTTTTAAGAATAAAGCAATAGCCAACTGGGTGAAATATATTGAGTTCTGCTGAGAGATGTTGAAATATTCAGTTGGCTACATAGATATGGCCACTTGGATGTCCCACAAGAATCTCCAGATAGTTTGAGTAATCCTTGAGTCTTCTCTACACCCACATTTAATCTATCAGGAAATTCCTTTGACTCTACTTTTGAAATATATACCGAATTCAACCACTTCTCACCACTTCCACTGCTACTCTTCCCGTCTAAGTCACCGCTATTACTCAACTGGCTAATTGCAAGTTTCATAAATGGTCTCCATCTTTACATGTCTTTTTGGTTTATGCTCAACATAGAATGGTCCAGTAAAAAGATAATTCAGCTTATGCCCTTCATCAGCTCTCACTCATAATAAAGGCCACGCTATCTCACTGACTTCATTTCCTACTACTTTATTTAAAAAAAAAATCTTTCATACAGATGGCAAATAAGCACATGAAAAGATATACATCACTAGCCATTGAGGAACTACAAATTGAACCACAGTGAGACATCACTATACCCCTACAGAATGGTTAAATAAATTATAGTGACAGTACCAAATGCTGACAAGGATGCAGAGAAACTGGATCACTAATACATTGCTGGTGGGAATTTTGGTATAGATACTTTGGAAAACAGTTTGGCAGTTTTTTAAAAAAAATTTTATTCTATAAAACTATACATACAATCCATGGTGTTTAGTTACATTTCTCTCTTGAGCAGTAATTCCAGAGGAATAAGAACTTGTGTTCACACAAGAACTGCTCCATGAACGTTCATAGTAGCTTTATTCATGGGGTGAATGGTTAAATGAACTGTGGTACATCCATACTGCAGAATATTACTCAGAAATATAAAACAGCAAATTATTGATAAATGCAACCACTTGGGTGAATCTCAGGGAATTATGCCAAGTGAAAATGCCAAGCCCAAAAGGTTTTACACTGTATACTTCCATTTACATAACAATCTTAAGTGACAAAATTATAAAGGTGGAGAACAGATTAGTGATTAAAAGAGGTTGGGGATGAAAGAGATGGCAGGAGGCGGATGTGGTTATAGAAATGAAGCACAAAGAATTCTTGTGGTAATGGAACCGTTCTGCGTCTTTACTGCGGAAGGTGTTTATACCTACACACGTGATAAAATTGCGTAGAACTAATTACATATACACACGAGTAAAATCGGGGAAATCTAAATAAGATCAGTGCATTGTATTAGTGTCAATTTCCTAGTTGTGATATTATACTATACTTTTACAAGATGTTATGGGGGGGATTGGGTAAAGGGTACATGGATCTTTCTATATTATTTCTTACAACTTCATGTGGATCTACAGTTATCTCAAAAATTCTAAAAAGTTATAAAAAATTACAAATTGTGAAATATAATTATTTACAGAGTACATGAATTATAAATGTACAGCTTATTATAAAGTCAGCATTAATATGACCACCACCTAATTTAAGAATTGGAACATTTTCAACACCATAGAAGGCCCTCACGTGACACTTTACAAACAACCTTTTCCTTCTGTCTTAAAAGTAACTACTATCTGGATTTTTAGAGTAATAACTCCACTTAGATATGAATCCTGAAACACTATAGTGTAGTTTGTCCTGTTTTTGAACTTGCTCAATATTACGTTTTTCAGATTCACTAATAGTTGCCACGTGAGCTGTAGTTTGTTTTTTGTTGTCGCTATATAGTATTCTAATATATGAGTTTACCACAATTAATCTATTCTGATTGTAACAGATGTTTGCTTTTCTTCCATTTTTTACTAATATTAATAATCTTTTAAATAAATAATCCTGTACCTATATTTTAAAGTACATCAGGATATCTCAACTTTGGCACTAGTGACATTTGGGGCTGAATAATTCTTTCTTGTTGGGAGGGTGTCCAATACATTGTAGGATGTTGAGCAGTATCACTAGGATCTACCTATTAAATTCCAGCAGCACTTCCCCTCCAAGTTGTGAAAGTAAAATATGGCTTCAGATGTTGCTAATGTCCTCTGGGGGCTGGAGGGGATTACCACTGGCTGAGAACTACTATGTACATATATGTACACTTCCTCAAGGATGTATAACTGGAGTGGAATTGCCCTTAATTATCAACTTTAAATCCAGAGAGAATGCTAAAATATTTAATAAATTATTTTTCTCGTTTGCATGTCCATTCCCATGTATAAAAGGTCTCACTTTTTCACATCCTTGCCATCATTAGGTATTATCAGACTTTTAAATTTTAGCCATTCTGGTTTGTTGACAGCAAAATTTCATAATCATTTTAATTTACATTTTATTCATTACTAATTGGATTCTCTACCTTTTTTTTATATTTATTTAGTAACTTGAATTTACTCTTCATGAAGTGACTGCAAATCTTTTACCATGTTTCTACTGGATTGTGTATCTTTTAAAAATCGATTTGTAGGAGTTCTTTTTTTATTATTATAGCACATTCTGAATATAAGCCCCCTTTATGCAGTATATGTACACACACACACACACACATCAAATCTTCTCCAGCTCAATGGTTTACTTGACAATGTGATTCTATAACAGGAAAATACAAAGGCCAAGAATAGCCAGTACACTCTTGAAAAAGAACAAAATGGAAAACCTGTTCTACTAGATATCAAGACCTACTAACATCACATTAAGACAGTCTGGTATCGGTTCAATCATAGATAAACAGACCAACGGAATCGAATAGAAAGCCCCAAAACAAACTCACACATATTCATATGCTTGATTTAAGAGGAAGATAGCATTACAGAGCAGTGGAGAAAGACACATATTTCAATAAATGAAGCTGGGAAATTAGTATACATTAAGAATATAAAAAATAATTTAGGAAGATAAAAAGTAATTCCTATCTGACACCATTCATAAGAATCAATTCTGGGCAATTTATAGATCTAATGTTTAAGGCAAAACAATAAAGCATTTAGAAGATAATATAAGAAAATAGTTTAGTAATCTTGGTTTTGTAACGTAAATAGGACACAAATTTTAAAATAAGCATAGATTTGGGGGCCAGCCCGGTCGCGTAGCAGTTAAGTGAGCGCACTCTGCTGTGGAGGCCCGGGGTTCAGATTCGGGGTGCGCACCAACGCACTGCTTGTCAAGCTATGCTGTGGCGGATTCCCATACAAAGTGGAGGAAGATGGGCACAGGTGTTAGCCCAGGGCCAATCTTCCTCAGCAAAAAAAGAGGGAGATTGGCTACAGATGTTAGCTCAGGGCTGATCTTCCTCACACACACAAAAAAGATAAATTTGACTGTTTTAAATTAGGAAGTATTTATCAAAACCTTGTTCTTGCTGTTCCCTCTCCAGAATGCTGTTCCTCTACCAATGCACATGGCTCACTCCTTCACATCTTTTACTCAGCTTTCGCCTTCTCAGTGAAGAAAATTTGCCTGGCCACCCTATATAAAACTGTCATGCTCCCTCCTCCCTACTGGTCACATTCCTCATCACCCTTTCCTGCTTTTTTTTTTTTTCTCCTTAGCACTCAACACCATTTAATGTGGTGAAGCTCCTTGAGGGCAAAGTCTTTTTTATTTTAATGTATATTCCCAGCACCTACTACAGTAGTGAGTGGGGAATAGTAGGCACTAAATAAACACAAGTTCAATGAATAAATCTTCCTCTTCCAAGCTTTCTCTGGCTCTTATTTTTTCTTTCTCAAATCCCCAGTGCTCAAACAGAAACCCATGTGCCATGTGAGACGATCCTCCCCCCAGCACCTCACACACGACCAAGTCCTAAATATGTCTCGAGTGTGTTTCTGTCCGCATCCACTGGTACCCCCTCGATCAGATCAGGGTGCCGTCATCTCTGACGTATCCTACTGCAGCCACCTTCTGACGTCTCATTCCAGTTTTTTATCTCCTGTGTTATGATCCTTTCACTGCAGCCTGAGTGACATTTCTTAATACTGATTAAGGAACCATCTTTATTTCAGTGTCTCCAATTTTCCTCGAGATGAAATGCAAGTTCTTTCATGATTCCCAAAGCCTCCATTTCTTCATTCTCCGGCCTCATCTCTAGCCCATTCCTGTAAAGTGCCCCCCACTCTTTCTCCCTCCCCACTCCACTATATTTTTCTCCATCCCTTAGCTTTGCACTTGGCTCATTTTTACTCTTCCTTCAGGTCTCAACTTGAATATTTCCTCCAGGCGGGCTTCTCATTCCCCTTGATGTCCTGGTTGACTTCTTCCCTCTCTCCCCGATATGCTGCCATAGCAACCTATCTTCCACCATGACGCTTTATCACACAATATTTGATTGCCTGGATACTGGCCAGTGTGTGTCCCCCACCAGACGTAAAGATGATGGTGAGGACCATGACTGTCTTGGCCTTGAGCCTAGCAGGATCTCCAGTGCTCTATGGTGTTGCAATATGGTATTTAGATGCTCAGCAAATATATGTTGAATAATAGTGCCCTCTCTATTCCACAGAAAACCCCGAGTTTATAATGGAGAGAATCAACTGATAATAGAGCGTGAAATTTAAAAAAGTAGAGTACTATGGTCAGAGTATGTGTCCTTGTGTGGGCAACTGCATGAACATATGCAGTCAGCATGGTCATCGTGAGTATTTTCTAGAAATCATTCATAACTTTAAAAAGTTAAAATTCTTATTGTGATTATTATTATTAAAAGAGGACAGCATTGCAACAAATTGATAGGGCTATTTTTCTTCTATGTTTCCTCAGTATTATTACTTCAACACCTGAGAATAGATACAAATGTAGACATAAAATATTAATGATTATGAAATTTCCATTTCAAAACATTCAGATTTTGTCTATTCCTGAAAAAATTATTTTGAATTTATGCAAAAGTTTAGCCTATTTGAAATAGATCTTACATTAACGTATTCAAAATAATGACTAAATGTCAAGTAGAGTTGCTACTTCTGATTATTATTAACTGTGATAAACAAAATCTACAATTGCTTGCAAAGAGATGACCACCCCAAAATATCAAGGTAAGCTGCTTTCAATATTTGTTCTTCTTTCTTCCAATTCATTATTCCAGAAAATATGAGAAAAAATTAATTCAGTGCAATTCATAAGTGCTGCTAAGAAGGGATATATTAAATCAAGGTCCTTTCCAAAATCATGTCCCTCCTGAAAAGTGGCATATTTCTCCTAAACTTAATAACGGCAGCAAAATTAGAGGCAAAACTTCTGCTGTGTATTTCTGAATACGGAGCAAAACTGCTCTACATCCAGACCTCACCCTGTAGAGTCAGTGGCTGCCAACATCTGACAATATCGGGGAGATATTTGATCACAGTCCTGACAATCACTGAGGAGGATGCAGGGAAAAGGGTACACTTAGGCACATATGGTGGGAACTGCCCCCTATTCAGGGCTTCTGGAAATTGATATGCTCCCAGATTGACGAAATTGCAGGGTGTGATCTCCGTCTGGAGTCCAGGGACTTTCCTCTGGGAGAGCCTGGCGCTAGGACATATGCGTCAGGACACTTGCAGACGAGAGACTGAATGTACGAGAATGATACAAGTTGTCTATTGGCCACAGAACATGAGACATTCTTCATTTTTCAATGGGTGGGGGGCAATCTGGGCACAGAAACATTAGCAGCTCGTGTCAGCGTAAATGGTCACCCAAGAGCATTGGCATCCCCAGAATAAAAGTCTTAGTCACTAAAACTGTTAGAAACTGTGTCTTTACTCCTTTGGAAGACTCGAAGCTGTACACTGACATACTGAAAGAGAATTTTTAGAGTAATATTTAGAGGAGGTGGATTGAAATATACTACAGCATGTTTATAAAGGACTATGTTTTTTCATTGTTCACTATTATTCTCAAAAGGAAATTCTGAAAGTAAAAATAGTGCTGTTCAAGTTTCCTGAAGGAAAACTTCAACTGTTTCTATAACAAAATGGCAGTCGTCCTTTTGGCAACCAAGCAGTGTTAAATTTAAAGAAAGTTATGTATGTTTTTGTATGTGTGTATATACGATTCTTGTATTACACGTAGAACAAGGGCTGCTGCCAGAAATTCCACACAAATCCCAATGTTTTATTGTCACGAAATTCTGTGGGAATGACAGTACTTCCAGAGACAGAAGAAAGAGGTTATGGACCAACTAACAGAGCCAGCAAAAGGAAATGTCAAAAGGGACAAACACACAAAAATGTAACTAAAGGGAAGTACTGTCCAAACCTGAGGCATGTAGAAAATACTGTCAAAGAAGTAAACGTGTCAGTTATGCTTTACTATATCCGACAATACAATAAAAAGCTGGACTTCTTTCTTTGCTTCATTTCCCACTACCTCAATCACAATAGAGACTTATAACACTTTAACTATAAATATATATATATATATAAGTACATAATATACACGTGTATATATACATATATATGCACATAAATATATATACACATATATATTTTTAAATATAGAATCTCACTGTTTTGATTTATAAAATATTAAAATTCATTTTCTCAGAATGGTTGGGAACATAAGCTACTCTGATTAAGTAAAGGCTATATTTGGCTTAACTGAGATTTATTATATATAATGTGTGATGTATCCAATTTCAAAGACTGTGAATATGGTAAATAAACACAATACACTCATATCCTAAATGTCTTTAATCTTTTTCTTTTTGGATGATTTAGAATATGCTAGCATGTCTTCCAGTAAATATAAGTTATTAGAATAATTAATATGTTAAATTCTAATTTAAATTAGAGTATTATTAATAAACATTAAATCAGAATGCTATTTAGAGTTTAAAATACTAATTAACAAAATGAAAATATTTCCTTATTTGAGGCATGGCTGTATAATTTACCTTTATGTTTGAAATTGGCCTATATGCACATTTTGGTTGTCTGGGAGGTGCCCACCTAACCTCAGATTGTTCAAATTCCACTCCTTAATATTTTAATTTTTCTTTCTGCCTTTGACTATTCATTGCCTTGTCACAACTCCATTACAGAAGCATCATGATATTTTTAAAAGGGAAAACAAAACATAAAATACTATTTACAATATGTAACATGTTTTGGGTCTACTATATTCCCCATTTTGCAGACAAGAAAACTTTGGGGTTTGAAATGACTTGTCCAGATGCACACAGCATTAAGTGGTAGACTCCTAAACTATCAGGATTGAATGCAAAGACAATTATTTTGTCCTGTAAAATGGGCCAATAAACAATTTTATACTAATTTGGAAGTTTAAAAGTCAGAAAAATTACTGCTAAGTTTAAATAAAATGAGGTTCTCTAAGCAGTAATGAAATGTTTCGGGAACAGGGACATGTCCAGAGACTTTGCATTCCCAGTAGGAATGGACAAGGGCCCAGCCAACAGAGCTCAGCTTCAGTGACCACAAAGGTGGCCGAGTGAGGCGGGATTTGAACTCCGGCTCTGGCACCAGAGCTTGAAGTTGTAAACACTGTTCTATGATGCTCTACTACTAGCAGTTTTGCCAATTACTAGAAACGGTGTTGAAGTGGTTGTTAAAAAATCCTTTACCCTATTGATTAAAATTATATCTGTGATCTTTCCCTGGACTAAAACAATCCCGTTCCTTTCATACTACAGACTATTGGCAATCAGCTAAAATTTTATCCAAACTGATGAGGGAAATTAGTTATATAACATTAATAACAATCTGCTAATTCAGTCAAATGAAGTATTGGTACAATGGGATACTTCTATAAATAGAAATATCCTGTACAATTTGTTCAGAAATGAAGATTTTTTAAAAAAGAAGGACATATTTCTGAAGTAATTATTTCAAGTGGCTCAATATTAGCTAATAGATTAGAATGAGTTCTAATTAATATATTAATTGTCTGAACATAAATGGTAATTTTAAAGGTCTTAAAAGTGGTTTATTCTCTTAATTAGATAACCATTTCCCTAAAATTATTAATTATATTATGAATTTTCTCTACAAGCTGGTTTAAGATAATTCATATACAGGGAGCACAAGATTACTTTATAATGAATTACTTTAAGTTCCACATAATAAGAATTCAAATTAGCGTTTTCTTTTAGGTAACTTAACATAAATATGCATATGCTACAGATTGAGAAAGATTTACAATTCTTTAGCTCTTAGAAGAAAGAAACTCAATCAAACATAGTATAATGATGCCCCTGGATAATTATAATGAAGTAATAACTGACCTTAGCCGTGTACTAAACTGTGACATCTTGAATTCAATTGCCAATATAAACTACAATTACCAAATCACTCTGTGGTTTAGAAAATCAAACCATATTCTTTCCCGCTATTCTTCTGGCTTGGCATTACCTTCTAAATTTCAGGCTTACCCAGGTCTGCTGTGGTGTAGCAACTGCCTACATTTATTGACAAGCAAACATTTTCTGATCTGTTGCCACATAGGAAGGATCACCCAAACTGAGAGGCCAGATTAAAAATTGAAATTCTGTCAAATGTCCAATTCTCAGCATGACTTATTATTTCGTATTGTCATTTTCTGTACCCACAGAGTTAAGTCTTGTTAATTTTAGCACATTTAAAAGAATCCTAAATCATGGGTTTAAAACTAATGGGGCTGAACAGACATTTATTTATCCTGCGAAGCAGGCCAATAAACAATTTTATGTTTCCAAATGGCTAATTTGGAAGTTTGAAAGTCAAAGAATGTATTGCTAATTTTAAGTAAAATGGATTACTTCAAGGAGGCAGAAAAACAAACATAACACATGCTGAAAAAATATTCTTGCATGATCTATCCGATGCCCGCCTTTACTGACAAGATATATCAGAAAATAGAGAGCTTCAGTTCTTCAGTTGCCACTTAAGATGCACAGTCTCGGGGAGTGTGAGAAAAAGGCATGAACCCATTTGTGTTGCCTCAGTTCTTTAGGTCTGAAACAAAATTCATGTCTAAAAACATTAGTTGGAGTTAATGGCCCAAGAGTTTGTCATGATTTACCTGGCACAGTGAATTCCCTTGCTGTTTACACTTAAATTTTTTTCTTTTCTTTTCTAGTGTTCATTTCAGTCATTGACATATTAAGGTTAAAAAAAAAGAGACAGTGAACATGGATTCCCTTAAATGGAGTTCTCAGAAAGTCGAGAATTTACCAAATTGGGCACATTTTCAGTCTTCATAAGGAAAGCTTTAATTTACAATCACTGTGAAACCCCATGATACACTAAAAGAGTACATTGTCAAAAGTACCAAACTATTGGGAAAAAGATGTTAAAGTGATGATATTTCTAATTTTAGTCTATCCCTATATTACAGTCCTATAGCACCTTTCCTCCAACGAGATCGGGATGCCTTATATTTAGAAAAAGACGGAAATGCAAATCAAAGTGTAATTTTCCCCAGAATTATGTTGAAAAGATTAAAAGTCATAGAAAAAGAGGTAAAGGGCATTAGAAAAAAAATAGAAGCATGAACAATAGGAATCCGTGCAGGTCCTGGGAAGTTATCTGACTTAAGTGTTATGTTTTTGCTGCTATCTTCTCTAAATTTAACAGCAAGGATAGACAACAGATGCTGTCCAAGGGAGACCTCTGTTTGGACCCATCTAATATGTCTCTATGTAGCACCATAATTTGACCATTTCTATAATTCCCAGGCATCATTAAGGCTTAGTTCATAATTTCCCTTGGAAAATTATAAAATATCCAGGCTTGTCTTACGAGTTTTATTTTGCATATGTGATTTTGTGCCTGATGACAGTGGGAGGGAAGGTCACTCAGAGATTACTTTGCAGCTATTCCGGACATCTTTAGGATATCTTTATTCAGATATTTCTCAGAAGTTATGAGCTTTATACCAGTGCTTTCATTCTATTTGGGTTTGGTAAATGTTTTGTGATATCAAAAGCTGCCAATGAAAAACTTCCAATAATTCAGAAACACTAAAACACAAATTTCATTTTCACTTATCTAGTGGTATCTATATATATGGATGGAATCTGAATTAAGATGGCCTATGTTCAAATCATGCTACATTAACATTCACTAATTACTACCTGAATTACCTTGGGCAAGTTATTTAACCTTCCTGTGCCCCAGTTTCCTCATCTGTTCAAAGGGGCATAAAACATTTCCTACCTCACAGGTTGTTGTGAGGATTATTATGTGGCACATAGAAATACTCAATAAATTTATCTATTAAATGCATTGGAGACATTTTTTGTTCCTCTACTAACAACAGAGAAGAAATTTGATTCATTGCCCCTTGAAAACACTTTATGCCCTGCCTTCAGGGGCTAGCAGCTCATAGTCTGAGAACCATGGGTCTACTATAGGACTCTCCTTAGGGATTTTTGGGATAAATCCTTACACAAGTAAGTGTTTATTGGGGCGTTTTGAGAGATAGTAAAAGGAGACAAGTGTTACGTTGGACAGATCTTGATTATTGCAGAGTTGTTTTGTTTAGCATAGACCCACATGGGCTAGTGCACAAATACAGCAAAGAAATAAATATAAAAAGAGTAACAGTGCTCATTTCTATCTTCTACTCAGCAACTTTTTGCAGTACTCTGAAGTAAGGCAGAGGTTCATCTAACTGTCACAAAAAAAAACCCCAGCTGAACCTGTGTTATGCATCTTCAGAGGACTGCAAAAAATTGCTAAGGAGAAGCTATAGGTATTAAAATATTGAGAATTGTATCAGTTTGATTCCTTAGGATAACTAGAAAATGTTGACCAAATTTCTAAAAGAACTGGATAACGCTGCCAGTGGCAGTAGAGAACGCCTTCATATGTCTCTGCCGTGAGTGCCCCCTAGAGGCAGGGATGAGAGCCCTGGGCTGTCTAAATCTAGAGGTCCTGGGAACTGAGTAGAAGGCACTAGAATTTGGGGTTTGGTCTTAGGTTCTGCACCAAGCTAACATGAGGCTGATCTCAGGCAGGACAAAAATATCAATAGAGTCTCCAATTCATACTTAACACAGTAAATCTTTTATTTTGGATTCTTATTGTAAATAATAAACAAAATCATGAGATATGAAGATTTATCTTTCCATTTTTTTAACTATGCTGATTCCTGAAGTAGACCTGAGCTGATTCACGGAATATATTCCATGGGAAGATACCAAATTTGTTCAAACAGGTAAAGTACACTTATGAATATTCAGGTGTCCACTTACCTTCCACGAATCCCCAGAGAACTGGGAGGTTTATGGGCAGCAACAATTCTTAAGCAGTGTTTCTAAACATACACCTTCTGTTGGAAAATATAAATTATTAATTGTTATCTTTACTATCTGGTCAGATGCGATTTAAAACCCAGACTACTCTGTTTCCTAGTTCAGATTTTCTCATTCCATTCGTTTGTACCCTCATCTCAAAGATTTTCCCAAGATTAAATGAACTTTCCGAATCCTCTGACAGGTAGTGTCAGCCTGGCTGCCCTCCTGGGTGCGGAGTCAGCACTTCGAGACCCAGCACTCTTCTTCATTGATTGATAAGCGACACCACCTGCCCAGGTTTATAGCCAGAGACATAGGAACAGACAGTCTGGCTACAGCATGGAGCTTTACACACACACACACACACACACACACACACACACACGCCACTGAAATGAGAGTTCTTTTTTAAGGTCTAACAAAAAACATAAAGCTATAAAATACTTTATGTATACAACAGTTTCACATACATAGGAACAATTGAGTTTTTCTACCCTTGATTCTAGCAGCTTGCGCTCAATCATTCATTCATTCATACATTCAGTCAACAAACTTGACTGTTTATCAGGCATTGGGTTCTGTGTATGCTCTAAAAGCTCCAAGTCCAATAGGGGACTTCTCAAAAGGGCAAAGAAAACATGACGTGTGTTAAACAAAGTGCTTGGAGTGCAGATATCTGAATATGAAAGTGGTGTCGGAGCTGGACCCTGGCGGGAAAGAGTGGTGAGCAGCCTAAGTGGTCAGAGTGAGACCAGAAAAGCAGAGGGAAGCCGACTTTGCACATCCTGTATGCAAAACTACAGAATTTAGATGATAAGCTATAGACATCTTGGAACCATTGGAGATTTTAAAGTTTGGGAATGACAAGTTTACCTTTGATGTTTTATTTATTTATTTTTTAATTTTTTGTTTATTGCAGTAACATTGGTTTATAACATTGTGTAAATTTCAGGTGTACATCATTATACTTCCATTTCTGCAAAGATTACATCATGTTTTAAAGGCAATAATTCTGGGTGTTCTGTGGAGAATGAGTTGGAGCAGAGAGTGAGGCTCTGGAGACTGAATCCAACAACATTAAATGAGATCGAGAAAGAGAAGCTTAGAGCCCCCAAATAAGACAATGACAGAGAAGGTTTGGTCACGTGTTGAATGTTTTAAAGATAATTCATATGACTACTGATTGCCACTATAAAGAGATTTACCACTTAGTAGAAAAAAATGTGTGTAAGAATAGTTAATTGAGTTTATCTATTTTTTATTTTAATTTTACTGCCTCATTTTGAAAGGCGATTTATTCTTGGCTTCTCTATAACTCTATCTTTCATTTATTTCTAAACTTAGAGTAATTAGATTTCTGTGTACAACCATTATAGTTTAACTATTTCAGGAATTGCCTAATTTCATGAGTGCTTATAGGCCTTTTCCATACCTTACTGTGGCATTTGATATGGTTGACAATTTCCTCTTCTGGAAACCTGTCTTCCTCTGGCTTCCATGTCATTCTTCTTTCAAGGTTATTGTCCTACTTTTCCGACAACCTTTTCTCAAGGTTCCATGTTGCCTTCTTCTCATTATCTCCCTCCTTAAATGCTAGTTTTCCTATGGTTCTGTGTTTCTGCCCAACCCCTTCCCAATCTGCCAAGCCATCTCATTCATTTCTGTGTTATTAATCACCACCCATTTGCTGATGACTCCAGTTAGACACTTATTCATGAAACATTTTCTAAGCACCTACCTCATGCCAGGCCCTACACAACATGCTGAGATTTTGTCATAAATAAATCTAGTCCCCTTCCTCAATGAGTAAATTGCCAATGACTTCAAAGAGAAATGGGAGGAGCTCAATAGCAGGATGTTATGGGATGACAGAAGAAAGTTATAAACATGTTTTGTGAGCAGTAGAGGATAGTAGAAGTTAGTTAGGCAAAGGGATACCTTTCTGGCAGAGGAGATATGGAAAAAGTGGAACCACTCTATGCCTTGAATTTCATCTTCTATCAGGATTCAGGATAGAGAGTGGAAGCAATGAAGTTGTAAAGAAGGTATGGTTTAGATGAAGGAGGGCCCTGTATGACTTGTTAAAGAGCTTAGATTTTATTTTATAGGTCATGGAGAGCCATTGAAGTGCCAATCATTCCAGCAGGTATGATTACAAGGGGACAACGCTAGAGTCAGGCATGGTTAGGATGCTGCTGCTTGGTAGTTAACATGAAAGACAATGAAAGCCTGATTTAACCGATCAGTGGTAGTGGGATGGAGAGAAAGGGGGAGTTTCAAGAAGTGTATAAGAGACAAAACCCACAGAATTTAATAGCTGATTTTATGAGACATGTGGGAGAGACACTCACCTAGAGTATCTGCTAATTCTCCTTAATAGTCCTTAATAGCCATTGATAGAGGAATAAAAGTTTATTTATAGATCATTCAGGAGGGGGGCAAGAAAGATAAAGAGGTCAGTTTTGGACATGGTCCATTTTAGAAGCTGATAAGACATTCAGATAGACAAAATCCAGTAGTTCAGTCACATGAGCCTAGAAATTCTAGAAAGTCTGGTGTGGACATAGAATTTACTATGTGATGTAAATGTTCTGTGTATATTATCTCAACTTATTCTTCCCTACAATCTTACGAGATAAGTATTATTATAGCCATTTTACAATAACTTGCCAAAAACCACACTTGTAAGTATTGGAACCAAGATCTGAATCCCTAGTTCTAGCACCCATGTTCTTAAGTAGTCTGCCATACTAGTGGTCACATATTTGTAGTAAATGAGTCCACGAGAGGCAATGACTTCAGCCAGGAAGAGGGTGTGAAGTGATAAAATCAGCAGGTCAAGAGTAGAGCCCTGGAAACACTCCAGTATACGAGGGAATGGAGGTAGAAAGGGGAAGTCTAGGAAGAAGATAGAGATAGAACAGAAGGACCAAAGACTCCAGGAACCCGGACTCTGTAGCGTCACGGAAGGGAGTACAAGGTTTCCAAAGAAGGAGTCAGCAATGGTGCCCAAACTATGTCTCTAGGTGATTCTGTATCATCAGCTCCAAATAAACAATAAAACTGCCTCAGGACCTCTCCGCCTTAATGCCGCTCAGGAATCTCAAACTCAAACTGCCTCTAGGTATCACGCATTGAATCCCATACTCCCGACCACAGTCTCCTAACACCCACACTATTGACATTTTGGGCTGGATAATTCTTCTTGTTGTGTGGCACTGTCCTGTGTATTGTAGGATGTTTAGCAACAGCTGAGGCCTCTGCCCAGTACAGGCTCATAGCACCCTTCCCCAAAGTTGTGACAACCCAAAACGCCATCAGGTATTGTCAGTTACCCCCTGGGGGCAAATAACCGCTAGTTGAGAACCACTGCTCCAGACCCATCCAGATAACTGGTGGTTCTCTGAAAAATATGGTTTTGCACATGCTATTCTGTGGAGTGGTCTTCTCCCTGCTTTCCTGCCAAGATGCCTCCTGCTCATCCATCAGTACCCAGGTTTGAGTGTCGCCTTGCCTGTGAAACTCTCCTTTGTGCCACCACAGTACCTTGTATATACTGCTTTTATTTCACAAATGGTATTTTATTATATTTATTACTATGAATTTATTTTCCACACCTGGACTCTTGCAAGTTCCTCCAGGCGTGGGGCATAGAAGTTGTTCAATAACGTTTGTTTAAATAAATGAATGCAATAAAATATTTGTTTGTTTTTTTACAAGTGGGATATTAACATTTTCTGTTAAGTTTTACTGCTAGAGGTTATCTTTTGGAAGCCAAGAAAGTGCTTCTGGCTGATTCTTTCTTGGGTTATTTATTTTTAGTGTATACTTTATTTTTCTCTGTCAATTTATTTCCGACTGAGCCAATATCAGTAACTATCCTTATTACGGTCATGCATGGCTTCAAGACAGAGATATGTTCTGAGAAATGCATCATTAGGAGATTTCGTCAGTGTGCAAATATAGTGTACTTACAAAAACCTAGTTGGTATAGCCTACTACACACCTAGGCTATATGGCATTAATCCTGTGGAACCACCGTTGTATATGCAGTCCGTTGTTGATGGAAACGTCGTTATGTGGTGCATGATTGTATTTTAATGTCTTACTAAACTTATTAATAGTCATTAATTATATTATTAATTACTTATTTATTATAATAATCGCAATTATATTAAACTTAACAATATAAACTTATTTAAATTGCTTTCAAAATTATCAATTATTTTAATGGGGTATTTTATATATATTTTACCATTTTAGAGGACGTGTATAAAAAATATGCGCAGGGCCGGCCCCGTGGCTTAGTGGTTAAGTGCGCCCGCTCTGCTACTGGCGGCCCGGGTTTGGATCCCGGGCGCGCACCGACGCACCGCTTCTCCAGTCATGCTGAGGCCGCGTCCCACATACAGCAACTAGAAGGATGTGCAGCTATGACATACAACTATCTACTGGGGCTTTGGGGGAAAAAATAAATAAATAAAAATAAAAAAAAAATTGTGCAGGATTTCTTTTTTTGTGTGTGTGGGAGGGAGATCAGCCCTGAGCTAACATCCGTGCTAATCCTCCTCTTTTTGCTGAGGAAGACCGGCTCTGAGCTAACATCTATTGCCAATCCTCCTCCGTTTTTTCTTCCCCAAAGCCCCAGTAGATAGTTGCATGTCATAGTTGCACATCCTTCTAGTTGCTGTATGTGGGACGCGACCTCAGCATGGCCGGAGAAGCAGTGCGTCTGTGCGCGCCCGGGATCCAAACCCGGGCCTCCAGTAGTGGAGCACGCTATGTGCAGGATTTTAATGCAACGGTTTCAGTGCTCCTAGCAATATAGTAATGTTATCCATCTACAAATCATCTTTTATCAGGGGACTACAAAACCATTTCAGTTGGTAAATCCCTACACATTTTAATGAAGAAGGTAAATATGGTCATTCCCATTTTGTATTTAAAGAAGTAAGATGCGATATTTTTTCCTAGAAAATTCTTGACAGTTCTGAGATTAGCATGAGGAGCTCGTGTCACCAAACTTGCTCACATGATGCAAAGCTGTTGGAAATATTAGCTGGAAGAACTAGCTTTGGTGGACTGGATTTCAACTCTACGGGAACACACTGAGAAGAACCACATGTGGAACTGGTTGTCAGAGAATTTCATCAGGTCTCAAATTCATACTGAGCTAATATAAGACTTCCTTCCTCTAATGGTCTCAATGCTTTCTTTATGTCTATCGTCATTATAGGATTTCACTAAGATTTGTGGTAAAAGTTAGAAAATCTCAAATGCTCTCAAGAGAAAGTTACTAGTGTGTGTGTTTTTTTAAACAAACAGGGGCCGGCCCTGTGGCTTAGAAGTTAAGTGCTTGCGCTCCGCTACTGGCGGCCTGGGTTCGGATCCCGGGCGCGCACCAATGCATTGCTTGTCCAGCCATGCTGAGGAGGCGTCCCACATACAGCAACTAGAAGGATGCGCAACTACCACATACAACCATCTACTGGGGCTTTGGGGAGGGAAAAAAAAAGGAGAAAGATCAGCAATAGGTGTTAGCTCAGGGCTGGTCTTCCTTAGCAAAAAGAGGAGGATTGGCATGGATGTTAGCTCAGGGCTGATCTTCCTCACAAAAAAAAAAAAAAAAGAAAGTGTTTCTTATTAATAAGATACTTGACTTCTTCATAACCCCTTTTGCATTTTTAAGTCTGGGAGCATCAATTCACCACTAGGGGATTACTATGGTAGCATTAAGTTTTAAGTCCTAAATTACAAAATTCTCAACAAATAATAAATAAAGTTGAGTGTATTGCCAATTACAGGAACACAGAGCAAATAGTACCTGGCGTGCACTATACAACATGCAGATTGAGGCCTAATCCTTGGTTCAACTTCACTGGTAGACGGGGGAATGAAGGTGCCCATCAAATTAGCAAAATTTTTAAAGATAAAGAATGTTCAGGTTGTGGGGATTATAAACCATTGGAACCCTCTTTAGGCCAGTAATTTAGTATTGTGACATTAAAAAAAGAATATAGTGTAACCTAATCTTTTAGGTTCCTGAACCCAATTCCAACATGTGTGTTGCAGGGCAGGCTGGCGGAGGGCTTCCCACACAATACCCAGCAATTCTCAGACACCAGCAGGGTGTCTGAGAATTCAACTCAATTCTGACACTATCTACCCAATGATAACATCAGATTCCACAGGTTGAGGGCTCAGTCCCACAAGACCAACCCCCACTTCAGATACCAGTCACAAGCCCAGGCTGTTACCTGTGCTTCTGACCTACCGGCTACACATTGGAAGTTCCAATGACCCCTTCCAACTCAGGATGCCAATCACAAGTCAAGGTTGTTACCTGTACTTCTAACTGAATGGCTAGGTTCCAATGACCCCCTGTTGGGTGTGATTAATTTGCTAGAGTGGCTCACAGAACTCAGAGAAACATTTTACTTATTAGATCACCAATTTATTACAAAAAGGTATAACTCAGGAACAGCCAGATGGAAGAGATGTATAGGGTAAAGTACGGAGAAAGGGCACAGGGCCTCCATGCCCTCTCCAGGCAAGCCACTCTCCCCGAATCTCCACGAGGTCACCAACCTAGAAGCTCTTCTAACCTTGTCCTTTTTGGTTTTTACGGAAGTTTCATTACATGGGCATGATTGATTAAATCATTGACCATTGGTGATTGAGTCAATCTCCATCCCCTATCTCCCCAGTGAGGATCTTTCCAAAAGTCATTAACATCAACCTCATTAACATAACAAAAGACATCTTTATAGCTCTTAGCACATGAAATTCCAAGGGTTTTAGGAGCTCTGCATCAGGAACGGGTTGAAGGCCAAATATATATTTCTTATTATAAATCATAGTATCACACCCTAACAATCCCACTAGTTACTTGCGATAGAAAGATGAGAAATCTTTCCCACAGGAACAAAATCGCCAGTATATACGGATCTACAAACAATGATATTTATCGCAGCATTTTATTTTATAATAGCAAAAATTTAGAAACAATCTGGATAGTCATCCATGGGGAATAATTGAATAAATTATGGCTTTTATACCATATATACCATATATATATATATACACCATATATACATATACATACCAAATTATAATATTATGCAGTTATTAAAAAGAATAAAAGATGTGTTAGGTCTGTGTACCAATCTGGAATGTGTTTATGCTTTATCATTAAGAGGAAAAAGTAAAATTGCAGACCAATGTGTATATGTGATTTCATTCTATAAAAAAGGAAAAAAGAAAAAATCTCACACATATACATTGTGTATACACATATGCATGTATGTATAAATATTTGCATACATTTGCATGAGCATAGAGATGGATGTGAAAGGAATCATAATTATTCCCACTTTTATTGAGAGAAAGAAATGTAGCCTAAAAGGGGAGAGATGGGGAAGGCTCAGAAGATACACACACACACACACACACACACACACACACACACATATAGTTTGACTTGTTATAAGTGGATATTACTTTTACAATTTGAGAAAGTCTATTTAATATAATGTTTTTCTAAAAAACAGCAGCGACATCAGAAACCACCTGCATCCCTGAGATTAGCTAATATATATATATAAAGGACTAAAAATGTGTATGAAGGAAATTTAGAAGTAGCAGGAAAACAACAAAAATTCAAGCACAGGACACAGGTAACTGTAGAGGTGGGGCAGGAGAAATTCGGCCGTAGCTTTTGCAGCAACATATCACTACAATCTAAAAGAGAATCAAGAGACTGAACACTTAACCTGGCTCAGGTTGCTCTTTTCAGATGTTCTTTGACCAAATTGCATATTACATTAAGGAAACACAATTTGAAAAACGAAACTGAAGTTAAATCCACAGAAGTCAGGCTTTGGGCCAAAAGTTTATTAGCCTACAGGTGCTCACCACACAGCGATTGAGCTATCTGAGCACATGGGGGAGAGTGGAGTATGAGTCTTGGTCCTCTTAGCTAAGGAACTAGTTACTTAGATGGGACTCACAAAGGAAATAATTCTTAAGTGATACAGGACAGTAAGTATTCAAGTGTTAATTGTTGTGTTATGGACTTTTAAGGTAATGTCAGAATGTAGGGAGCCAATGGAAATGGTCCCAGAAAGTAACCTGGAGGGAGGAGACCAGAGATAGTATGGATAGGCTGTGGGAGCCAGAAGGGCATCATAGATAAAAGAAATGGGATCAGTAACTACAACAATAGGAAGTGGAAGGAGGCTGGAGGAGTAAATGGGGTGACGTCTGAAAAAAGGAGAAGACCAAAACCAAGAAGTAGAGAGAAATGTGTTAGGAGGAGAGAAACAGGTGGACTAGAAGAGGATAATGGGCCTGGAAGGCCAGGAACAAGAGTTTAGGCTTGATGAGATAGACAGCTGGGAGCCTCTGAAGATTTTTTGAGGACAGCAACGTGCTGTAGAAGGAGGAGTTGTCTGGCTACGTGCATAACGGAAGAGAGGATGAGGAAGGCGTGCCATTGAAGCATTCCTGGAAGACAAAGCGAAGGCTCAGCCTAGGCATATGCAAGCCCCTTGGGATTCCCCATTCCTTTGTATCCCTACAGCCTAGAATTGTGCTATACATAGAGGAGGATACAATAAATGCACGCTGAGGAGGAAAACAAAAGGAAACATGGGAAATGAGAGGCATTTTTAAGGAACAATTAAATGTAAGGAATGATGGAAAAGCTCTAACTAAATATGACTCCAAGATTTCAAGCTGTGATGATGAAATAATAATAGTAGTGTCCTTGAATAAGACAAAGAGGAGCTATAAAGCAAATAGTTTGGAGAAAAATCTGTTTAATTTTTATTTTACGAGTCCATTTTTTCTAAGCAGCAATTTGGTATCACTGTTGAAACACCACCGCCTCTTCACGGGACTTTAAAAACAAAGGGGAGATGTAGCTCTTTGAAAAAAAGCAGAAGAGTTCCCAGTGGCACACACACCTCCAAAATACTGATTCATCAATTCAACAAACAGAAACTGACAAGGACTGAGAACCAGAGACTCCCCAGGTGCTTGGGATAGAAAGATAAATAAGACGACATGTTTGCTCTCAAGGTGCTCACTGCCCCAAGCGTGAGACGGACATCATTTTGTAGAGTGACTTTCTTTTGGTAAGTGTTCTGAAAAGTTCCGTGATGTTCAATGGTGACGTCAGGAAACTGCTGGGCGTTGGAGGGAACCGGAGAAAACATCTCAAACGAGATGCTATTTGAGCTTGATATCAAAGACACAGAATAAATAGACAACTAGGGAAGAAAAAAAGGAGAAAAAGAACATTGACAGATGTGCAGTGCTCCCATGATATCACCTGCCCGCAGTGTTTTCTAAAAAGAGACACTCCCCATGCCTACCTAACCCGACATGGACAAAAGAGTTCTCCAGGCATTGGAACTTGGAATTATTTTAGTCATCTGGAGTGAAGCATGTAAAATTTGAGAGTTACAGTAAGCTATGTCCTGCCATTTAAACTGAACCACAGAAGCATCCAGCACACAGCAAGAGAAAACATTAAATAGATGTGCCCAGAAAACAGAAATGTAAGGTGAAGAAAACGATTCTCACTGTGTTTATGTGCCCAACTGAATGCATTCCTGAGGCAAGATTTCATTCTTATCCTTACCTTCCATTAGCTACTCCCTTTTACTTATGATGAGAATTTCCTTCTTTTCTCGTTTCTTCCTTTTTTTGTTTCATTTAACTCAAATTTTGTTACATGTAAGGGAAGTCAAACTATATAAATGCCTAATATATTTAGGCAGTTCTATTAAGTGAGTTCACATAAATTACCTCACTGAATTCTTCTCAAAATTCCTGGTAAGTGGATGTTATTATCCCCATTTTACAGGTGAAGAAATTAAGGCTCAGATTCATGCAAGGCTATTAGCAACGAGTAAATGGTAGACCTAGAATTCTGGCCCAGCTCTTGTTCCAAGGCTATTTTTTCCTCACTATATTACACTGCATTCCAAAAAGAGAACTGCATGTATAGAAGCTTACAGAGGCATGAAAGGGCAGTGGATGTTCTGAGGCCCTGTGCTCTGTCCCTGAGGCTGGGGGAAGGAGCTCACAGGAGAAAGCTTTAGAAAAAAGAAGCTTGAGGGGAGGTTAGGGGGAGCTCGTGAAAGACTTGTTATCCTAGGGAATTTGGACCTGATTTAGTTACAATGGAGAATATTAGCTCTCTTTTTCTGGTAAGCTTTTTAAAGCCAAAGGAGAGACAGTATCAGATTTTGTTTAAGAAAGACGATAATGGCAGTATTAAGGACAGATGAGGGAAGAAAAAGATTGTTGAGAAACTCCTGTGATAACCTGTGGGAGAGCTGGTAAGGGCCTGATCGAAGATGGTGACGGCAGGAGAGAGAAGAGGTTAAATCTCAAAGATATTTCAAATACAATGTCCAGGACACAGGACCACTGGACAGATGAAAGTGTTGGAAGCGTTGAGGCTGATTCCATGGTTGGACACCTGACATAATGGAGATTCCCATAACAGGGTAACTCTGAGATCAAGAAAGTGGCAGAATTGGGGGTAAATCCCAGAGATCTTGATCATATTTTAAAAATGGACCCTTTGTGCTGCTATCTGAATTATGCTGGCATTAGATTCTATCTCATTGGGTTTAAGCTCTCTCCCTAAGGCTCAATAAAAGATAAATATGGGACACGTTATTTTCAACATTTCTCAGTTACCAAATATATTGAACTATGGGTACATACTGTTTTAAGTCTAAATCTAATATTGATCACTAACATTGCAATTTCTTCTTGGCTGATTGCTTTGGATCTGGGTTCTTCAGAATAATGAAAGAATTCTGTTTGGGAAACAAAAGCTGTTTAGAACTGAAATGGGGGTAGGAAAACCCTCTCCTTTTGGAATCCTGATATACTATTCCCCAAGGCAGTTTCCTGAATGAATCTTTTTCCTTTGTTGTATAAGAGCCTTCAAAAGCAGTGAAGAACATTCATTTTTCTACTTGATTTTGTTGCTTTGCCAGGAATAGCACAGGGGTCCCTTTAGCGAGTGAGACTAAGGGCACTAAAATGGTTGGAAATCACTGAAAACAGTAGCAGGTTTATTTGAGCAAAATCGGCAGGGTGGTATAATATACATTTTGAAAAATGCATTTTCATTAAAATTAAAAATGAGCTTCCAAACAAATTCTGGAGAGGGCTCCAAATACAGCCTCAGAAACCCAAAATGAAATCAATAAAAAGAAACCAGCCAAGCAGCAAGTTGAGAAAACACCAATTAGAGATTTTAACAAACAGAGAAGCTCACTGTGGGGTACAGTTTTTAAATCAGACAAGAGAAATTTGGGCTTTTTTCTCCACCTCAGCACTGCTCTACTGTGCTCTCCCTGGAACTGAAATTGATGGGATTCGGAATGCACCCCAGGAAGAAACCACAAACAAGCGGGCACGTTCGGCATTATATCCGAGCAGATGAAAGCAAATATTATTCTGATAGCTTTTCATTTTGCCCTCCAAGGAGCTTTGCATTATTATCCATGACTAGGGAATTTAATAGTCAAACTACCACAAATTTGTCAAACACTCAATTTCTGCATGGTTTCAGAGCGCAGCTTCCACTCATGGAGGTTAACTCAGGTCTCTCTAGCCAATGAATTTTTTGAAGCAAATCACTCCGATAGCCGGTCTCAGCTAACCGCGCCTCTGTAGACAGCAGGTAGGTGAGCTTCACAATCAGGCCCACTCCCACCCCAGCTGTCAGGCCTGGCCAGCCACTCCTGGATGCAGTCCTGTGCCTGGCAGCACTTCTGCTTCTCCCGGGTTGCCTCCCCTTGGAGTTTATTTGCCCATCTCCTATCCTGCCCTGTCTTGTTCTTAGACCCTCAGGAATGAGCTTTGTGCTTCTTCCCAGGTGAGTCAACATAGATTGTCATGAAAAATCACCCCGTTGGTGCTCAGGAGTCCAGTGCTTTTGTTTCATCAATTCCACTTAACAAAGAGGCACTCACAAAATTCAAGGAATAATAAAGCAATTTTTATGTGTGGATTATTTTGATTATTTCTACTTGATGTATATGTATATACATGTACATGTATATGTATGTATGTGCATATATATGCATGTATATGTACATGTATGTATTGCACATGTACATGTATATGTATCAGTAAACATATATGTCTGATGTGTAAGCATGTATATACATACGTATACACATATATACATATATATACACACATTTTTTTTTCTCAAACCCTAAGGCTATTTTGTCTGAGGATGTAGTTGTAGGTTCCAATACAATAAATACCTATTTATTAAAGAAACATCTGCAGTCTTACGTTTCCTTTTAGCCATGAGTTTTAAGTCAAGGCTCATAATCCTTGGTGATATGATGGGTAATAGAGTTATTTATATTATACGAGGCCCACCAATCTAAGAATGAAATTTCTGAAATATATTCAGAATCCCACCACTTTCATTGCTTCCATTGGCACTGCCCTCACTGCCAAGCCACCATCTTTTCTCACCTAATTATTTTCCTTGCTTCTACTCTTATCTCCCTCTGTTCTCAACACAGCACACAGTTATCTTTTTAAAAATAGCTCACATCACATTATTCAGATATTCCGATGGCTCCTTATATCCCTCAGGTTAAAAAGCAAAGTCTTTGAATTGTCCACAGGCTCTAAATGATCTTGTTCTCCTCACCTCTCTGTCTTACCATCCAGCTAGTGTCCTTTAGCTCATTCATCCATCAGCATTGAGCTCCTCTTGACACTATTCCACCTAAAGCCTTCCCTCTGCCTGGAAAGTTCTTTCCTTAGATATGAGCTTGGTTAACTTCCCCACCTTCAAGTCTTTGCTTAGTAAGGCCTACTTTGACAATCCAACTTAATACTGAACTTGACCCCCAACCAACATCATCCCCTCTCCTGGCTTTCCCAATTATCTATTTTTACTCTTTTTATATAGCACTTACTACTTTGCATACAATCTAATTTTGTTATTTCTTATTTTTGTTTTTATTGTCTGTCTCCCTTGCCAAAATATAAGTTCTCTGAGGGTGAGGATCTTTGTCTAACTTTGCTCATCAATCCCTAAATAGGAGCTTGTACATAGCAGACGATCAATAAATATTTGCTGAAAGAATAAACACTGTCCAATTACATTCAAAATTGTGGTTGTATTTTCCGTTTCTAATAAATGATGCAAATGTATATATGTGCATACTCATACCATTTTAATCGTGAGTTTCTTGTTTAAGCATGTGAGGAAATGGATGATTTTATTTTTCGGTAGAATATGGTTAAAGAAATATTAGGATGTTTAAAAAGAGGTGTCAACTGGTTGCGTGCCCAGGTTTGGTGAACAACATTTAAAGAATACCTGCCTTCTCTTGCGTATTTGAGATGTAAAATTGAACAAGTCATGTCTCAGAAATATCACTGCTGGATGGAGGAGACTGACTTGGAAACAAAAGAACACAATACTGGTTGATAAGTGAAACAGTAGAATCATGCTAAAGGTGCAGCTGTGACAAGCAAGAGAGTGATTCAGCAAAAAAGTAGACATTGCTGAGGTTAGGACATGATCCAGGGACCTTAAAATGACTCTTGAGAGCAGGGAACATATGCGAGAGCCTGAGATTTCGTCTATTTTATCCCGCGAAGAAGACTTGCAGGCACGGGCTCCTGCAGCGCTCTGCTGAGCGTTCTAGCTTCATTTAGGCCAGGCTGTGGACCAAAGCACATGAACAGCTCGGGGCTAACACACAGGTCAGGACAGGGAACCACAGGCGAAAGGGGAGAGGAAGAGAAACAAGAGGGAAACAACCTTCGTAGGGAGGTCAGATGATGCTGTATTAAGACTCCACAGTGTAGACACTAGCACCGACTAGAACGCCATGACATTCCTCTAATCTAGGAGTAAAACACAGAGCGAGGCCCCATAGGTAGTTGCAGCAGAGGGAGTAAAGGCTCACTCTTGCTTGGGGATTAGAGAGCTCCAGCCCACTGCTTACAGGATGTAGAAAACCAGCACAATCAAGTCCATCATCTACACATCAATGTGGACGATAAGCACAAATTCTGTCTGTTTATTTATTTATTTAGCTCCAGGTCAAGTTTTGTGCTTGAGTTAAGTTTCTATGGAAATTCTTGCTCCATGCTGTTAAGAAGAGAAAACTCTGTTTCAACAGGCTTTGGATTCCGGTCCAGGCTCCAGCCTGTCTCAAAATCCAAACAGAATCCTAAAATCTGTTCCTGCCTCTACCAGAACTTGCTGTATTTTCTTTGCCTCCTGCCACCACACAGTTGGATGGACACCAAGTATAGAAAATTTCAGCCTCAAAGGAACATTTTAAGAAAGTTATGAGCCAGATTCAATTATTTGTAAAATAAGAATCATCACTGCAATAATATTGTTGTAATATACCTTTGAGAACAACTTAAAACAACTACGAGTTTAAGATCCAGACGCAAATGGACTTGGGTTGGAATGCCAGGTTTGTCACTTATTACCTATTTTACTTTGTACCTTTGTTTTCCTATCTGTAAAATGGGGATAATAATTGAAATGGTATCATAGAGCTATTGAAAGAGCTAATGAGATAATGTATATACAGTACTGAGCGTGATGCTCAACATATCAGTTATAATTGTTGACATAGTGATTATAATTTTCAATCATCAACCCTTAGTATAGATGTTTTGTGAGTTTTCCAACCATAAACTGGCATCTGAGCATCTTTTTAATTTTTCACACACAAAATGAATACAGTGGTTACCACTGTCTCTGTTGCATGGGTATCCTGTATCCCTGGAGGCGAGAGCAGTAGATAAAAAATGACAGTGACAATTATTTTAGCAAAAGTTTCCTTAGCAAAAGGGTAAGAGTGAAATGTTTGTTAGTACATTTCAACTTCATGGTAAGAATGTTATCAGCAGAAGCTGATTAAAAAGCAAAGTTGTGATAATTTTAATAGGTAAATGCTTTAAGATTCTTTATGCTATCATATAGTATAGGCAGTACATAGATTTAGGAATAGCAGTTTTATTTACTAATTACAGAATCCGTTCGCTCTGTACACACTGCACTCCTTTGCATTCCCCTCTCCTTTCCCCCTCATTAATAGATTTAGAACTGACAGTGCTTTCACTTCTGAGTATAAAGAATAATTTTCCTCTGAACATAGAGACTACTATGAAATCAAAGTTTAAAATATAGTCCTCGTCTCACAGCGATTCAGATTTCCATTAAACCTCCTCCCACCTTCTCAAATTAAAGTTTGAAAAGCAGAGCTCAGAAATAAACTGACAGGCACTAGTGCTTCGTTCATTTCCAGCAAGGAAGCACCAATTTGATTCTTACCATAACAATTTTTGCTGTTGCCAGTGCATCAAATTTTTTTAACACAGCTTCTCAAGTGATAGAAATCATCCCGTCACTTTGTTTCATAAAATTGACACCCTGGGGAAATGCAAAATAGAGTAAGAAGTTGAGCGAAGCTGTTCTTCCAACCCCTGCGAGGTATTCCTGAAATTCTCTTTTCCTCTTCAACTAATGTCATCAAGCCCCAATTGCTTGTTGTTCTTTTCTCCTTGTTCGGCTCGTGTGCTACAATATGCCTCGGCTTTCCTCAACACAGGAGACGGTGTTTTTAAAAGTGTTACTCATAGATAGGGATTCTACTGCCGGCTGATTTTAATGCAGCGACAAAGGAAAAAAAAAGGAACTTGATGAAGTTATTTCACACACAGAGCAATAAACATATGGAATAAATTACTACAGAAGATGATTCAAAGAGTTTAAGAAACACCTGGATTTGTTTCTGGAGGCAGTGCATGAGAAAGTCAAGTGCAAAGCAGGCGGGTGAAATGAAGCACGCTCGCAAAGCCAAGTGCGAAGTCTCCAACCTATTACTGAAATGGCACCTCTTGCATTTATCAGGAGCACCAGCTACACACAAGTCTATTTTAAGGGAAAGGTTTCTCAAATACCCTGGAAACAAGTCAGATTAAATCACAGGCGCTACCTTCCTAATGGGGTTGGCCTCTGGCTTTGAGAAAAGGAAGTGAATGCTGGAAGGTTCTTCTCGATCCAGAAAGACGGGAAAAATATCTGAAAGCGCAGGAACTAAAATTTAGCGATTGGTTTGAGATGTGGGCCAGGCTTACCGTGTTAGCCACATCTCTGACCTCCTCCCACCGCCTGCCCTCCCCACTCTCCAGGCACCTTGTGACCCTTCAGAAACAGCCATGCTCTCCCAGTCCATGCACGTGTTGCTGTTTCTTTTTCCATCCCTTCCCCTCACTCTTCAGTCCGGAGGTCACCGTTTCTGTGATGTCTCAGTTTATAGTCACGTCACCCTCTGTGTTCCCATACCACATGCAAAATGTCTTTATGCATTTACTTTATTAATCTTTTTCTCCTCCACAGTTCACAAAGTGCCTGGCTCATCGGAGGTGTTTAGTATTTTTAAAATTTATCTTGCCTCACTTTGTTCCAGAGAGGATTTAAAGTGCTTGATAAAAATAATAGCTAACATCATTGAGCCTGCAAAGTGTGCCAGGCTCTGTTCCAAGCGCTTCACGTGTTTTAACTCATTTAATCCTCATAACATCGCTGTTGATGCATGAGTTTGTGATGTAGGTACTAATATTATCCCTATTTTGCAAGTGAGGAAATGGAGGTGCAGAGACGTTAACCAGTTTGCCCAAGGTCAGCCACCTGGTAAAAAGCAAACTTGGAATTGTCCTCGGCCAGCTGGTTCAAGAGCCGGTAGTCTTGGCCATCACTCTGGCTACCTGAAGGCCTAACAGAGCAAGGAAACAAAAAGGGGAGAAAGTGATAAGAAATAAACAGCTGAAGTCATAAAATGGAGCCATTAATTAGGTTAACTAAAGTGCATACAATAAAGCCCTACATATATTATGCTGTTTTTCAGCAGCCTTCTAAAAAGGGTAAACTTGAGCAATTAATCAATTAAACAAAAGCAAATCTATTACTCAGGACAACATTCCTGATATCAAAACTTGAAATAAATTTCTCCTATGGAGTTCATGAAAGATCATGGTGTATTAAATCCTTCCTTCGTTCACCATCTAAATTTATTTACCATCCTAAATTCACCATCCAGTAGCAGATCTAGGCATTCAAATGGAAAGACTGGTTACTGCACAAACATTTTGTAAACTTTATATGACTATCCAAAGTGACGTGCACTCATTTTACACATCCAAATGGACTACAGATCATTCAACAAATATATATTGAGCCTCTACTTTGTGTCACATGCTGTTCTGGGCCCTAATGACTCAATGATGAACCACAACCATCAAAAAAGAGAATCAGAAAAAGAATTAAATACCTTAGAGGTGAAGTATATGACATCTATTTCAAAAACATTTGTTCAACTTGGCTTTCAAATAATAAAAGAGATTGTTTGGGGCCTGTTCTCTAAATAGTCTGCTAATAAGATAGTCCAGCTCTGGGAGACGCAATGTTTTGATCCTATTGTACAGGTTATTACATTCAATTTACGAAAATATGTAGGAACTCTGGACCCGTGTGCTAGTTATACCCATCAATTTTGATCATTTCATACTTGAGTATGGAAAATAAGTTTGACCAATGGATAAAAGCTAAAACAATGCTAAGATATTAATGCATGTGTTTGCAACATGTAGCCTAGATTATTCTACTTTTCAGAAGAGTCACTCATTCTTTTTTATTTCCTCCCACCTTGTACTTTGTTGAGCAATCAGCTATTTTCTAACACTGCACACAAATTAAGACGAGGAATTTCTTCCTATATTATGACTCTACGACTGTCAGATATCAGATTAATTTGAAGAAATTGAAGTTTTAGTCTTTAAATAGTTACTTTCTCCCCATAGACTTTCTCCCCTATATCTTACAAGTTTGTGTGTTATTTGGGACCACTCTAAGTGAAGATAGGTCTAAACTGCCTCTCTTTGGTGAAAAAAAGGATGCTATCATATATTTTCAGGTGCTAGTGCCTTGACCTTCTCTCTTCTTGATATTAGCAGCTTTCCTGTTCAATCTGAATGGCAAACAGAATCCTCTGTAGTGGAAGGGAACAAAAGGCATAGTCATTTATTTTCTTTTTCGCAATGATAATGCCCTATGGGATTTTGTCGTTGGAAGGATCAGTCTTAAGTATTAAAATGCTCTGAGATAAACAATACAAATGGAATAAAAAGCAGAGGAGAGGAAAGCCTCCAAGGCTGACAACCTAAACTAAAACCAAACGGATTAAGTGAGTGTCTATTTCGCTGCTAAAACACATACTAGAACCTTGATAGTTTCTTTGCAAAGTTAGTACGTGTGCTTAATTTAGACTCACTGTTTCAGGATTCCAAGCAGCGACCATATATGGGTGCGGCAGTGAGGCAAATTAGGTGTTGGACTCACATGATGTCACGTAGACCCCAGCATAGCAAAGAGACCAGAGCTTTGTGAGTGCAGTTGCTTATGTACTATATAGTGCTTTTCTTATTTATAAAGCTGGAGCATACATTCTACCGCTCTTGTGCTTAGATTTTCAGACAGCCATAATTTCCGGTCTTTTGTTTGAAATGAAGGCCTGCCTGGAAAAATTGAGGGTGCTGCCAGGCTTACTAAAAGACATTTTTTGTAGCACACTATATTCTTTACTTCACGAGCCTCCCCACCCCCAACTCTTGGGTGTTGCGGGAGGGGCACAAGATTTGAGAAAGGGATGTAAATTATGAAACTGAAAGCACATTAAAGCAATTTATGGACAGAATCTTGTCAAATATTCTCTTAGCCAGAAAAAACACTGACATGTACTAGTGTATAGTAATGTGCATCTAAGCATACCTCAAAGACTATGTTCCCAGAGTGAAATTATTTGTGAAATGCACGTTATATTGGATCCCTCATGGAGAAGGAAATGCAAGTTAAAATTCAGGTTACATATCCGGAAGACTGAAGTAGGCAATCAAAATCAAACTTTTACATCGGATTCATTTGACATGATTTCAAAATAAACTAAGTTCAGTAAACCTGTTGGCAAAGTATCATTTGTCAAGCGATTAACAGAGACACAATCTGTAATTACGAATTGCTGAAAGCAGGCCACTAATGAGAGAATGACTCACTCACGTTTTGGGGTGAAGGAGGAGGGGTCTCTCAGAAACTGTAATTTGATTTACAAAACTCTAAATAGCTAATGGCAGGTAACTCTTGCCAACTACCCAGCCAACTCTTGCAAGCTCATTAACAGAACTCCATGGTCTCACTGAAGGATAAACCATATGGAGGTGTCACTAAAAGCTGGAGATGAGAGACTGTAATTCATGTTCACTCCTTCTGTGAGTCGGTCATATGGGCATCGATCTGAGCCTTTGTTTATCTGACATGACCTGTTCTTAAGAAAGAAGAGAAAATAAATTTTTAGGGGTTGTCGGAGTTTTCTTCTCCCCATTGCTTTATGCTGCAGTGTTCAACTACCTCTTAAACTTCTTTATTCTGTGCTTGTTTCCCCAGCTTCCCATATCTTTCTCATATTTTAGTTCCAGCAAAACAATTGAATAATAGCATTACACAAGTGCCTAATTCACTGTTTGCTTGAGCCCTGATCTTAGAGAGTAGTTAAGTTGCTATTCTCTGATTACCCTACTGATTGCAAACCTGTGACTCTAAGATCATTTTTAACTCTTTATTCACACGGACCTTGTGAATGCTTGAAGAAACATAACGTGTGGCAACACACCTTTATAACGCATCATTTTGTAAGGGGCTCTGTTTATTCAGTCCCTCTAAAGGGCTCTGTACATTTAGTCCCTTTAACCTGGGCACCACAGTAGTATGTATATACGTACGGCAATTTTCACTTGCTATCCATCTGGTCCAGGAATCTCTGAAAAAATTATCAGAATAACATATGTATGTAGTTTAAAAAATAGTACAGAAGGCTATTTAATGATAAGCAAGTCTCCTAGCCTATTTTTCTATCTTCAGTCCTATTACCAAAAGACAGCTTTAACCATTTATGTGTAGAATCTTTCACAGCTCTAAATAATGAGCTTTAATTACCAGTTCTTGATTTATTAAATTGAGATATTAGCTAGTGTTTCTGGACATGATGAGTGAAGATTTAACTCACTTATAGTGCCTTTCCCTTACACTTTTTGAGTTTCTATTTTAAATTTCTTTAGGATTTTAAAATTTGTAAATAATATAATCAAATATTTCTTTATTATATACAATATATAAAAATAAATATACATCATATTTATGTAATATCAAATATTATTTCATCAATTTTAAACTGTAATTATTACCTCCCCAATTTGAAAAAAGAGAATATTAGTACACTATTTTACCCCATTTTTCTTTCCTCTTCCATCTCGAACGTTTTTGTCAGCTTGACTCTTACTTTTCCATCACCAAGATCGATTACATTTCATTCTATTGGTAACCATAATTAAGATTTCATTACTTTTTCTCTAGGTCAATACCAAAAGTTGATAATCAGCATTGACATCATATGGTTTAGTAAATATTGTTTACATGTGTGCTCTTGTCACATTTCCTTTCTTAGAGGTTTGATGATATGGCACTCAAAGTAGAGTGTTCCTAGAGTAATGCTTGATAGTCTTTTATTTTCTTACTCCAATTGTTCAAACTCAGATCTTCTTTTGTTTGCTCCATATTTGTACTGTGAGTCTTTTATTCCATTTTCCTTCTGTTTTCCCAGAGTTACTAAAAGAATGTCCAGTACCATCCAGCTCCATAATTGATCTATCCATTCACTATTCCTTTCGACATCATTATTCTTGGACTCCATCTGATATCCTTAGGTGTATAGATAATTGTTTTCTAGACCTGGTACAGAGGTTAGTTCCATTCTTTCTTGTATCCAGTGTTTTCTGCTTTGTTGCTTTTCTTCGCCAAATGGATACATACAAGTGAAGTCTGAAGTTTCCCCAGATCTGAAAACGGTTTAATTTTGCTTTAATATTGGTTGTCAGTTCGGTTGGGTAGAAAACCTAATATTAAAAACAATTCTCTCTAAACTTCAAAGGTTTTAACATCTATTAGCAGGTGGTGGTGTCATGAGAAGCTTGATACAAGCCTAAAATCATTAATCCTTTGTAGGCAATCTGTAACCCTCTCCACCTCCTAATTTGAGTTTAATTATTTCTCTTTATCTTTAGTGTTCTAGACTTTAATAATAATGTGTCTTGGTATGAGTGTTTTCTGTTCATTTCTTATTTAGACGTGTGTGTGCGCGTGCGCGCGCGCGCGCGCGCATGTGAGCGCCCATCGCCAGTCATTGCTTTGGCTACACTGAGAAGGATTTTAAATGATAGCAGTTGCCTCATCCTTGTCTTTCCTCACTTTACTAAACATGGCGTTAGTGTTTTCACCATTCATCACAATTTTAATTGTTGAATTTAGTTACATTTACATTGTCATAATTTTTCTATCAAACTGTTCTCAAAAAAATTTAGGATCAAAGTCCAAATGCGTTTTTGGCATATATTAAGGTGATCCTATTACATCTCCTTTGATATATTGAAAAATATTATTAACATATTTCCTAGTATTGAATTGCAGTCGTAAACTAACACTTTCTGGTAATGAACTAATTTTTTAAATGGCACTGGGTTTAATTTGATATTAATTTGTTATTTCTATATATTCACGGATGATTTTAGAAGGTATTTTCTTTGTGCTGGTACTGACTTTGATACAGTGATTTGCTAGTTTCAATTCAGTTAGAAAGACTTGCAAATGTCATGTGTTCTTAAACGTTTTATAAGCAGACACGGCAATCATCTCATCTTTGAAAATGAGAAAGGTGAAGAATTCACCTGTAAAATTATCTGTCTTGTAAATTTATAGAGGAGACAACATGTTTGATGGCTTCTATGGTTATTGACTTCAGATTTTCTACATTCATAAATTTTAGTATAACATAGTTTTCTAGATGATTTCATCTACATGTTCAAATTTACCATCAGAGTTTTACTTAGCACATGAATCCTTTCTGTAGCTGTGAATATATCATCTCATTTAAAATTTTTTGAATTTGTATTTCTCTCTTTAAATCTTCTTGCTTTGCCTAAAGTTGTTCTATGTTGTTTACAGATCAATTCTTAAGTATATTTACCAATTCTGTTTATTAGCTTATTATTTCTGTTTTTGTCTTTATTAAATTTTTTCGTAATATTCCTATCCACATGCTTTGATATCTGAAAACTTGAAATAAAATTTTAACTTATTTATATATTTTTTGCCTAACAATGAAAGCATTTAAGGCTGTGAATTTGCTTCTGCTTACAGCTTTAGTTGTATTTAATTAGTTCTGTTATATAGTTTCCTCATTGTCCTTATTTTTGAAATATTCACTTTGCAATTTTAATTTATCATTTGATTCAAGGATTACAATAACGTTTGCTGATTTCCAAGTTCACCTTACTTTAATTAACCTTTTGTTATTACTTTGCAATTTTCTTCTTTTTATTTCTTAAAATTGCGGCCATTTATCATCTACCTTTTTAATGTAATACAATTATCTTTGTGGCTTAATACATGATTATTTTAATAAATAACTATGGCTGCATGAAAAAGGTGAATTTTTCTCTATTATAGCAAATTATGTGTATTCATATACAACTTGTATTCTATCAACTTTGCCTAATTTATCTAAGATACAGATGTGTGCATACTTATATCTTTTAAAAATGTCGTCCCACATATTGATACATTTTTAAAATATTCTGTTGATATGTAATTTAGAGTACAAATATTAATGTAGTTATATATTTATTGTACATTATACCTTTTGAAACCTTAATTGTCCCATTTAATACTTTTTTCCTTAATTTATTATTTTTCCCAATATTAATACATCTTCACTGCCTGTCTTTGTATGTTTCATGATTTTAAATATTTTTGCTTATCAATTAGTTTTAATTTCACTATGTTACCTTATTTTAGGTATAGATTTTACAATGGGTAGTTAGAATTTATTTTTTAATCTAACCTAAGAGTTTCAACCATTTGTGGAGAATGTTAATTTATATTTATTGCCATAATTGATATGTTTGTTCATAACTCAGTTATCCTATTCTAATTTTTTCTTGAAGCTTTCATTGTGATTTACTGTTTTCTACCTATTTATTCATTCACCCATTCCTTCATTCAACAGATATTTGAGTACCTTCAACATAACAAGAAATTTATTGGGCACTGATGAAACAACTGTGAACAAGTCAGACAGCATCACTCTGCTTGTGGAACTCAGTCTCACAGGGGAGCGTGTTTATAGCAATGGTAATACGTTGTAACTAATCCATAATGGCAAGCACTCTGCTTCCAATGGAGGGCATACAAAGCACCTGCTTTGGTGGAGGGAGCTGTAAGAGAAGGTTTCTTGGGGAAGGGACATCTAAGCTAGTACTCAGCAATGAGTAAAAATCTGAGGACAAAGGGCAGAGGAAGCTTTGGGTTAAATAGCAAGAAAATTATATTCAAAGGTCCAGAGGCCAGAACGTACACTATTTCAGAGAATTAAAATAATTCAGAAAGAAAGGTAGCTTTCAAGATGTAGGTGAGTGGGAATGGCACAGAAACTGAGGAATTTCATATTCAGACCTATTGATATTCAAGGGCATTTGTGTGTGTTTGTGTATGCGTGTACATGTGCAAGTGCTGTGGCTCTGGAAAGATATCTAGATTTCTATACGTGGAACAGCTGAAGCCATGTGGATATTATTCACCCAGAATGTGTGGAGCAAGAAGAGATGAGACCCTAGGAGAGGACACCAAGATTGAAGGGACAGGCAGGAAGTTAACAGTGATCAAAGAAGATTGATTAGGACGACGCCATACCAAGAAAAGTGTGGTCTCATGGATACCACCATGATAGCTTTTCAAAAAGAACGGAAGAATCAGAAGTTTCAAGTGTTTCTACATGGAATGTGTCTTCTTTGACAGACAACTATAAGTTGAGATACTTATGTAGCTTCCTACTTGCCTCCAACTCCACACAAGTTACAAAGTATGGCTGCACTTATCCTACTTCCTGGCAAAAAATCCCACTATATCAGACAGAACCCCACACTGCAGGATTTTCCCCATTTCTCCTCTGTGAGAACTCTGAGACTTTTCTATGTGGATGCTTTGAATATTTTGGTCTGCAGTTGTGAAAGGTATAATTTTTAGCACTGCTCAGTCTATCGATGGCCTGCCCTTGCCCTCAGCCCCCACTTTCCTCATTAGGGGTCACTTTAAGTCTTTTGCCTGAGTTGCATCTTAAGTGATGCTATGATGCTTTCTTAGATGATAGAGCTGAAGGTTGTTAGTCTCTCCTCTTTTCCTTTAGTGTAGCTTTCTGTACTAGAAGAAAGTCAACAGAATTTCTAGGATGTGGGTCATACTCTTCCCATTTCCAATAATGGTACACATTTTTAAAATTTCATTCCATAGGTTATTTCCATGAGAATATGGAAAAGGGATTATTAGAAATGGCATTGCCATTTTACCTGGAGGTCTTCAAGTATTTTATTATATCAAAACCTGACAGGTTCAATTTAGGACTCCAAAAGTCAACAAAATGACCTAACACTGTAGGGAGAAAATTGAAATAGATTTACTATAAATTAATGCAAGCAAAATAATGTTCTAGAATTAAATTTAAGTTTCTCCTCACTTAGCCAGATTAAACTATGGGAACGGCTCTTAATCTTTTTTCAGATCCATTCTTCCCTTTATTGTTATAGTTTTTGGGTCTCTGGCTGTTCCTCTTTTATGTTTCACATACTTCCCGTACAGGCCTTGCTGTATCATGTTTGGGGAGGTTTTTCTGTTTTTTTGTTTTGTTTTCTGAGGTGTGTTTTCTGTATATTTTTCTTTTTTTTATTGAGATATAATTGACATACAACATTATATTAGTTTCAGGTGTACAACATAATGATTCATATTTAGTTTTTATATTAGTTGTAAAAATACTTTAATCTCTCTAATTGCAGTTGCTCAGTTCACGATAAAGCTTACAAGGACTTCAAATTATACAAGGATTTTTATTCTTCTTCAGTATGTGATCTTGCAAGACACTGGCAATAGCTCCCCAACTCTCTGGCTTGTTACATGATCATGGCATTTTGCAGAAATCTTACAGATTCTAGATTAAGAACAACTTTTAAAGTCTCCACCTATAAGTCTATGAAACTCCCTCTCTCAGGTTATTAAGGTTATTAACAGCTTCCCTATTGATGTTAATCCAGTTTTTTATTGCTAACCAGGTGTGTGGCGCTACTATACTTCATCAGTCTCAACGGCACCTCCTCAGAAGAGCCTTCCCTGACCACCATATCTTAGTCAGCACTCTCTTATTTTCTTGTTTATCATTCCACAATGTTTATTTTCTCCATAGAACTTTGTATTATTTGTAATTATTAATTGCTTTATTTTTGTCTGTTTCCCTCATTAGTCTTCAAGTTTTGTGTGTACAAAAATAGTATCTTTTTGGGTCTCCACCATATTTTACATGATGAACTAGTAGAATACCTTGATGTTTAATATATATTTGTTCAATAAATAAATGAATAAATAAATACATTGAGTAGAATGGCATACATTGGAGATGAATGTCTAGCTACATATTCATCTAGTTTTCAATAAATCAACTAAAAATATATTAAGTAACTATACCTGTGTATGATATTTAGCCAGACACTATCAAAAGAAGAAATACCTATGGAATAAAACAAGATATACATGCTAAGAGTTAAATGCCTTAGTTAAGAAATAAGTGGGAATCTTATGTTTAGTTTTAGATGGAATTAATTGAGAAATAAGTTGATAGGAACATTTTCAGTTTGAGTATATAGATATGTCAGTTCACCCACTAAGATTCTCATACAGTTTAAAATCTGATTAAAAATGTACTCCTCATAATTTAATTAGCCTTTTAGACAAATAACAAATCACCAATATACCCATACTCGTTAATGAGGAGATAATTATGAGAAAAACAATGTGGTGCAGTAAAAAGGGCCATGATTTGAAGCTAGATATTCATCCATTCCTCTATCCGTCTATCCATCAACCTTCACTCAACTTTCTATCCATCCAGCAAACACACCCACTGTTTACTGAATATAGTCATACATTGTACTGGCAGCGTATGCTCACTGGACTTGAATAGAGAAAATGCTACATGCTGGTGATGTGCCCTGGACAATACTGCTTAATATCCTCAGCTACAAAATTGTTATTCAGGATTTTAAGGAAAAGAGATAACATTATTAAAGCATAGTGCCTGACACTCATAAAGTCTATAAGAATATGGGAACTATTATTAGTTTTAAATAATGACTTTTGTTCTCTGATTACATGGTGGAACCTACATTTGAAGCATTCTAAGATGGAAACAACATTGGTTGGCTTTTTAAAAAAATTATCTACAAAATCAGTATTTACAAACTAACACCACCAGAATTTGATGACTAGAGAACTGAAAGTTTATTATTCTGATGAAAATTCATATCACGAGCCTTAAATATTACTTGTGGGCCAACTGTCTAAGCTGCCATTTTTTTGATATACAAGCAAATATTAAAACAATATTGAATAAGAAATTTACAAGACAAGCCGAACTGGTTTTCTCCGTCTCTGGTTGGACTTCCAGGGAATGGAAGAGTTTTGCTTTGTCAGAGAGGGTCTCGTCTTTTGCTGCATCTTTCCAAGCTGTCCACCTTTCCTATTGCTTGAAATTTGGTTATTGCTGCTTTTCACTCATCATTTGCAGCATCTTATAGAAATTATCTGGAAAGGGTAAATAATCCTGATGAAGGCATTGGAGAAAGTTTCTCAAAAAAATATGAATAGCACCTTTCAAGCATATAAATAATTGAAATAAAGCCCATATTTTTGTTATTCAAAACTACATATTATTTTCCTTTAGAGTAGCCAAATGAATTGTGAAGAAATTTTCCTTCCTTTAAAAATATTTCATTGTGAAATATTTCGAAAAAGAAAAAGTACTGAAAGTTACAAAACAGATATCTATATTAAAATTTTGCCATATTTGTGATATTTACTTTACCTCTTGTTTTAAAAAAGGAGATAAAGGAACACATAAAGTTATAGTCCCATCTTTCCTATTCTGTCCCCTTCCCTATCTCCCAAGAGACAAATATGGTGTGAAAACTGATATCACTCCAAAACATGTTTTAAAAATACTTTCTGTACACATATGTATTTCTAAACCATATATTCTATTGTTTTTTATGTTTAATATTATTTATAAGTGGTATCATTCTGAATTTGATATTTTGCAATTTTATTCTTTATTTACATGGCATTTTTGAGGTGTACTTATGTTTCTACGTGTAAAGTTCATTCATCTAAACTTGTAGATTCTACTATTTCATTGTACGCATAAATCCAGGACAATAAAGCTGTTTGTATTCTATCACTTTATCAACAGGGCTGCAATGAACACCACTGGATTTATCTTTAGGTACATGTGTGAGAGTTTCTCAAGAGAAGACACCTAGCATTGGTTTCTAGGTCTAGGGTATGGATAGCTTTGACTATGCTGATTTACCTCTCCATCAGTATGTATAAGAGATCCATTTCCCCACATCTTCCCAATAGTTCATGTGATAGGATATTAATTGTGAATGGTCTCCTACTGTCACTTTGTTTATCACTTTCCCAAATACTAGTGAGGCTTAGCAAGTTTTCATGTTTTTTGTCATATTCTATTCTGCCTCTGCAAATTTCCTGATGTCTGTTTTTCAATTGGGCTGTTCTTTTCAATTCGTGAGGATTTTCTTTTATGTTGGATAAAAAGTTGGTCAGTTACATGTGTTAACTTTCAGTTCATGGCTGGTCTTTTCACTGTTACTATGATGGCCTTTGTCATATATAGAAGTTATTTTAATATTAATGTGAAATTGTTTCTTTTCTTTTATGATTTTTGTTTTTTGTGGCTATTTTAGAAAATCTTTGCCAATCCCAAGATTCAAAATAAAATAGTCTATTTTTTTCCTAAAATTAATGCAGTTATTGCTTTTACATTTATATCTTTAATCCATCTGTATTTAATTTTAAGTGAGGTATAAGATATCTTTTTCCATAAGGATAGCCAATTGTTCTGGCCTCATTTAGTGACTGATCCATCCTTTGTCACTGATTCGTAAGGCCACCTCTGATTTTACTATCGTAGTTCTATACTCGTCTCTCTATATTTCTAGCTTATCTTTTGTTATATTTGCCTCCAGGATTTCGGCATCCATCCTCCCCACCCAGAATGCTTCATCATGAAAATTTTCAAACATACCAAAAAGTTGAAAGAATAGTACAGTGAACACTATATACTCACCAACTAGATTATATCGTTAAATTTTACTACATTTACCATGTCCTATATCCATCTATTCATATCTCTATCCACCCATCAATCTCTCTTATTTTTCTATGAATCTCAAAGTAAATTGCACCTCTACAACTTCAGTATGCACATCAAAATTCAATATTTATTTTCTGTTCTTTTTTTCAAAATAATATTTACACATATTGAAACGCAAAAATTGTACCATACTATGAGTTTTGACCAGTGTATTCACCTATGAACGCAAATCCCTATCAGTATATAAAATATTATTATCAGCCCAGAAAGTTCTCTCCTGTTCCCTTTCAGTCAATCCTCCAGAGACTATCACACTTCTGATTTTTTTTCCACCATGGATTATTTCAGCATTTTCTAGAATTTCATATAAATGGAATCATGCAGTATGTACTCTTATGCAAGACTTCATTTACTCAGCACGTTTTGAGATTCAACCATGTTGTTTAACGTATCAGAAGTCTGTCCCTTTTTGTTGCTGAATAGTATTACACTGAATGATTATGCCACTATTTTTTCATCCGTTCTCCACTTGATGGACATTTGGGCTGTTTTCAATTTGTTGCTATCATGAACGCAGCTGCACTACCATTCATGTACAAGTGTTTTTGTGGATACGTATTTTCAATTCCTTTGAGTTATATCTAAGAGTGGAACTGTTGGATTAACAGGGAGGTGTTTAACTTTATAAGACACTGTCAAACTTTACAAAATGTTTGCATCATTTTACATACCTACCAAGAAAAAAATAAGTTCTGGTTTCTCCATGTCCTCTTCAACATTTGATGTTGTCATTCTTTTTAATTTTCGCCATTCCAGTGGATACGTAGTGCTATCTCATTATGGTTTAATAAATATTTTCTTGCTGGCTACAAGTGTTGGGCATTTTTTCATGTACTCATTGGCCATTTGTATATCTTCCTTTGCAAAGTGTCAACTCAAATATTTTGCTTATATTCTAATTGAGTGGTTTGTCTTTTTATTATTCAACTGTGAGAATTCTTTTTATGTCCTGTATATCAACCTTTGTGAGGTACTTATTCTGCAAATATTTCCCCTAGTTTGTGAGTCATCTATTAATTTTCTTAAATGGTGGATTTTGCAAGCAGAAGTTTTTTCTTTCAAGAAGTCTAATGTGTTAATTTCCCAGGGCTGCCATAACAAAGTACCACAAACTGGGTGGCTAAAATAACAGGAATTTATTATTTCACAGTCTGGAGGCTGAGTCCAAAATCAAGACGTCCGCAAGGCTGGTTCATTCTGAGGGCTCTGAAGGAGAATGTTCCATGCCTTTCTCCCAGCTTCTTGTGACAGCTGCCAATCCTTGGCATTCTTTGGCTTGTAAATGCATCACTCCAATCTCTGCCTCCAACTTCACATGGCATTTTCCTTGTGTGTAGATTACAGGCCCATTCTATTTCACCACTACCTCATCTTAACTAATTATATCTGCAATGACCTTATTTCCAAATAAGGATACATTTTGAGGTAGTGGAGTTTAGGACTTCAATATATCTTTTTTAGGGGGACACAATTCAACCTATAACATCCTACCTGTCAATTTTTTTTCTTTTATGATCATTGCCATCTGTGTGCTATGTCAGAAAACATTGCTTTCCCCAAGTTAGGAAGATATTTCCCTATGTTTTCTTCTAGAAGCTTTTCTGGTTTAGCTTTTATTTTTCAGAATCTACTTCAAATTAATTTTTATGTGTGGTGTAAAATAATGATTGAGGTTTACTTTTTTCCATGTAGATATCTAATTTTTCCAGCACTTTTATTGAAAAGACTTCCCTTTTCCTCATTGCATTGCTTTGGTACCTCGGTGAAAAATCAATTGATCACAGAAACGTAGGTTTATTTTGAGGCTCTCTGTTCTGTTTAATTGATCTATTTGTCTATTCTACGCCCATGCTATACTTGCCCATAGCACAGCCATGAGAAGAGACAAATACGCAGGGAAAATGCCATGTGAAGTCGGAGGCAGAGATTGGAATGACGCATTTACAAGCCAAAGAATGCCAGGGATTGCCGCAGTCACAAGACACTGGAGAGAGGCATGGAATATTCTCCTTCAGAGTCCTCAGAAGGAACCAACCTTGCTGACATCTTGATTTTGAATTTTTAGCCTCTAGACTGTGAAATAATAAATTCCCGCTATTTCAGTCACCCAGTTTGTGGTCTTACTCCTAGGATTCACATCTTTATGGTGTCTGTCCAAAATGGAGTGGGTTAGCGGGAACTCTTCCTTGTTCCACGGGCACTCTTTCAGCTCCGGTGTCTTTCCCCCACACCTCTTAAGGCCACCAAAAGTGTGGTTCAGGCTCTAAGCTGCTACCTCCTTAATGAGCAAATTCTCTTAGAGGAAAAGCAACCATAAACACTGGGCTCATCTCCCCGAGTCTCTGTCCTTTTTCCTACTCCTTCATGGTCTGGAAATTCTTTACTCTCTTCTTACCTACTTCTCCAAATGCCTTCCAATAGAATTTCTTATATTTACGTCAGCTTCCTTGGTTGCCCGAATTGTGAGAGCTGGTTAAACATATCTATCCACCATTGCCAGAAGCAGGAGTCCCATAATATTGCACATTGGTTCATTTTTTGGATCATTCTAGGCAGTGATATGGCTACTTGGATACCCTTTAAGTAGACAGATTTTAGTTTTGTTGAACTTGTAATTTTTTGTTTTTTTATATAATCAACATATTTCATATTCTCCCCTTGGATTGTTTTTTAGTGGATAATCTTAATTTTTACAGAATTTGTGAACCAAGAAGTCTGAATTAATCAATATCTATACCTTTATCCCAACAATAATATAAATTTACATTTAATCTGCAATCCCTCCTCTCCTCTTCTGCAAATTTATACTGCCCTATATTTTAGTTCTACTTTGTTTCATGTCCCCTAAATTGAGCATTGTTATTATTATTATTTAATAAAATTAATACTTTTTTAGACTCCTCTACACGATAAATTTTTTACTCTTGCTTTTTGCGTTCTGATTCCTACTTCTGGACTTACTTACCCTCTTGAAGTATCGTTTAATAGTTCATACAGCAAGAGTCTATTAGCAGCAAACTATTTGACTTGCTGTCATTGCTGTTCTCTTAGCAATTTAAAGATTTGGAATTTTTTTGCAATTATCTTTTACCCTATATCTATTTCTTTTTATTGGCAAGTCTATTTTTTGTGCGGTGGTCTTTACTTTGCAAACAATCTGCCTTCTAAATCTGATTGCTTTTAGAATCTGTCTTTTATCTTTAATATCTAAGATCTTACCTCTATTTTTGAATTTAGAAAGTATAAATATGTGTTAATTTATCCTGCTGAAGACTTTTTGTCTATCCTGAGGATTCTTGTCTTTTATCACATCTGAAGAATTCTCAGTCATTATCTCTTCAATTTTCTCTCTCATCTCTGTCCTTCTAGATCTTCATACATCTATACGTTGAATCTTTTCCTTCCATCATCCATGTCTCTTAACCTCTTATAACCTCATCTATCTCTGTTGCATTTGATTAATTTCTTCAGAAACATTTTTCAATTCACTTATTAGCTCTTCAACTGTGTCAAATATTTTCTATAACACATCTTTTTATGATTTATATTTTAATTGCTATATTTTTTGTTTCTCAAAGTACTCTTTTTTCTTTTTAAGATGATCCTGTTCTTTTTCATAGTGTCATGTTCTTTTATTAAGGGTTTATTCCTTTTTAAAATCTTTCATAATTGCAAAAGTCTTATTTTATAATCTTCATCAGATTGCTCTAGCATATGGAGTTTTGGTCTCTGATCCCATTTGGTGTATCTATATGCTTGACATTGCTCCTTACTCAGGATGGGTTGTTTTCTGGTTTCTTTCTGACTTACTATGTGAGACTTCCTCATAGTCTGAGTTGTGCAAGTGTCCATCTGGAATTTTGCATTGTGTTTTCTTCTGATAAACTCCCCAAGGTACCACTGGCCTTTTTCTTTTTTAAATGATTCAAATGATTTTAAATGATTTAAAGCTTTGGGGGTTTTGGATCATATGAGGCCTCATTTGAAGGCAAATCTCTCCAGAAAAATTTTGAGTAGTTATCTGCTAAATCCTTTGCATTCGTTGTTTAATTCTTACATAATCTCAACAAGCCTGTGAGGTAGATACTATTATTTTTATTTCCGTACTGGATATGGGGAAATTAAGGATTAGAATATTAATAAAAATATCTGAAGCTGCACATCTACTAAGTGGATATGTGGATCTCAAACCAAGGCCAGACTCATTTCAAACCGATATTCTTAATCACTGCGCCATGCTTTGCTGCTAGTCAAACAATCCAGCACCTCAAACAACCCATCATTAGCTATCCTTGCATATCCACTAGATTATAAATAAACGGTTGAAGAATATGCTGAGGAAGGCAATAGTATGCAGCAAAATTTTCCACATATTGAATAAGCCAGAAGCTGAAAATGGATGATTAGTCACAAGCAACTATTAAGTTTGATATGTTTTTCCATTACAGCCATTTCATTATATATAATATAATTTACATGTAAAATTTTTAAGGTTTTTGTGTTACAAAATGAAAACGGGTCTGCGAGCTGTGGATGGACCCACTCAATGTCAGTAGTGATGGACTGTGTTAGGCTACATTTCATGCCATTCTTAATCACCTCTTGTTCCAGTGTGATATTCCAGTGCTATGATGCATCTTCCACTGCAAAGAGCAGCTATCCTATATCTCATTCGAAACATCACTGTGTTCATTCTCATTTCAATTCTTAGATGAAAATACGTTTCTTCATTGGATTATACTGTTTAAATTTTATTTCTCTCTCCTGTTTTTCCATTATTTAATAATTCCCTTGAATTATTTATGGTTAGAAATAAGCACTTAGAAATAAGGTGCTTCAAAATAATTTCTATGAAAGATTCAATATAAAATAAAATTGTTCTGTTTTCAATGACACTAAGTAGAGTATAATCATTTGCCTCTGGACTCCATCCAAGTTTTCTTTAATTTTGTATATAGTCTAAAAGCAACTCAGCTATATTAATGACTATATCATAAAGCATTGCTTCATTAAGATTTAATAAGTGTTTGTAGAATAATAAAGGACTTTTGTTGACATTTTGTTACCATATATGTAAAAAATCTGGCAATTACAGACATTTCAGAGTGTATCTAAAGAGTTTACCTTGAGCAAAGCAAAACATTTAAGAAATATTTTAATTAGGCTTTGGAAAGTGTGGTGCCCAGGAGAATGACAAACTGAGTAGAACACATATATCAGAGCTCTTCACACGTCCCCAGATAACCTAATTACTTACTACTCTGATTGCACTATCCTCCTCCCTCTTTGGAGAACCACGATATGAAATTTATAATTGAACATTTGTTAAGTGTGTAGACCTTTGGGGTTCCTGGACTCAATACCAGTGTATATATGTGTGTGGAGGGACTTCCCACACAACACCAAGCAATTTTCAGGGTGTTTCACCAAGCAACCCAGCAAGGTGTCAGAGAATTCAATTCAGTTCTGACACCACCTACCCAGAGATAGCATCAGATTCCATAGGTTAAACACTCAGTCCCACAAGACTCACTGTCCCCAACCCCCGCCTTGAGATGCTAGTTGCAAGCCCAGGTTATTACCTGTGCTTCTGACCGACTGGCTACGGATTGGGGGTTCCCACGGCTCCCTCCTTGGACTTCAGATGCTAGTGCAAGTCCAGGTTGTTACCTGTACTTCTGACTGATTGGCTATAGATCAGAGGCTCCCACCACCTCCTCTTTGGTTTCATTAATTTGCTAAAGTGGCTCACAGAACTCAGAGAAACATTTTACTTACTAGATCACCAGTTTATCATAAAAGGATACAACTCAAGGACAGCCAGATGACAGAGATACATAGGGCAAGGTATGTGGCAAGGATGTGGAGCTTCCGTGCCCTCTCTAGGTGCTCCAACTCTCCCAGCACCTCCACATGTTCACCAACCGGGAAGCTCTCCACTTCTGTCTTTTGGGAGTTGTATGGAAGCTTCCTTACATAGTCATGATTGATTAAATCATTGGTTAATATAGATTGATTCAACCTCTAGGCCCCCTCCCCTCACTGGGTGTGAGGGATAGGGAGGGGGTGGGACTAAAAGTTCCAACCCTCTAATCACATGAAAGTTCTACTGGCAACCAGCCCCCATCGTTAGGTAGAGTCCAAAAGTCACCTCATTAACATAAAAAAGAGACTTTTATAGCTCTTATCACAGGAAATTCCAAGGGTTTTAGGAGCTGTGAGCCAGGAACCTTGGACAAAGACCAAATATATATGACATTCACATGACTAAAATATATTTCTTATAAATCACAATATTGCAGTAGAGATAGAGTAGGTGATCTTAGTGTGAAAATAGAAAATATTATTTCTCTGATATTCTAATACTTATTGTTAAAAACAAGAAACAGGCCCAAAATGGAGTCACTTACGCTAAACCCCACATGACCAAACCAAGAGTTAATTACAGTTTTGGCTCTCCCAGAAATAGAATCTTATCCAGTCAGAATCTTATCCAGAATCACCTGATCAGCACTAGTTAAATCATCTGTCTGATAGACCCCTGCCATTCCCTAAAGGAAAGTAATCTTGTAATAACCAACCTGCTTTTTTTTGTCTAGTATAACTTCCTTGTTCCTGCCCCCTTCTGCCTATAAAAGTCTTCCGTTTTGTACAAGTCCTTGGAGCTCCTTTCTACCTGCTAAATTGGATGCTGTCTGATTCATGAGTCATTGAATAAAGCCAATGAGATCTTTAAAATTTACTCAGTTGAATTTTGTTTTTTAACAATATTACTCATTCGTGAAAAGCCATTTAGAACAGAATCTAGAGATGTAAGAATTTTTCTCTTAAATTTGAAATTTATAATTTTACTAATGATAAACTTGATCAAAGTATGCGATTTATTTCAAGTAAAGGAAGTCCAGGAAACCTACCTTCTGCTGGGGCTCTTTTTCTTTTTCAAATCTATTGTGTATATCTTACTTTTTTGAATGGGATGTGATGACCACTAAAATTAACTCTTATTATAGTTGTAAATTCAGTGGCAAGATGTATAATGATCTATTAAAATATTTTCTGAAACTTAGCAATGAAGTGATACATTTACTAGGTATTATTTACATTGTTAAACTCTAACAGTTCTTCAACATTTGAATAACTAAATAATGATACGCTTTGCCATATGTTTCCATTTAATGAAGCCTTGTATTGATACTTAAATGCTTCATTAAGTCACAAGCTGCCAAAATAAGTAGTTTTTCTCTTGTCATAAAAGTGACATGGTTTAACTAAAAGTCTTGTCATTTTAAAAATTAAGAATGCTTTTATTCCGCATATATTATAAGCAACATCTCTCTCAATATTTCGGGTTTAGAGTTTTAGGAGGCTGACATTGTAGTTTGGGAATTTTTGTGCACAATTTTCTTGTCAGTAGAAGGTTGTATGAGTTGTTATAACCATCATCTTATCATAAACTAAACAAAGTTTATATGCAATTTTCAAAAGCTTCTTGAAGTGACACCTGTTTCATTAATAATAATAATAAGCTAAAAAAAAGTCCTAGTCTGAGCTGTAAACACCAAATAAAAAACTGTAATTTCAAAAAAATCATATTTTTTTCAAAGCAAGTTACCTTGAAAACGATAAATTCGAAAAATTCTGAGAAACACACGCAGTTGGAACCGTAATATAGATTTTGCCTTTGTACCTTTTCAATGAAATACGTAAAACTGACTATGACTCAATCTTAAGGTCTGATTGGTACATAAGATCTAAATGATGTTTATTTTGAGCAAAGGAAGCTTTTAGAGCTTGATGTATTGTTTTCTAGGTGATTAGTGTGGATGGGAGAAAGTTCAGGCATGAATAAGTGATTATTTCAAGGTTGGTTCATTAAATCTGACTACCCTTAAAGAAAAGTAAAGGACACCTGATCGTATACAACAGCTGACTAAACAGTATGTTTTTGCAAACCTTGGTTTGCAGAAGAAATGAGGCACTGCTGTGTTTCAATGATTGAATTTTAACACATTTATACTATAACAAATGTATTTGAATACATGGAAAATGTTACTTGAAATTTAAAAAGTATAAGATTTGTAAAAATTATTCAAGACTCTGATGCTTGATTATTTCCTTTACAAATGTAATTCATGCAGCTTATTTTAATTTAGATCCAAAAAAGATTTTAATAAGTATAGAACTAAATATTTGTTGTTAACCTATAGAATTACATTTACCTTTTTTCTATTGTTCATTTCTTCATTACTATAAATTACCTCTTAGCCTTGCTAATATAAGAAAATGCAGTATTTGCTTGCATAAAAATAGAAATTTATATATCTTTTCTCTATATATCTCTCTATATATCTGTACATGTGTATGTATATGGAATAAAAATTCAAATGCCTATGGGATAGCCAGTAACATAAATATGTGTATAAGAGGAGAAAATATAATAGGATCTGTGGCTAAAGCGTGCTCCGCCTAAAAGTATTCAAATTCAAACAGCATATCAAACAAAAAATACAACAACTACAATATTTAACCCAAACAAAACATACTTGCAGTTTAAATTTGGGCCTAAAGGCCACAGATTTTAACCCCTCCCATAAAGTTTTCCAATTAATAAACACTAGAAATTAATAAATAGTTTATCACTATATTTCCATATCCAATTCTCTTTTGAATACCCTATTCATTTATGTTATATTAAATAATTGTTTTTTTAGTTTCCTCTCTTTCCATACCTCAGGGTCTAAAACCCATGAACTATAAAAATAAATGGCAAAAAAAACAACATCCTTTTGGATAGGCACTAACGTGTTTCTTGGTAAGAGTCATATAGCATTCTTATGAAACAATCCCAGAATAGTATCTCAAGTTCTTAACGATGATGTATGGTATAATGTGTTCAGTTTTTTGGTTACATTTGTAGAAATGTGAAGGAGGTTTGTTAGTGAAGCCACTGAAGACAGTGAATCCTGAATCTGGCTGTCCGTTAGAATCATCTGGGTACTATTTAAAACTATGGCCCCACCCTGGTTGATTCCATTTCAGTACGTAGGATGTAATTCCTAGAATACGTAGTTTAGGATATTTTTCATGTGATTCTAATTTAGAACCATTGGTCTAAGGCCTTGGTTATTCAAAATGTGATCCACACACTAGCAGCAAGGACCTCACCTGGGAGCTTCTTAGACGTGCAGAATCTGAGGCCTCACCGTAGATTGACTGAATCAGACTCCGCATGTTCACAAGGTTACCAGTTGACTGGTGTGATCACTGAAGTGTCAGATACCCCGGATTAAGGAATGACCCCTTTGAAACTAGATAACCCCTCGCTGGGACTGTAAATAAGACTTGCTCTTGTTAGATTCCAAAGGTGACCAGAGACTGACTAAAGCTGACTAAAATAGGCCCAAGTCTTGAGATGGACATTGACTCCAGAATGCTAATGCGTTCATTTACAATGAGAAATGACACCTGCCACAAAGTTTAGACTACAGTATTCAGATAAATGTAGTTAGCATCTTCTCTTCCAATGGAACCAACTATTTGAGAAGCCAAATTATAATCAGAAAAAATGTAGGGGATCTTACCCAAATGAGGATAGCTAGAGGAACCTTTCTAATGGAATCACTGGATAAGAGTAACTCTTTTGATCAAGATTCTTTCTCCTGTTTGTTTTTGGTGTTGGTGTGGTTGACTCCTAGAGACCCTGTGTATAGCAGAGTTCCGGTGCACTCTGGCTCTACATCAGACAATGCTCCACTGCTTTTCATAGAGATTTCATGGCCAATTTTTTTGGAAGGGGGTGGCCAAGTCCTTCTTCCTAGTCTGGAATTTCTACTGAGATTCTTCCACCATGGATGACCCTGCTGGTATTCAAAATACTGGTGGCAAAGCATTTAGCAACATAGCAAAACACAGCCCCCACAGTATGACAACCGACAGACGGGTGGTGTGGTTCCCTGACTGGGAAAGGACCCCAGGTGGCTGTGGCGAGAGCACCGAATCTTAACCACTAGACCACCCTTGTCCGTGTGCTCTTCTGTTTATTTTCTGTGGATATCTTCATTTCCATCCCTTTACCTGTATAATTTAATACTTTTTTCTGGACCACAACCTTAATACTGATGGCTTGCCTGTTAAAGATGTTTACAGTTTACTGCTTCTTAATTGTCAGGTGTTATTTCATTGAATATTATCATTCCCAGTTTGGGGATGAGAAAAACCAAGAAATAGGGAGGTAAGTAAATTGCTCCTTGTTCCACGGTTTGTAAGTGATGGAGCTGAAGATTCAAGCACAGGCTTTCTGAACCCAAGCCCACAGAGCGTAGCTTGGGGCAAAATCCTACCTTACCAAATGTAGAACTACCCCAGATGATCTGATTGAAAGAAACTTATTTTGCACTATATTCTTTTAACTCAGTGCTTTTGGGGGCTGGTCATAGTTCATCTAGGCATTGTTTTTATACATCAAATCACATTTTTTATCATTCCAACATTTTGGGGAAAATCTTTAGTGTAATTCTCAAGTACCAACAATTATTATCTTTTCCAAGATTATTAAATGCTTACAAAATATTTATTTAATAATGCTTTAGAATGGAGGAAGACATAGTTAAAGAATCTCAGTAATTGGGCAAAATGAATAGAATGCGATTAAGTTACTTCAGATTTATTTTTATTAATCTCTCCTTTGTGCCGTTGAGTTTAGCAATGAGGAATTTTAAAGAAGAGATCAGCAATGGATAATTAACTATTCTCTATTTTCTTGATTCTGGGGTTTAAAAAATATGTTCTCAGCAACACAAATATTAATTAGATGCTAATTAATAATTTCACCCATGAAACACTTACAAAACAAATATGCAAATCCTCATAAACCAACTTGCACTCTAGTGATGATTAGGCTATCATTATATTCAGGAGCAATTCTGATGAATGCATAAGATTTTAAGAGTATGACCCAATGCTAATATAGTGAAAACTTAAAACATTTTTTTCCGATTTTGTTTCTCTCTGTTCATAAGGATGAGAATACATTCCTAAGACTCATATTTAAACTACCTTTATACTTTACTATTTCATTTAATCTTTGAAATTGTAGTTACCAATTTGTTCTACATCAATGGTGCTTAATATTTTTGGTTCATGAACTGCATTGAGAATATAATGGCAGTTGTAAATCACTCAACAGTAAGAAATGTATTGTCCATGTAAACAGAGGTTTTCACACAATATAGTTAGTTCAGAAGCTTCTCTTAGCTCATACATGGATTTCACACGGATGGCCTCTGATACAGGTGGGAATTAGAAGATATGGCACCTGGTCCCAGTTTTCCCACTAATGAGATATGTAACCATCAACAAATCTCTCTCTTAGAGTACATGATTCTTGATCCATAAAATAACAGAGTTGATTGTTAAGGTGCTCTCCAGCTCTGAGAAAATGAATACTAAATTTAACTCTTAAATGTGGAGATAAATGATTGCCTTTTTTAAAAAAAATAAATGCATAAACTTATTTTCCAGATGAATATTGTCTTTTAAAGTGCTCACCTTGGGAGGCCATCCGATTATCCTGGGGATGAGACAACATCACTCAACAGAGAAAACCCTGCTCAAAATATTTTAAGAGTTATCTTTTGTAATTGCCAATCACAGAAGCTTTTTACAACCTAGTATCATGAAAACACTTTACAGAGAGATTGCTGAGCAATTGTTGGAATTCTCTGAATCACCAACAAAAATCAGGAAGCTCCAGAAAACTGATACTGGGCAGGATTACCAACATTTTTTCAAGAACAAAGGTGGTGTGAGTGACAGAATATGGACCCATGAACTTGGTATCGACCACAAGTAAAATCTGGATTGTATTATTAAGCAGAGAGTTTCTAAGCAATGGTGTACTAGAGGAAGTTAACTTAAAATAAATTATGTCAAACAAATTTTATTTCCTTTCCTGTTAGGGTTACTATGTTAATTGATCCAAGTTGCATTTTGGCAAAGTGTTGGACAGTCTTTGCTGTACCAGCCTTGATAAAGAGATGGAGAAATTTGGGTAAAATGATAATGAAATAAGTGGATTCATAACCAGAACAAGAATCTTCTGAAGCATGTTACTGGGGTCTATATTTTGGCCTTCATTAGCCATGATATATATTGATGAGTTTGATGATAATATAGGTAACAATTAACTTGGCAGAAGAGTAAATCCAACAAATGATAGAAACAGTACATCTAAACACTTTAATAGAAAAATTGACTTATTTTAATATTGTATACATTTTCTTAAGAATCAATGTGCCACTTTATACTCAAATCCAGATAATCAATGACATGCATATAAATATCAGGCATCCATCAGGTATTTATTGGGTAGCTATTAAACGTCTAGAGTTGTGTCCCATGCTGTGTGATGTCCTGGTACTCCCAGCATGGGATACAACCTTTGACATATGGTACTATCCCTCAGGAAGCCCAAAGTTTTATGTTGGAGGCTAAATAATAAACAAACAGTAATAATGCAAAAAATAGTCAGAGCCATTAATAAGAGCATGCACATAGTTCTAGGGGAATAAAGATCAAGGGCATTCTAACTCTGAGTTGGTGGGTAAGTCAGAGAATGCTTCACATAGGACACGCTATCTGAGCTCTCTTAAATAGAAGTTTACCAAATGGATAAGGCTAGGAGTCTCTATCCATGGAGTCTGGCAGGGATAGCATTCCAGGCAGAGAAGACAACACCTAGCAAGATGTGGAAGCATGCTGTCTTTAGGGGAACTGCAAGTTGTTCCAAACAAATTCAAGGGAGTAAAGAAAGTTTAAGCTGGAAAGGGCAGATAACAATCACGTAATGGAAGGAGTTTTGTATATCCTACTAAAAACTATTGGCTTTTTAAGTGAAGAAAGGAGTAGAAGAGAAATAAATTTTAATTAACTCCTATTCTACGGCAGACTCAACTAGATGCTTTCACTCATTTAACTCAATCCACTATAACCTTTATTAATGTGAAAACCCCTTATTAATGGGGAGTTATTATTATTCCCATCTTGCAGATGGGAAAACTGAAGTTCAAAAAGATTAAATAACTTGCTAAGAGTTAGGTTTTTTCTTTGAAAGATCACTATAGAGAATATCGGGGGAAGAGGTATCTTGTGTGGAAAGAAGAGAGAAGAAGATTATGAGCTTGATTTCGGACACTCTGTTAAGATATCCAAACATTTCCAACTAACTACTGTCTTATGTGGGATGTGTTGACATACATGACTATGGTGGCTATTGTTTTTGTCAGGTCAAACCTCTTCCCCCTCTCCTAGTAACAGATCCTACTTCTCAGCTTATTGGGTAAGAACACAATGAAATGAAATAATGAAAAGATCACATTCCCACCACCCAAAATTGGTTAAAAAATGCACATTGATCTTGGCGACCTGATTAGTGTCCTTCCCCACTAAGTTTTCTGCTATAGCCAATAGGAGAGAATGCCCTTTCCTTACTATATCATTGAAGCAATAAAGTCACCTTCACAAAACTGCCTGTAGACACATCTCCACTGCATGGAAAAAGCCAGAACATGTAGATGACTAGCATAGAGGTCCCACTGTAAGTCTCAGAAGTCCCCAGAGTTGACCTGGTTCTAGAACTTATTCCTCTGAGTCTTCGATGTGCTTCAGTTTTCTTTCCAATAAATTCCCTTTGCTGTTTAAGTCAATTTATGCTCTGCTTCTGTCACTTGCAATCAAGTGTCATAACTAAACACTGAAACTCTAGAGTTCCTTCCATTCTTCCAAGTGGAGGTTAGCTAGATGATTTCTAAGGGCACATTGGCTACTTGCCTTTAGCTGTAAGTGATTTTGTTGTTTCTAAAATCCAAACCCACCCTCAGTGGAAATAGTTGGACACTAACTAGCTATCCCAGGAAAGAGGAGATCTTTATTTAAAAACAAAACACTGGGGCCGGCCCTGTGGCTTAGCGGTTAAGTGTGCGTGTTCCACTACTAGTGGCCCAGGTTCGGATCCCGGGTGCACACCGACACACCACTTCTCGGGCCGTGCTGAGGCCACGTCCCACATACAGCAACTAGAAGGATGTGGAGCTATGACATACAACTATCTACTGGGGTTTTGGGGGAAAAAAAGGAGGAGGATTGGCAATAGATGTTAGCTCAGAGCCGGTCTTCCTCAGCAAAAAGAGGAGGATTAGCATGGGTGTTAGCTCAGGGCCGATCTTCCTCACAAAAAAACAAACAAACAAACAAACAAAAAACACTGACAATGTAACTGAAATAATTATAGTTTCCCAGTTGACTACATTCAAAGTGGTAGCATTCATTTTATATTCTGATTGGTTATCTTGTTGATTAAATTCTATTTAAAATTAAGAAAAATAAAACATAAATGGTACAACACATTAGTTGTATTTTACATTTTATTCTCTTTCATCCCTCTTCCCTCTGTGTGTGTATGTATGTATGTGCATTTATATGCATGTCTGTAGATAATTTTTACCTTTTTTTCTTACCTTAGGTTTCCACTCTTCCAAATTTGTAAATATTTAACTTTAAGCATCTTTCTAGAAATCACTAAACTAAAATTAACTAGCCCTACTGAAATATTCTCAGTTTCTTACAAAACCAATTATGTCTAGATTGAAAATATTTTTCTAATTTCTTCTCTTTAGTTACTGAAAAGTTTTTATTCTATTGTACATATTGAACTTTGGAATAGCATTGTTTTAATTGTAATATAAGTTTAACTTTGTCAGCTTCATCACTCATACTTTAATAAAAATGCCCTTTCAGTTTTCACACTTCTACAATTTCCCTTAATATGCTTTAACTTCATTATAAGTCTCTTCCATCATCAACTCTATTCATGACCACTCTGTCTTAAATACTAACTATATTCAACTTGTTCTAATTATCCTTGTTAACACTTTTTTCTTTGCCTTCCAGGGATACTGCCATAATGTGGGTGGAGTGCATTTTTCTTACTGTGCACCTCAGACTTTCAGATTGCCATACATGTTGTATCTATACACCTATTGATCTTATATTTCTTTATTTGAATTATATATGGCATTCATTTGAAAAATTCAAGGCACTATATATAAAATACTTTTTCCTCACTATGAGCTAATATTAAACCACTTCCATAGCACAAACAGAAAATTATTGAATGGGACTTAGTTAAAAGGAATCAAGAGTGAGAATCAGTAAATGCACAAGGAGCTAACAGTAAGTAAAAAATCGAAATAAAAGGAGTTACAGTATACTTAGAGGCATATTATCTAGCCAAGACCTCTGCTTTTTGAAATAAAAAGTAGTTCAGAGGCTCCCTAAAACCTGCTCAATTAAGTCAAACTTCTAAGCAAGATATTGAGTCACTGACATGAGCTTCCTTCCCAGTTCAATCTCCCACTGAACCCAATTTCAGCCAGACTCCCTGAACAGGCTCATGCTTTCTTACCTGTTTATCTTTGTTAATGCTGTTCCCCTTACCAGGAAAATTTCACTCTGCCACACTGCCAGAAATACCTATAGGTTTATCTTCACAGTATTTTGATACCTTCTCTATATCCAGACATGGCTTTTGTAGATTAGAAAAAAGATTCAAATGGAGAGTAAGCAACAGTGATATTTGAACAATAATAATACTTCGTGACTTTCTTACAATACAAGACACTCTCTGCTTTGTAGTAGAAGTTGGTACACAAGCCTTATCTCATATCACAGGGTTTATTCATTATGTCTTTTTTTTTTTTCCAAAGAGATTGCAGGTAATGTATGAAAATAAATGACTTTTATTTTATTTCTTTTATGTTAAACTCTTTTATTTTTTCTCTAAATAGGTGAGAGCACTTCAAGGGATGATAGTGATGAAGGCACAAGGTTTATCTCTCTTATTCCATTGAAGTTATCCACAGAGTGTTAATTTGGAAGAAAATCTATGGCAAGGATTGGAAACTAGGGAAGGTACCGTCTATATGACCCAGATAATCCAAAGAAATTCTTTCAGATCTAATAAACATGGCTCTAGTTACAATGTGATTATCAAGGACATTTCAAAGCTCTCCTTTCTAAAATTTATCTGATTCATTAGGCAAACAGGAAAGGCCGCCTTGGGAAAAAGAAAATAAAATCTATTGATTAGAAGGAGTGAGGATTGGGTACAATGGTGGGCTATTCCATATGGATTCTTCTTAGCTTCTTCAAATAAGCTCTTATGAAATCAGCACTAAAGCATACCTGAGTTCACATAGCAGCTAGCTGCATCATCAAGACAGCAAAGGGCTATGCACTAGCAGACCTCTAGCTTGTTGTAATGTACAGAGGTAGGGCTAGAAGTGAGAGTGAGCAATGAGGCAGAAGGAGATCACACTATTTGGGTAATTTTTGTTGTTGTTGTTGCTGTATATCTGTAGCGTGTCAAAGGCTTTATTCAATATCCCAAAGGAGAAAGCACAAAGTGTGGTGAGTAGCAAAAACAAGAAGGATCCTGTGGAAAGCCACTTGGTGGGCCTGTTTTGGTGAGTCAGGCCAAATATAAATATAGATAGAAATATGGATATGCAGCAGACTCATCGCTATCATCAGTGAGACAAAACAGAAGAGGCATGATGTAGAGCCCTGCTGGTAATGTCCACTTCACAGCACTTGGTTGCTGTAGGTTGGCCTCATAAAGAAATGACAACACAAAAAGGAAAACCTACAATCTGTGTAGATATCTCTTCCTAATTCCCACTGCCCAATCCACCACAGGATCTGTGTCCCAGGCCTGCCTCTATGTTGTTGGGAATATTCTCATCACAGATATTGGCCCAAAATCTGTTCTCATTCTTCAAGTTGCAAGTCTCAGCCCCTCTCTCACTTTCTATTTCAATCCAGGAAATCAAAATATCAGGTAAGAGTAATTTCAATACCTGAGGAAATCTACTTTTTGGCATTTGTTTATTATTCATTCATTCAATCATAAAGCAGTTTACATTTTTATTGTTCAATCTTGTCCTTCAAAAATAATATTTTATCTCCCTCTGCCTTCTTTTGGCCTAGCTAGTGACTCAATTAACTATTTTTCCCCAAACAGTAAAAGTGTCCTTACCAAGTAGGTATATTTGGATTTAGACCTTTAAAAATAACCCATATACATGCATGCACGCGCGCGCGCGCGCACACACACACACACAACTTGCCGGCTTCTAATTAGGTTTTCTTTACTGAGATCAAAGTTGCCAGTAGAATTCTTTGTCATGGCTCCTGTTCAAAACACCGCGGCTTTTACAGTCTTCAAAGATAGTACATGAGTTTAAAAAAAAAAATCCCAAACCTGTTTGGAATCCTACTCTGCTTTGGCAATGTAATCCAAAGAAGATACTCCCTCCCATCCCTAATAAACTATAGGAATAAAGGGTCTTCTTTTTCATCCATTATAAAGAATTCAAGAAAATTTAAGGTATTTCAACTATTTTTGTCCTTATAAAAAATGCTGGGAGGAAGATATTATTTTATTCTTGGCATTGCTAATTACAGAAAACAGTGTTAAGTTTGTAGTTGTAGAAGTGCTAGGAAAAAGGATGTATACTTTCCACTAGAGAAAAACAAAGGAAATTTGTTCCTTATTAGCAAAATACAGAAACATCAAGAAACCATTATAAACAAAAAGCACAAGATAAGATACTAATACCAAACACATCAGCTATAACAGTTAAAAAAACGAAGACTTTAGCATAAAAATTAAAATCCAACTTTGGGCTGTCTATGTTCATTATACTAATATTTGGTAACAGCATTAAAAAAACTGGAGAAAAATAAATTGTATCAATAGGGGAATGATGACCTAAAGTACAGTGCATCCACATTATAAAATATGAAGCAGTTAAAAAGAATTTGGTTATGTTATATATCCTATGCATTCCGACATGGAGTGCTCTTCAAGACACAGTAAGTTAAAAAATCAAATTATAAAATAACACCCAAGGATAATACCCAAGGTATAATCTCATTTATTTAAAAGGAAAGAAAACTGTATATTTCATATATACAAAAATATACGTAGATAAATGCACAGGCAGAGTTCTGAGATGATATATCCCATTCAAAAGACAGGGGTTATCTCTAAAGAGCAGACTAGACCTAAGTGAGATTCAAGGGGCCTTTCATTGAATATGTACTGTTTTTATTTTTTTCAGCGAGAATTTATTTACATGTTATATTTAAACATGAAAATACATTTAAAGTTTTTTAAATAGGAGCAACAATATCTATTATTGCTTGAATAGAAGACTTGTTATTTTAAAATGTTATTTCTCTTCCAAATTAATTTATAAATTAATGTAATTCCAATCAAAATAGTATCAAGATTTTTTGTTTTACATTGAAATTGTTTCTACTTTTTCACAGTTAAAAACATCTGTAAATTATTCTCATTGACCCTTGACTCTGGAGAGAGGACTTGGTGATGGATTTTCTAATATGGAACCTCGAGCTTAATATTACCCTAATAGGAAATCTTCCTTTGATGCTTAAACAATGGTTTCCCATGTGACTATTTGGAGGAAGTGGCTTTTTTTCAGACTATCTATTGTTAGAGATAAGACCCTGTCCTCCGGTGTGCTGGAGAGCGTCTTCATCTCTATGGTACAAATTCTATGCCTTTCACCAGTAGGTGGTTTGTTTTGTTTTTAATTCTGTGTTCATTGTTTTCAACAATTCAAGGGGTATATTATCTCTTCCCACATCAATTTTTCATCTCTTATTTCAAGTTAGAGGCCAAAGAATCTCTCACTTAGTATTGCTAGGAGATATAGGCAACATATTTGAATCAAAAGAGACTTGAGGAAACAAGCAGTAGCTCTTACCTTTCTATTAAGTGGGAAGTAGAATGACACTTTGACTGATGAACTGGGGAGAATTTGTCACCCACTGAGTCACTGTATCCAGGGACTGTACTGCTCCCTTAAGAAGCCGCCATAGGTTCTGGTCCAAGATGGTGATGTAGGAAGACCCTGAAGTCACCTCCTTTCACAGACACACCTACAACTACATATGGAACAATTTCCTCTGAAAAAACCTAAAAACCAATGGAGCGACTCCTTCACTCCAAGAGGCAAACAAGAAAAAAACCACATCTAAGTATGTAGGAGAGGCTGAGACACAATCTTGCCTTAAACATCCCTCTCCTTCCACCATAAACATCTCCTTCTCCTTTAAGAGGGAACTCAAAACCCAGAGCTTCTCCCTGAAAAGCGAAGGATTCATACCGCACATCAGGCACGCAGCTTTCAAGACCTGCACCTGAGAGACGAGCCCCAAAACATCTAGCTTTGTAAACCAACAAGGCTTGCTCCTGGAGACAGGAGGTTCTGTGGAGAACTGAGGAATGGCTCTTAAAGGGCCTGAGTGCAGACTTACTGGCCCCAGGGCCCAGCGCAGAAGCAGCAGTTTGAAAAGTGCCCAGACTTTACATGAAAGAGGCTCATTTGCTAATTTTAAGGCATCCGACTGAGGGGCAGGGGCCTGCTGGGAAAGTCCCTGGGACGGAGACTGGTGGATGCGAGCTTTGTGCTCACCCTCTGGCTTGCTAAAGTCTATGGGCATCATCTTTTTTTCTTTTTTTGGCAGGTGCCGTCTTTGCACTCCCTCTCTGCCTTGCTCCAGCTGGAAGGAGCCATCTTTGTGCTCTCCCTCTCCCTCTACCTCACCACAGCTCACCACTATGTCCCCAAAAGGGGCTTATGCATTCATCTGGAGCCCCAGTTTTTGTAACTGCCACCCAGGGGACACCTCCAGATTACCTCGTTCTGGTGGTCTGTGCGGCTTACATTTGTGGTCTCACAGGATTCTATACATTTGCATTCTTTAAAGCTGTTAACTGAGAGGCTGGCTTCCAGTCAGCCTGAATCTAGGTACTGACTGAGATCCTCCCCTTTGAGCCACTAACAGGTCTTGGCATACCCTCAACTACTGGGAGATTTTAAAAATAAAACAGGCTATTTGGACAATCATAACAGCTTGAGAGATAACCAAGACTGAGGGCAGGGTTGAACGATTAGGTTCCTCTCCTACATGAAACCACTCCTTTGAGCCTGGGATAGGTGGCTGTTTCATCTAATGCATAGAAACCAACAATGAGAGTCGAGCAAATAAATAAACAAAAGAACAAGATAAACCTCAAAACAAAACCTTAATGAGACAGAAATAAGTGATTTACCTGATAAAGAGGTTCTCTCATGCTGTTGCAGTCTAATGTTGGTTGGAACTTCAGTCACCTGAAAGGCTGAACTGGTCTCAAAGGCCAAAATGGCCAACTTACATGGCAGTTGATGCTGGCTATTGGCTGGAAGGTCAGCTGGGCTGTCAACAGGAATGTCTACGTGGCCCTCTCTAATATGACAGTCTCAGAGTAACTGCAATTCTTCCATGGTGACTCAGGGCTCCAAGCACAATAGTTCCACAACCAAGCTGAAAGTTGCATCACCTTGTGTGACCTAGCCTTGGAAGTCATGCGACATCACTTCTACTGTAATCTTGTGGTTACAAGCCTATCTAGAGTCAACAGAAGGGGACACATATTCCACCTCTGGATGGGAAAAGTGTCAATGTTACATTGTAGAAGAGCTTGTGTAATAAGAGATAGTGTTAGTTATCTGTGGAAAATATGGTCTATCATAGGCCATCATCTGGCCACAAGTCACATGTGTCCCACATGTCATATGAATAAAAACAGCTCTACTTCTTCCTTTCCTATCTGGATGTCCTTTGTTTCTTTTGTAGGCTAATTGCATTGGCTAGAGTCAACAGTCCAATGTTGAACAGAAGTGGCAAGAGTGATATCCTTGCCTTGTTCCTGATCTAAGGGGGAAAAGGGGTCATTCTTTTACCATTAAGTATGATGTTAGATATCCATTATCAGGTGGAAGAAGTTTCTTTCTATTCCTAGTTTGCAGACAGGTTTTGTTGTTTTTAATCAGGAATGGATGATAGATTTTTGTCAAATCCTTTTTTATGCTTCTTTTAAGATTGATTATCATATGATTTTGCTTTTTTTAACATGCTAATATGGTGAATTACATTAATTGATTTTCAAATCAATTAAACCAACCTGATGTTCCCGAGCTAAACCCCACTAGTCATGTATAATCCTTTATGTATATTGTTGGATTTCATTGCTAAGATTTTGTAGAGAGTTGTTGTGTCTATATTCATGAAGAACATTGGAATGTAGTAATTTTCTTGTAATATATTTCTCTGTTTTTGGTATAAGCATAATTCTGGCCCATAGAATGAGTTGGGAAGTATTTATTCCTTTTCAATTTTCTGAAAGAGTTTGTGTAGAATTGGTTTTGTTTCTTCTTTGGTAGAATTAAAAAGTAAAGCCATTTGGGCCTGGGCTTTTTTTTTTTTTTTGAAGGGTTTTATCTACAAATTTAATTTATTATTATTATTTTTTTGGGTGAGGAAGATTGACGCTGAGCTAACATCTCTGCCAGTCTTCCTCTATTTTGTATGTAGGATGTCACCACAGCATGGCTTAACAAGTGGTCTGCGCCTGGGATCTGAACCCAGGAACCCCAGGGCGACCAAAGTGGAACATGCTAACTTAACCACCACGCTACTGGGCCAACCCCAAGTAATTTAATTTTTAAAAATAGATATCAGACTATTTGGGTGATCTAGTTCTTGAATGAACTTTGATAATGTGTCTTTTAAGCAATTTACCCTTTTCATACAAGTTTTAAAATTTATTGGCATAAAGTTGTTCATAAAATTCTCTTACTATTCTTTTAATATTTAAAGGGATATCTGTCACTTTTCTCATTCCTGATATTACCAATTTCTGTTTTCTTTCTTCCTGATTGGCTATTTTTCCTGATGGTTAGAGGTTTATGATTTTATTGGTCACCTCAAAGTAGCTGTTGATCTTATGAATTTCTATTTATATCTTTGCCATTTTCTATTTCATTGACTTCATCTCTCATTTTTCTTACATTCCTTCTTCTGCTTATTTGGAGTTTAATTTGTTCTTCTTTTTCTAGTTTTAGAAGGTGGAATTTAGGTCATTGTTTTTAGACCATGCTTCTTTCTCTCTGAGAATTGCTTTACCTACATCCCACCAATTTTGACAGGTTATATTTTTATTTTTATTTAGTTCCAAACAGTTTATAATTTTTCTTTGGCCAATAGGTTATTTAGAAGTATTTTATTTAGTTTCCAAATACTTGAGGATTTTCCAGATATCTTTCTCTTATTGATTTCTAATTTCATAACGTTGTGGTCACGGAACGTACTTTGTACAACGTGACTCCTCTTAAATGTAATGAGACTTATTTTGTGGCCCAGAATATGAACTTAGTAAACACTCCATACATGCTTAGACATTCTTCTGTTATTATATGTAGTGTTCTATATATGTCAGCTATTCTGGTTGGTTTATAACATAGTTCTGGTTGGTTGATAGTTTAAGTCTTCCTTACACTTGTTGATTTTCTTTCTACTGATATCAATTTTTCAGGGAGAATTGTTAAATTTATTACTATAATTGTGGATTTGATTATTTCTTTTTCCAATTCTACTAGTTTTGGCTTCACGCATTTTGAAGCTCAATTATTAGGTACATAGACTAAGAATTGTTACGTTGTCTACATGAATTAATCACTTTACCGTTATTACTTTATCCTTGCTCATACCCATGTTTTGACATCCGCCGTGGCTGATACAAATATAGACACCTCAGCTTTCTTTTGCTTAGTGGTAGCATAGTATGCATATTTCCACTCTTTTACTTTGAGTCTTTGTGTGTCTTCATATTTAACATGAGTTTCATGGTAGGTAGCATATAGTTGGGTCTTGCTGTTTTATTCACTCTGACAATGTTTACCTTTTGATTGCTTAAACTGTTTACATTTAAAGTGATCATTGATATTCTTGGTTTAGATTTACCATCTTGCCAAGTGTTTTCTATTTGTCTCATCTCTTCTTTATTTTCTTTTCTTCTTTTTAGTTTTCTTTTAAATTAATAATTATTTATTATTCCATTTTTAAGTGGTTGCTGGGCCTTCAAGGATGAGTAAGATTTTGATGGCTAGAGAAGATATAAACACTGCCAGTGAAAAGGAATTTTTTGAAAACATTTTTGTGTGTAGAACAATTTGGTTGGATGAGCTAGAGTGTCTTTACATAGGAGTAGTAAAAAATTCAGCTAGAAAATGAGGTGAGCACTTAATTGGAGGGAATATTTAAAAATAGGCTAAAGAGTATAATTTATATTTTAATGGATAGGCAATGAAGAATCATAGAAAATGAAATTGGTGAAATAGAACTTTTTTTTTTTTTTTTTCGATTTTAATTTTTTGTTTATTGCAGTAACATTGGTTTATAACATTGTAAAAATTTCAGGTGTACATCATTGTACTTCTATTTCTGCATGGACTACATCATGTTCACCACCAAAATACTAATTACAACCCATCACCACACACATGTACCGAATTATCCCTTTCACCCTCCTCCCTCCCCCCTTCCCCTCTGGTAACCACTTTTTGAAGTTTAATTTGACAACTGGTGCATATTGGACTGGGGAAGCAAAAGAATCGAGGCAGAAAAAAAACAACTTAGAATTTGAGAATCGTTAAATATTGCCAATATCATATAGTTCAAGATTTTTCATTCAGGGCTGAATAAACTGAAGTCAAGAGAAGTCACAGAGCTTGTGTGATCCGGCTTGAGTACAGTTCAGGTCTCCTGTCTTCTAATGTAGTGCTTTTTCTGAAGCTCTGTTCTATTGTTAAAAGGCTATTGTATCAGGCTAAGCGTGAGGTGAGAAGACTCTAGAGGATGAATGCCACAGGACTGAAGAAAATAAACCAAAATGTGAGAGTAGAGAATGACAGCAGCACTGGAAGAAGTATTATTTATATAAGAGAGGCATGGAAGGCCTTCCTTAGGTGACATACTTGAACAGAATCATGATGTCAATGAGGCGGAGTCTTGTGAAATCTGGAGGAGGAAAGTACCAAGCAGGATATACAGCAGGCACAAATCCCTCAAATGAGTAAGAGAATTCCTGAGACAGAAATGAGCAAGAGGGCCAGAATACTGTTAGCTGACAAGCAAGGGTAGAGTGGTACAAGATGACATCCTTAGGCAGAGACCAGTACATGGGGGATCTTGTAGGGCCTTGTAGGCCATATTAAAGAGTTTGGATTTTATTTTAAGTGTAACGAAAAGTCACTAGAAGGCTTTGATCAGGATAGTAAGATGAAAGATAAACATTTTTAAAAGATCACTCAGATTATCCATGGAGAACGCACTATGGAAAGGCCAAGATTGGAAGGAACACCAATAGTCTACAGGTTATTGCAATAACCCAGACAAGAAAAGATCAGATCTCAGGCTAGAGTGATGATGGCAGAGCTGCAAGAAGTGGTTCTAGATGTATTTTTACAATTAGCACAACTGGCAGTGCCATTACTGACATGAGAATGGTATGGGGGTAAATGAGGAAGAAAGAATTCTGTATGGTCTTGATAACGTTGAGAAGACTATAGGCCCACAGTCCTTGATGTGAAACTCTTGAGACCACATGTATAGCAAAAGGAATCTGATTTTTTTCAGAATTTAGGAAGGTAATATTGTTCATATAATTCATATCACATTACATCCCTAAAAGAATCTTGGACAGTATCTCTTAATTTCTTTATCAAACACATTAAAATCTCTGCAGTAGAAATATTCATCCTTAAATGGAAGGAATTCAGATGATAAATAGCTCAAATCAGTTCAAGTCAAATTCTGCCTCTAAAAGAGTCCAGGGCAGAGCTTTCTGGATTCTGGAATTGCACATAAGGGGTTGGAGATTCATATTAAACCTATAAGGGTTTTGGAGGGGTTGAGCAAATGATGTATGTAGAATGCCTGTTAGCTTTTTAAAATCATGGTAAACTATAGGGAAAATGGTTGTTTTATTGATCCATTCATCCCTTGGGGCAGTAGGGGATTGATAACCTGACATACTGTAACTCAGTCAAGTCACACTTGTTAAACACTCTGATAAAGAGAAACTGCATGATTTCCATCCTAAATTATTAGAAGACTGTTGGTACCAGTTCCTGAAATGAAGGAATCTGGAGGCAAGGTTGTTGAAGAGTGGTCATGGAAAGTATAATGTCTTCTGTCTCAACCCTTGCAAGTCAGCCGTTTTTTTCTATACAGGGCCAGATAATAAGTATTTTAGGCCCTGCAAGCAGTATAGTCTCTGTAGCAACTATTCAACTCTTCATTGTAGTGCAAAAACAGCCATGGATAATACCTAAAGGAGTGAGCATGGCTATGTTCCACTAAAATTTTATTTATGAACACAGAAATTCAAATTTCGTATAATTTTCACATGCCACAGAATATTAACATTGTTTTGATTTTTTTCAACCTTTTAAAAATATAGAACTCATTCTTAGCTCAAGGGCCATATAGAAACAGGTAGGGGGTCAAATTTGGCTGATAGCCCATAGTGTGCTGACTCTTGCACTGGAACGGCAAGTTAATCACTTCATATAATAAGGAATGCCCATATCCAGAGGACTGGAGGCAGAGGCAGAATCAAAGGGGCAGGAAGATTATGAGAACACGGTTGTGAAGAGGGAGAGATGACACAGAGTCAAGATGACACAGATGACAAGGAGTCAAGAGGAAGAATTCTTTGCAAATATATATTGTTTTCCCTAAAAAACAGTCACTCAGAGCATCAAAATGAGGTCTCTATGGCACTGTACTTTTCTTGCTTCCTAGAAGTCTCAACCTCTGCTCAGAGAACCACTATTTCATGTACTCTAAGGATCTGCCTGCCAGCACACTCTTTGTGATTTTCAGACCCAATATTGTAGTTGGCTTCATATTTCTTTTTAGTAACCTCTTAACTACAAAAATCAACTAGAGATAGTTCTTCTAAAAGCTATGAATCTTAGCTCTCAAAAAATGAAAAAGATCATTTTCTTTTCCTGAGGACCTAGACATTCAGCATCATATTTTTACATTCTTTTTAAGTTGAGTTTGAAGCATAATTTTCTTTTAATATTAATTTAAATGTTTCCTTCCATCTAACCCCTCAATTCCCATGCACTCTTCTTTCCCTTGCTATTATTTGGCCTTAAGGGAAACTAAAGAAGAAATAAAAAGATTTGAAGAGAACAGATACAACAGTGTTGTATCTAGCAGGTGGCAGAGAGTAGCATTAAAGAGACCAAAATTACCAGATCCTTCTCTTTCTATCTTTGCCCCTCACCCTCTAGCCCCCAATTCTGTCTCATGATAAAGTCTAGCACATTAAAATAAAGATGGAGTGCTTTGGCCTTTAGGTTTGATGGGACAATGTATTCAGGTTTTTCAAATTAACAGCTAAGTTCATGGCCCTAGAGGTTTTTAAATATTATTAAATCTTTCTTTTTAGAAATACTGTAAAATTATTTAAATTTCTGTGTGTGCCGTGTGATATTTCTGGTTCTCTTTCACACTTAAAGCTCTCATTGAGAATAAAACAGTTTTCTGGATTCAACTGTAACATGATTTGGCATTTACATATCCTGTAGGAGAGAGTGAAACATTACCTGCTTTAAATTGTGATTTCTAGGAGGTTTCTGGATATAGTAAAGCCTCAGATACCAAAAAAGTAAAATAAAGATTTTGAAATTACCTTGCCAAGGCTAAGATTCATGTCTATTTTTACTCAACACCAAATAAATGTACCATTTCTAATCCAAGAATTTCACTCTGCCGTCTTCCATCATATTGACATTTTCCACAGGCATTTCTTGTTTTACTTAATGTATTTTTTCTAGTTTTTCTTAATATGATATCTGAGAATTTTTGTTGCTAAGTATTGATTAAAAATTTTTAAATTATGGTTAATCGTGGCTAGCCTGCATGTTGTCAAAGATGCATTTACTATTTTCGAAGCTATATTGTACTTGTTGGCTTTGATTCAGAAAATAAATAATCTAAATAAAACTTCAAAGAGGACAATTCAGAGAATTTTTTTAGACTGTAGAATGAAGCAGAGCTCTGAATGAAACATTAAACAGAACTTTCCAACACTGCAAGAGATTTCCGTTGCTCTCCCTATGTAGCTGGATAAAGAATAGTTTTGGTTAAAAGGTTTAATTTTCCCTTAGCTATAACATGCTGAAGGGTAGTATGATTTCTCTAGGTGCTAAGTTTATTTAATTATTTTGAGGTATTTTGTACATTATAATTCAACTCCAAATTAAGGTAATTCATCACATTGTGTATTCAACTATACAAGATCAAATGATGTCTTTCATAATTATTTTGTATTCATAGGTTACTGCTTTCAAAGATCACTTATTTGGTTTCTAAACAGAAAACATGGTTACAGGTACATGATGACTATGAAAACAAGATTTTAAAATATTTGATTTCACAGTTCATGAGAAGGCAAATAAGTTTTCTTTTACATTTTGCTTTGGTTTTCTGTTAGCTTCATTTTAATTTCCCCAAATTATGCCAAAAATATTTTCTGACATTAAAATAAATATCATTTCTGATATTTTAGTAATATCTGTGGTCCAATCTTTACTTTACCCCAATTGTTTTTCATGAAACATAAGCAAGAGGAAGTCTCACTTTTTATGTAACATATACTTTACCCAGTGAAAGACTCAACTGAAGGATGCTTCTGAAGCCAATAGCTTTGAAAGTTTAGGAGAAAATGATTAGAAACTGATATGAACAAAACTAACAATGTCAGGGTAATAAATTAGGATAAAATAACCAGATTTATCCATGCTTCTTCAGGAGAACATAATCTCCTAACATTTGTAAAAACATCCAAGCTCTATTCTTGGATTAAGTGACATGTCTGCATTTTGCCACTTGTTTAGCATGGCTCATTGGTTACATCATTTTCCCAGTATGATTAGATTTAAAAAAAAGAAAAAAAAAAAAGGAAAACCCAATCTCGATAACGGTCCTATTATTCCTACATGTCCCATAATCCTAAAAGGAAGCAAAGAGGTAAAGGTTACAAAAGTGTTTTCTCCGCCACACCGTGAAATCTGTCCTGCTTGCAAGTGAAAAGGCTCCTGTAGAACCCTTTCTTGCCATCAAGAATCCAAATTAGCAACAGCTTGCAATGATAATCAGTTCATTTCAGTGTACTCAAAATGGGCTCATTATTATTAATTTTTGCCAACTCCCAAGCAATTCATGAACCATTTTTAGATTTTCAAAAAGCAGTTCATGAATCAGACAAAAAAAATTTAAAAGGAACCCATCCCACAATGAGATGATGACTCAGAGTCCTTTGCTGTAGCTGTGTCAACTGCCGAGCATCTGAAATCTGATGAGGATGGGGTTGATGGAGAAAAGGCCATGATGAGCACGAAACAATGTGTTGAATTTACATGTTAAAACTTCTTGTTGGTTTTGGCAATTTTTGCTGAGGATTATTGAGAAATCCATAACATCTGGATGTGGGGGAGAAGCTCCACTAAAATGATGAAGTTTATATTGGTCGACAAGACTATAAATGGAAAAGAAAGTAGTTTCTTAACACAGCTGTTTCCAATTTTGTTAACATTTTAGGCCAAATTCATTTGAAAAAAAAAGAAATAAGATAAAACTCTAATGTTTGAGATATACTTTACAAGTCTGACTTAATGTACACATGCTGAAGACATTCTTAACTCAAACCAGTATATCCAGATGAGCCACTGGCCTAAGCGTAGGCCATAACCTGTCTTTGAATGGACACTAGCATAAGCCATTTAGCCAAGAAATTTTGATTTCAAAGTCAAATAATCTCTTTAGGTTAATTTGTTTTTAAGTGAAATAAAACCATCAAACTCCTGGCACTGTCTTATGTTTCAGTACATATCATATCTGTCATGTCTTAGAAAATAATTTAATTTAATGGAGAGATTATTGATTGAATTTCAAAAGAACTAGATATTCTGCATTCTTCCCACTGACTAGGTGGCTTCTTACTCATCACTTATTCTTTCTGCACTTTATTTTCTTCCTCTGTAAGACAAGAATTATGCAAGAATACAAAAAAAATATGTAAACATATATTCTTGTGTTCTTGAAAGGAACACAATAAATCAAATACAATAATATATGTATATATGTGTACAAATGTACATAAACACACAAAGAGATATTTATTTATTTAAATCAATGTCACTTTGGCTTCCAATTTCTCTTTTTCATATTATTAGTTTTCTGACATCTCTTTTCTTATATTTTAGGAGGAAAACTATGGCAAACATTTAAAAATGCTCTATTTCATTTTCTCTCTGCCTCTTCTTCTTTTCCTTTCCTTTCATGTTTTCTCTGTTGCCGCCTTCAAACACCTTTCCGTTTTCTTGCACAAAGAACAAAAGAGAAATACGAAACTCAAAGATAAACAGGTTTCCCCATCACTTTCATTTTATGAACCTCAGAAGTCATTATGCGGCTGACTAAAATGAGAGCAGCATCTTTGTAAAATGTTCTATTAGCTTGTTGATGCTTTTTGGCTAGAGACGGCTCTCAAATATTGATGACAATTACAATTTACTTCCTATGCTTTTATTTTCAGAATTCAAGATTTGGTAAAGGCATTAACATACCAGTATCAGATAGATATGTTAATTCTCCTTGACATAAGTAAAGTCTGGGACAGCAAGATGTTTTAAAGATCATCAACAATATGATCAATACAGATTGCCAAAATCAATTCTGGAGTCTGACTCTGCCTGCTGTGAGCAGTTGTCACAATGTTCTTTGAGAAAATTGGCAAGAAATGATAAGGATTCTGTCAACAGACACCCGTCAATAGAAAATAATCCCCCTGCAGACATATTGCACTCTTTTTGCCTTTTCCTTGCAGATAGGTCATAAATAAGGAAAGACTGGCTGAACTTTGTAATGAATCAAATTAATATAAGAGATCTTATATAAGATCTCTCTTTGTTATGAACAGGTTGAAAACATTAAATGGGAAAATGCATTTCTCAATTTACAGAGTACTTCATAACTCAGAAGCAATACCTACTATATGAAATTTATTTGAAGTCTCTCTAAGTAATTTTCGAATTCAGTGAGATTCCCTTCCATAGGTAGCTTTGACACTTTGGGTAGCTTGTTGAATGACTCTGGTATGGGATCGTTTTTTTTTTCCATAGGTTTACCAATCTAAAAGAAGCTGGATATTTGGTTGACTATAGCATTCCTGGTTTTACAGTTTTCCTAAATTTTTTACTTGGGACCTAAGGATCCTGGGAGTTTATGAGTGTCTTCAAGATTTCTATGAATTTCCTAAAATTCAACAAAAATATGTGTATATGTATGTGTACACATTTATATTGTTTATAGAGATAGGAATCCTAACAATTGTCTGATTTACCACAGTAGCTATGAAAATTTTTTTAAAAGAATGGGAGGAAGGAAGGATAGGAAAACATTACCTAGAAAAAATGATTTTTGTAAAAATTGGATAACTTAACCCTACCTAGGCATTTATTTATTTAAAAACATAAATGCTTATTGAGTGCCTATTATGTGCCATCTTTGAGCTATGACAACAAAAACAAAGGCTCCACCTTTAAAGTGCTTATATTCAAGTGACAGGAGAAAGATACTAAAGTATGTCAAGTTTCATGTGATGCAAACCTAACTATAACCCTCCACTAACATTATCCATTTTGCAACTATGGTATTAGGAAACAGTATAAAACTGCTATACACATAAAAAGGCTTTTATTTTTTTTTTTAGAAAATGCTTTCTAATATTCTCTAACACTTCTGTAACAATAGAATCCATGTCTCGTTTTAAAGAGTTGTCCCTTATCCTGGGCACTGCTGACATTTGACCAAGATAATTCTCTGCTATGAGGAGCTGTCCTGTGTATCTGTTTAGCAGCAATCCTGGACTCTACCCACTAGATGCCACTAGTGCCCCCTCCCCAGTTGTTATAACTAAAAATTTCTCTAGAAATTGACAAATGTCCCCTAAGGGGCAAAAATCACTCCTGTTGAGACCCACTACTCTGAAGGAAGCATCTGTCAATAGTTCAAGCCAATGTCAAGGCAGGGAGTGATGAATGCAAGGCTTTCATTGTCATGGAGAAATTCACATGTCTTAGAGAGAACTCAGTCTTGAGGGCATCAAATTTGGAATTCATAAGTCTACAAAACATCTACTAAACCATACCTTGTCCTTGAAGGAAGTTTTTCTCTCTCCTTAATCCTCTCTTTCCTATTTTATTTTACTTCTTATTTGCTTACTTATCTTTTGCCTGTTTTTCTGTCACACCTAAGTGGATAGAGGGCCATCGTTATAGGCATTCTCTTACTTAAACAAAATTGGCTTTGTAATAATAAAATCTGACTGTTTAAACTGTAATTAGTATTGGAGATACTTATCTAAAGGAAGGATTTGTAAGTAGTACCTAGAAATGAAAAAGAAAATAGCTAAAGAAGTAAAAGTTAAAGACATAAAGATGGATATATATTTGTTCACAGTTTTCTTTATTGAAGATCAAAATTTCTTGTTATTTCATAAATTCTGAACTTTGCAGTATAAGAGTAATAGTAATAGCCTCTTTTGACATCATCCCTGAAATTGAAACACCTCATCTTCAGTTCCAGAAAAAAATAAAACAAAGGAGTATTAAAAGGAGTGGAGGAAAATGAAGAGAGCCAATTTAACCAGGAAGTACAAAGGCAAGAAAAAGGAAGAAGGTAGGCAAACAGGACAGGAGAGAAAAACTAGATGTAAAATAGGAATAAAGAATTCAGGAAGAAAGTAAATGGAAATGATATTTTTCTGAAAAAAAGAAGGAATAAATGGAAGTGTAGGCTGATATAGGGAAAGAGCAGAAAACTGTATTTACAGAAAAGAAAAATAAATGAGTTTCTAAAGTAGTGGGCTACGTAGATAAATTTGCTGCCTGTTTCCCTATTGATTTGCACATGTGAGATGTTTATAGAGATTGACCCTAGAAGGACACTCAGAACACATGTAAGATGGACGTAAGGCAGGGCCATGACTCTTTTCTTCTCTAAGCAAAGCCTCTCCAGCTTCTCAGACTAAATGACAGTCCTCTTAGTCTATTCTATATAGACTCTTATTTATCAATACTTTGCCACACACAGTAAATACCTTCTCAGCTCTGTTCACCATCCAGAAAAATTGATTCACCCTCTTTTTAAAGTTTTGTTATTGTTCCCCAAAGTTAAATTCACTTTTTTGAGCGGCCACATGATATGTTTACTCATGGGTTATTATTGCAGGTTAATAACCCAGGTATTTTCCTTGTATTTATATTTTATACACCATTTGTATCTTGACCAAATAAAATTAGGTTTAGGTTTCAAATGCAGGTTTTACAATCGTCTATGTTGGATTGAGTCCATTACTCAAGGCTATTTAGTTATTTTGTCCAGAATTTGTCACTGAAGGCATTTTCAATTCATCCTGATTTCATATAATCTGCAAATTTGAAAAGAGTGGCAGACAGTACTGTTTTTTGCCCAACAGCGCTTCTGCCTTCTTGCTATAATAGTCTGTCTCCCGATATAGAGGCTGAAATACAAATATTCACTTCTCCAGCCTTCTTTGTGGTAGATCACGGGCTTGTAATTTAATCCAGGTCAATGGAATTTGACCATTGGATGACTTTTAAGGGCTTTGTGGAAAGATTTTGCTCCACAAAATTCAACGGGCATGGTTGTGCCTGCGTAAGATATCTGGAACTGCTACAGCTGTCTTGCAACCAGGAGGAAAGATAACACTGATAGACTGAAGTTGGCAGAGTGGAAAGACGCAAGGACTCTGGTTCTTGGCTAATGCTATCATCAAGCCACAAATTAACCTTAAATGTAGTTTCCTCTTAGATATTTTGTTATATGACATTACACACATCTTCACATTTAATTCAATTTGGATTGTGTATTTGCTTACTTGTAGCTCAAAGAATTTCAATTGATGCAACAAATATGTCTTCTGTTTCTTCATTCATGCTTTCTTTGTATTTAACTTTTAATGTATTAATTTGGACTTAGGAATATAAGCATATTTAGAGCTAGCTCTTTTGAAGAGTTTACCCACCACATAATTCAGTCCTCTCTACTTTTTCAGTTCATTCCATCACTTTTATCCATGACTCATCCTAGAGTTTAGGCAAAGTGAGTAAAATATGTTGAGAAATAATATTTGAAACCAAGGTGTATGGATAGTGTATGGAGATAGTATATGGAGGAAAGAGTGGAAACTCAAGAGTGAGAGCTCTGGAAATCCCTGTTTTTACTGGTTGGGAGTAGAAAAAATTAAACTGTAAAGTAGACTAAGGAGGAAGCATCCAAGAGGAAGGGGGACAGAAAAGTTAATATGTTAACAGGAAGTAGCCAATGTCAGAAAGAAGATTTAATGGATTCTTAGATTGGATCTTTCATTGTCCATTTTGCCCTCATTCTGTTTGGAAAGGCCAGGGATTTAAAATCTCTATTTCCTAAATTCCCTGGCAACTGAGCTTCTGGATGTGACCTGTGTTCTGTCAATTAGATGCTCTCATACACTACCTGAAAGGCGGAAGAGGGGCAGAGGTCCTCTTCCCGTGACTGGTGGCTGATAAGTGGGGGGCAGACCCCAAGGTCCAGTGTGCGATTGCCAGCTCGTGGCTGTGAGGTCTTTGCTGCAGGGCGGTGGTGGAAGCAGCAATAGCAGCTGCGGAGTTCCCACATCTACATCAAAGCAGCAGTGGGGTGACTTTCAAGCCAGTGATGCAGAGGCGGTCTCCGGAATTCTACTCCAGCAGGACTTCCGACAACATTGAAGCATTTCATTCCCTAGAAGGAATCCTCTTCAACTTGAAATATCTATTCTTTGATGTTGTGTCCTATGTCTGGGCCCCTCATTCAGAACCCAGGCTGTGTGGAACATGAAGGGACATAAGGTCTGAGCTGGAAATTTAGCTCTAATATTTCTTCTCTCCGTTTTAGTTAATCTTCTCTAGAATCTAATTTATGATCTCAAAAAACTTGGACTTGGATTCAGAATGTCTGCATCCTTAAATTCTATTCTTGGGAATCTATGCTAAAAAATCATGAAAAATAAAACAAGTCTTATGAGTAAAGGCAATCAAAGCAACATTATGTATAACGGAACAGAATTAAAAGAAATTAAAATTTCCAAACATGAGGGGATGGATAAGCAAACAGTGATAAAAACACACCGTGGAGCCATTAGAAACATTTATAGAGACATAAAAAATTAAGTGATATAATGTTAATTGAATAAAGCAAGATATGTGACATGCAAAATATAATGTATAATAAATAGTATCTAAATAAACGCACTTAATTAAAATGGAATTAAAATGATGACAACACTTTTGCTTAGGTTATGGTACAATGGATTCTATTTCCTCTTTCAACTTGCCTATATTTTCATGATTTTTAAAATAAAAATAATTAAATACCAGTAATGGTCATTGAAGAAATATGATTCTCAGAGTTTAGGAGAATACCGACTGCCAGGAAAAGTACCAAGGGCCTAATATAAGCTTTTAAAAATGAGCTAGGTGAAGAAGGGAGATCAAAAGCTATTAGAAAAAAAATATATGTTCAAATCTCTTAAAATGGAGTTAATAGGTACTGAGAAGGTTAATGGAGTCAGTTGGGAAGAGGGATAAAAATGAGTGTGTTTTTCAGAGGAAATAAATATATTTTACCCTTGTATATTTCTGTTTTACTCAAATTTAGTATTTTATACTAGATATTGAATACCTTATTCTCCCCACAGATAAAAAAGTTACTCAAAAAGAGATGTCAAAGGTTTGATTTTTCTTTCTCTCCGTCCCTCAGGTCAGCTATTGCTGTTGACATGACTTCCAGAGAGACGCACACTACAAGAAGGATATTATGACTTTATGAATTAAGAATAAATAAATTAGTTTATAAAGTTGTTAGAAAATAGTCTGGCACAGAATAAGCGCTACTCAAGCATTTGTTATATAAATACTTTACTTTCGAGTAGCCTTACATTGCATAAAAAGTCTAAAAAACAACTCCTTAAACCCCAAGTATGAGAAAGTAACTTGGAAACATTATATATTTTTTTTCTAATGCATTAGAACAACCAAAAAAAACCCAAAAAGGTACAAAGCAGGTAACTTTTTATTTTGTTTCATTAGACTCAAAAGAATGAAAATGGGTATATTCCAATTTGAATTTAAAAAAAGAAGGAATAGGCACATTACATTATCTTTAAAGCTACTGGAAATTACCAGCTTAATAAACTGCAGAGAATGTGTCGCTATTTATTCTTCTGTTCAGTAAAAAATATATAGTTACCATGGCAACTACCAAATCTCATAGTGTGTGCTACCTCTACGATATGATCACTTTTTGTAATAAAGACATGAGTAATATATCATCGGGCTTTGGTATTAAATGTTTTGAAATGCTTTAAAATACACACATTGCTGATATACGTATTCACTATTTTTAACTCTCTTAGCTCTCTGACATTATATACACTTTAAATTTTAACATTGTCGTGCTTCAGATATATTCTGAATGTATAACCACATATATCAAATCTCAGAATTGGAGAATTGGAGAATTGGAGTCAACACTCCAAATTTCTCAATGACTTATAATTGGCTTTCCATGAGCCCTACAGAAATGGATGAAAGGAATTTTTTTCCTAAAGAATTTAAAAAGGAGTTCCATTTTTTAAAAATTGAATCTTCTATAAGAAAAAAATACTCTTTATATTTTCTTAAAAATAAAGATAAATAACAATTAGAAATTGACCAAGATACTGTTTTCCAAGTCTATATGCTCCTGGTACATTTAATGCAGAGTCCATTTATGAGACACCTAGAATAGAATATAGAAGCTCAATATTTGTTCACAGCTCTTATTAGACAAAATGATATGAACCCCTGAGGTAAACTTGTGCCTTAGAAAGTCTTGGGAACATGAACCCATGCCTCATTAACTGATTTAACTGTAGCTTGATGGAGCGTTGACTCATGTTTTGCCATGTGACCTTGACTTCCTGCGGAAAAACTCGAAGAGAGGTTATTCCCTCTGAAAATCTCACCAGGTAAATAAGAGGTTTGGATCCCAGGGTTGCTGATGGGATCCTTCCACAGAAATTTGACCTAATTGAAATATCCTCAACTTCCTTGCTCTCTTCCCCAAACAATTAAGCAGGAGCTACAATGCGTGAAATAAAATGGAAATTTCACAAATTACAAAATTATTTTCCTCTTTATAGATACCTAACGGTTTTTGGGTTGTGCCACTCTTTTGATTTTTTTGACCTTCCCACAGAGAAGGATGGACTTTATTACACTTAATTTTTAATGGAACTGAATTAAAATTAAATGTTGTTACAAAAATTTAATGTCACACCTTAAGATAATTGTGTATAGCCTTCACTGTGGCAAAACCAAGGTAAGGAATCAATATCATTAAGAAGATATTTGGATGCTATGCCAAATTTTCTCATTTTCTTCCATGCTAAATAGCTACAATGCCTATTTATCTCACTTTACCACTGAAAAACAGTCCCTTTTATTCTTTCATTAGTGATGTGTCTGTGTGTGTGTGTGTGTGTGTGTGTGTGTGTGGAGAGAGAGAGAAATTTACATGCCACCTTCAAAATCTTATTCTTATAAAGTTTGCATTGTTCTGTAGTTAACTGATATTTTTTGCAGATACCTAAATTTTAGGAAAAAAGAAAACAGTCATCTAAATTATAGAAAGTCCTCTACTGGGGTGACTTAATTCTACTTTTCTGGAAGATTTTTCTCTTTTAGAATTCCATAAATGTATATTTCTTGCATTTATCTAACAATTTAGAGTTTGCATATTGCCTTCATAGACATGATTCCTTGTGCTCCTTACAACATCTCTATGAGGGGACAGGTTCGTAATATTTGTTTTTTGTTTCTGTTTACCGAGAATTAAAGAGGTTATGATAAGAGGATACAGATGAGAATAGAATCAGAGATGTTGGATAAAGATGGAGAAAAGTAATAAAATTAAAAAGAAGAAAGGTGAATAAAACTGGATGGAAAAAGATCCCACAGAGTCTAAACAAGTGGATGGAGACAAGCCATCAATAGCCACCAGGCAGCGTAGCGAGGTAAGCGGAGGAGGCAACTGGGTATCTGAGAACAGGAGAACTTCGAAACAGCCATCAGGTCTTCACCGGAAAGCATGTGAGAAGAGCAGTTGGAAACAGGAGGGGTTCTGCCATTTGAGAACCAGCTGAATGCTGGAGCCCGCACTAAGAGGGTCTCAGAGGCAGAGGCAGGACAGCTCCTATAAACTGACCCATCGAGGCTCCACTCCGGGACAGAGCCCCACACTGGGGAGAACTTTAAGGGAATGGAATAAGTATTGAGGAGGAATAGGGACAAGAGACACAGACAAGGAAAGGACAGTCTGGATCTGTGCTTTTCTAAAGTAGCCAATAGCCTGATAGTTCAGTGGCTATTGAGCACTTTAATTGAGGTTAGTCTGAATTGAGATGTGCTGTAAGTATCAAATACATAACAGCTATTGAAGACTGAGAATAAAAAATATAAATTATCTTCTTAATAACTTAAAAATATTTGACTACATATTAAAATGGTAATCTTTTGGATAAATTGGGTTCCAAAAATATAGAGTTGATTTCACCTTTTTCCCATTTTTTTCAAGGTGACTACTAAAAATTAATATTTAGGTACATGTCTCATATTTGTGGCTCTCATTATATTCCTATTGGACAATTTGGACCAGAGGTAAGCAAACTATGGCTTGTGGGCCAAATGCAACCTGCCACTTGTTTTTGTAAATAATGCCTCGTTAGAACACAGCTATGCTCATCTGTTTAGGTATTGTCTGTGGAGTTGAGTAGTTGTGACAGAGACCACACAGACTCAAAGTCTAAAATATTTACTATTTGTCCCTTTACAGAAAAAAAGTTTACCAATGCCTGGTCTAGACCAAGAGGGGGAAGAAAACATGGCCATGTGACTAAGTTCTGCCCAATGAGACGTGAGCAAAATAAAATCTGTGTGACTTTTTAGCTATGCCCTCTAAAGAAGCATCTTGCCCTCCAATTACTCCTTCATCCTTGCCACAGACTCCAGCATGGAGCAGGTAGGAGCAGGGGGTGACAGAGAAATAAGATAAATGATCTTATGGAGCCACCCTACTTCAGTGGACTACCTACCAGGTCAAATTTTTCATTGAGAAAGTAATAAATATTCTCTCATATTAATTACTATTATTTTGTTCTCTATTGAAGCTGCTAAACAAATATCCTAGCCAATATACTATTGCTCTTTTCTTTACATGATTAAGGCCTAGCGCATGGGCTATAAGAGATTATTGAATGATGGCAAGAGCCAGTTGTGCCTGAATCAAATTACACTGAGCCGAATGACACCCGCCATGGTAGCCAAACTCTTAGCAGAATGGTGCATAGGAATGGAATTAGGTTAATAAGTACCAACTTAAAATATTTAAGATAAAACTCTTAGACACGCTAGAAATTCTCTCTGGAGAGAAAAGACAATATAGCCAAAGTATGGATTTCTTAGACCTTGCATATCACGCTACTAGGAGTAACATCATTCACTAAGGATTAATTCCTTATTTCTGTATGTTTAAGTGGGAGCCCCCACCATTTATACTCTCACCTTTTGTGAAAGGAAGAGGAAGAAGAGAGTTTCATCTGATATGACCCAAAGCTGAAGGGTAAATCCAAAATGGCTTATCAGTTGGCTACCATGTCAATTTAAAGTAGTGGTTAGGAATGTAAGTAAAGCCTGTTTACCTGAGATTGAATCAATAGTGTGACTTTCAACAAGTTATGTAACCTCTCAGGCACCAGTTTCCTCATCTGTAAAGTGAGTCATATTAGTACTTATCTCACTGAGTTGTTGTTCACTAAATGAGTTGATACATGTAAAGCCCTTAAATTAGTGCCTAATGCATAGTAAATATTCAATAAATGTTAGCTAATATTATCTCAGATAACCTAGTAAGGGGAAAAAAAATCCTCACATACCCTAAGGGCAATGCCCAAAACTACAGAATGGAGATTGAGTACTGCTATAAAATATTGTGGTTGCAATATTCATGGGTGTCCATGAAATAGTTGACTACTGGACATGATCCAGTATTCTGTGATGAATCAGTTAGGTACCTATCAGATTATAAGCTGCAATCAGAGTTCAGAGAAGAGCCTGTTGTGGTGAGGAGGGGCCTGCTAAGATCCAAGACACTAAGCCCCGAATCAGAGTTTGTTAGAGGTAAGATAAGGCCAGTGGGTTGAGGCAGACTTTAGCAGAAAACAATGTTGGGCACATGAATGTGAAAATTAGTCATGACACAATAAGTTTTAACTTAATTAGAACCTGCTGAATATCACAGATAATGACGAGGATTGAAGAAGAGGTGATAACTTAAAACAAGGGAAAATTGGCTTTTCTCAGAAAGCATGAGATATTTCCTAATATTGAGTTAATTTTATTTTATTTTTTATTTATTTATTTATTTTGTGAGGAGGATCGGACCTGAGCTAACATCTGCCAATCCTCCTCTTTTTGCTGAGGAAGACTGGCCCTGGGCTAACACCCGTGCCCATCTTCCTCCACCTTATGTGGGATGCCGCCACAGCATGGTTTGACAAGAGGTGCATCAGTGTGCGCCCGGGATCCGAACTGGTGAACCCAGGGCCGCCGCAGCGGAGCGCGTGCACTTAACCGCTTGCGCCACCGGGCCGGCCCCATGAGTTAATTTTAATGAAAAGTATTCATCTAGGTGAGGGGACAGTTCCAATGAGTGGAGTGATATGGATATAGACACCCAAGTTGTCTTGCAGTTGAAGGTCATGGAAAGGGAGCAGCACCTTCATTTGAGAAGACTCAGGGGATTGTAGGAGGGAGTCAGTGTACACGCTAGTTTTCCTCTCCAAGCCTTCATTTCCTGTCTCTTTCTTGGAGTCTGGCATCTTTTCATGCTAGAGTCAAGGAAGAGGGCCTTTTGGACTATATTTCAAAGAGATACTATTCTGGAATAACGAAGTATAGGAGATATACTGGTAGGGTAGTAAAATTTAAAATATGAAAGATCAATTGCAAATTGATGTTATACTACCAGAAAGACCACAATGACCTACTTTTAACTCTTTATCCTCCAGAGCATATATTAACTGCCAATCATGCCAAGGTCCACACTCAAGGAATGGCAAGGCCGCTGTGGGGAGCTGGGTGAACAGGAGGGAGATGAAACATTTACCTAGACAGCGGACATTGGAAGATGGAGAACAGGACAAGGAGAGCACAAGGAAAAAGACTGTGCTACTGGGCTGAATTTATATGACTGAGTTTTATAGTTTCAGACCTTCTTGATTTTTCTCTGTTTAAGGCAATCTCAATTTTCAGTATTTCCTTAAGATGTGACATTTATAATTAAACACAAAACTTGAGATGGACTCTGAACAGTACAGAACACAGCATTCTATCAATTTTTGTAAGCTGGAGACTACAATTTTAATAGAATCTTAGAATTTTAGTGTTAGAAAATATTTTAGAGAAAATTTTTAAAAATTCAATTCAATCCAATCCTTACTCTCCAATCCCCATTTTACAGGCTAATATAGAGAGGCAGAGTCAAGCAACTTGCACAAAGCCTGTTAACTATGTATAATAGAGTTGTGATGAGAATCTGAGTCCCCAAATCACATAACAGCCCCCTTAATTAATTCTTAGATCATGTTAGTTTCTTCCACAATTGCAGGACTCAAATGGAGCTTATGGTTAACTAAAACCCATTTTTTTCTTTCATTTTAAATTTCACCATTTATTTGCTAAGTAACTACCGTTAGTTATTGGCTATGTTTACTTAGATAAAAATTTACTTCTGGAGTAGAAAACACACTGGGTTATACCAAGTGCGGAATCCGCCATCTTTACAAAGCTTTACGAATGCAATTATGCTGCAATGTAACACCTGGGATAAATACGGTTTTTTGTACTCATAAGTTAGTCAAAGGCTGTACAGCATTGTATTTGGTACTGTCACAACATTCCTGTGACAGCAAAAATGTCTCTATCGTTATCTGAAAATATAGAAAAAATCTACGTCTAAAATTTATCCTAACTACCTACATACATAATATTTTAGACCCATGCTTTCCAGTTAGTACAGAGCACTCACACATAGCAAACATTCAATCCTCATGAATCTTTGTATTATTAACCTCTTTTTCTATACTAGAAAACATTATTGGTAAGTGTATACAGTTAACCGTGAACTAGAACTAGTTCCTCTGATTCCAAAGAAATTCTAATATGCTTTTTAAAAAATTAAATGTTATAAAATCTATAAAATCTGTAATAAATGATATAATAATATAATAAAAATCCATGTAACCCCTGCCCTTTTATTTATTTTATTTTTTCCCCCCAAAGCCACAGTGGATAGTTGTATGTCATAGCTGCGCATCCTTCTAGTTGCTGTATGTGGGACTCGGCCTCAGGATGAACGGAGAAGTGGTGCCTCGATGCGCACCCGGGATCCGAACCCGGGCCACCAGCATCGCAGCGCGCGCACTTAACCACCAAGCCACAGGGCCGGCCCACCCCTGCCCTTTTTTATCAAGTCTCAAAACATTGTTAGATTTGCTTCAGTTCTTTCTCTCTTTGTCTATATAACTTACAGGTACATTTGAAGTGTCTTGTATATACTTTTCCAATCAAATCTCTCCCATTCCTCCCCAAAGGTAACCATTTTCCTAGATTAGGTGTTTATCATTTGCAGGCATATTTGTATACATTTACACTTAGTCATTTTAAAACATAAATCACATAAGCGCATGTTTCTAAAATGTATATGCATCAAATCATACTTTACACACCATTCTTCAGACTTTATTATTATGATTTATCTAGGCTGATATATGCAGGACAAATTCTACATTATCTAATTAAGATTTTTCTTTTGTATATGACATCAAAAGCACAAGCAACAAAAGCAAAAATCAACATGTGGGACTACCTCAAACTAAAAAAGCTTCCGCACAGCAAAAGAAACAATCAACAAAATGAAAAGGGAACCTACAGAGCGGGAGAAAATATTTGCAAACTGTCTACCTGATAAAGGGTTATTACCCAAAATATATAAGAAACTCCTACATTTCAATACCAAAAAAACAAAAATGGGCATTAAAAAATGGGCAAAGGACATTTTTCCAAAGAAGACATACAAATGGATAAAAAGTAAATGAAAGGATGCTCAGCATCACTAATCATCAGAGACATGCAAATCAAAATCGCAATGGGATATCACCTCACATCTGTTAGAATGGCTATTTTAAAAAGACAAGAAATAAGTGCTGGTGAGGATGTCGAGAAAAGGGAACCCTTGTGCACTGTTGATGGGAATGTAACTTGGTGCAGCCACTATGGAAAACAGTATGGAAATTCCTCAAAAAATTAAAAATAGAACCACCATATGACCCAGCAATGCCCCTTCTGGGTATATATCCAAATGAAATGAAATTACTATATCAAAGAGATATCTGCATTCCCATGTTCATTGCAGCGTTACTCACAATAGCCAAGACATAAAAACAATCTAAGTGCCCATTGATGGATGAATAGATAAAGAAAATCTGATATATATATATAATATAATATGTATAATATAATATATATCTAATGGAATATTATTCAGCCATATAAAAGAAGGAAATCCTGCCATTTGCAACAACATGGATGAAACTTGAGGGTATTATGCTAAGTGAAATAAGTCAGACAAGGAAAGACAAATACTGTATGATGTCACTCTATGTGGAATCTAATAAAGCCAAGTTCATAGAAACAGAGAGTAAATTAGTGGGCTAGGGGCTGGGGGTCGGAGAATTGGGAGACATTGGTCAAAGGGTACAAACTTCCAGTTATAAGATGAATAAATTCTGGGGATCTAATGTATAACATGGTGACTATAGTTAACAATAATGTATTGTACACTTGAAAGTTGCTAACAGAATAGATCTTAAACATCCTTACCACACACATACAAAAAATGGTAATTATGTGAGGTGATGATGTGTTAACCAACCTTATTGTGGTAATCATTTTGCAATATGCATGTGTATCAAATCATCACATTGCACAGCTTAAACTTACACAATGTTTTACATCAATTATTTCTCAATAAAGTTGAAAAAAATAATTAAGTTTTTTCAGGTTGTTACATAAAGCACAAGTTCATCCATCCATTTTACCTGCTGCATAATATTCCATTGAGCAATTTTTTTTTTTTTAATTTATATTTCTGTTAATGGGCATGTAGATGCTGAGAATTTTTTGCTATTACAAACAAGACTAAAAATGAATACTCCTCTACACAATTTCTGGTATACTACTGCAACTGTTTCTCTATGTTATGTTTATACATCCAGATTTGAACTTTCTGTGTCATAGGGCATAGGCGAATTCATTTTCTCTAGAAATGGCAAATCTTTCTCTTATTTGCCTTTACTGTACAACACTCAACTCTTTTATTTCTTTCTTTATACTGTGATTCAGACCATGGTATGATTTATAGTATAATTCAAAGAAGTATGTGATTTCATTTAAACAATATATGACACTATATGAACCAACTTTTAAGTATGCCTTACAAACCAGTGCTTACTTCTTATAGAGGACAAAGATATGGATGCTAGATTATGACAAAATATCAGGGTTGCAAGAGAATACAAAGGGCACAACAAATCTATATTTTCTGGGTACACTTGGAGGAGCAGTAAAACTAAACCTTTTCTCTTCTACAATTATTTCATTTTTATTACTTCTTGTCTTTCAGTTGTTTTGCATATTTTTTTGCATGATGGAAGACAATTCAAAAATAGGATATGAAATATAGAAACATACTTGACATTCAAGTCTACATAAAGCCTCTATATACTAAAGCATGCATACATCATTAAAACATATTTGTATTTAGTCTATACTTAATATCCAACTCTGTAACTGAAAGCAAAGCTAGCAAAAATTTTATCTTCATATCTAAAACATAATTGTGATTTTTTTCCCTCATATTTCTCTTTTTGATGATATGTTTTTCAAAATGAGTACTTAAGGAATGAAGATGTAGGCCACACAGGCACATCCTTCTGCTTAGAAGAGACACAGTTAAGAAATGAGAAAGGCGTAAACCAAAAGGAGTTTTCACAAGTGCTCTGAATAAAGCATAAGATGTTTCAGCATGCATACGCTGCAAAAAGCTATCACGTTAACTCAATATTCTAGACAAGTTTTCTCCTAAACAATTTTTTCTACCTTACCTTGCTAACCACTCAAAAGACCTACATGCATAATTTTTCTCTATATTATCTGTTCTATTCGGATACCATCCTTCAAGTGTCTTGAAATGATTGTAACAGCAAATTGCTGACTTTTAAAAGCTGAATCAATGGTAGCTTCAGTAGTGTACTCTCATTACATTAGACTTGAGACACCGATGAAGAACTCAGATGTTTAGAACATTAGAACTGTTGCTTCTTGTTATTGCCTTCCTTTCCATTTGGTATAAATTGTTCATTCAAGAAAGCACGTCATCTGCTATTTTTTATCTACGCAATGTATTGCTGCAAATGTTTTTCCCTTTTTGTTTTGCCAAAAATAATTGTTCTTAACTAACATCACAAATAAAGTCATCGAGTCTCTTACTATCTTGGTATCATCCCTGAAATTGGCTACCATTCTCCATTCTTTTGTTTTATTATCAAACCACAAAGAAAAGACTGATTTCGCGCTCTCCTCCCTTCAGACCAAGGGTGCTATTTATCCCATGTCAGATGTGCAGAATTATTGCAACAATCTTAAATGATACTATAACAAGAAAAAATGAAATGCTTTAAAAGCATTGAAAGATTCAATGACTTGTTACAGAGGAATGTACTAAAAAGTAAAGAAATTCTAAACTGGGAATATGTATGCAAGGAACACGGAGGGGGAGCATAGTATCTTGAGATGGTCTTCATAGCAATAGTTTGTGGAGTGGATGAAATTTTTATCTTTCATTTCTCTGGATTAAATAACAATGTTAATATAAATATATCAAAATTTGAATATTTTCTTACAGTTTTCTTTTTTTCTATATTTGTACTAATCCTGTATTATATTAGACTATTTCAATTACCAGCACAAATAAATACTCAATAATTCCTTGAGTTAAATTTTCACAATAAAAGTTGAAAGTAAGTGGAGAGCCCATCTCTGTAACTCAGATATCTTTAGTTATAAATATTTTTAACTTTTGGCATTGAATGTGAAATGAACAACTCATTTTGTAAGTAGTTAACTTCACATGGCAGACAAGTTACTAAAAATAACAATTTTAAAATTATTTCTTGTTTGGAAAGATCATTTCAACATTTATTTAATATAGGATAGTTCACCAATTATTTGTAATCTTAGGAATATTAAATAAGATTCTAGAGTACAAGCCCTGTTTTGTCACTAACAGTGTGTTTTAGGAAAATGACTTAGTGTCTCTACTTTAAAATGTATAAATATTGCCGGGGCCGGCCTGGTGGCTTAGTGGTTAAGTTCACACGTTCTGCTTCTGCACTGGCCCGGGGTTTGTGGGTTCGGATCCCGGGTGCAGACAGACGTGCTGCTTGTCAAGCCATGCTCTGGCGGTGTGCCATATAAAGTAGAGGCAGATGGGCACGGATATTAGCCCAGGGCCAATCTTCCTCAGCAAAAAAAAAAAAAGAAAGAAAAGAAAAAAAAAGTATAAATATTGTCAAATGTAGAGTTTATATTTGAAAATTTTGAATAGGTCTTTGGCATAGTCATAATTACACTTGGCGGCGGGAGAAGGAGAGATGCTAAAAGGGTTGAAGGAGCAGGAGGACATGATCTTTGATAGTGCCTCATTTCATAGCCTGCACATGCACTAGCCTTCTAATCTTGGTCTTCAGGAACCACTGTGCCAGGTTCCAGGCTAACCTCTGTAAAAACATCCCCTTTTTAGTCTTCACATAAGATCAATATGAAATAAAATGTATTTTTAAAGAATCAAATCTGTTTTAAGCTGATGTGAGAAAACATGTCATATAACACACTTTTTGTGGAAGTGAAAAACAGACAATGATAATAAAATTTCCTTTTCTATAATGCCCAATATGCTACTAGGAACTTATCTTCATTAATTCCTAATGCCCTCGTGATGGCCATATGGCATAGCTTCCTCTCTTTTTCAATCATCCTGAGCTCATTCTCCAGTTTTGTAGTCTTCGCACAAATTTACACAACTAAGTGTTGCTGTGATGATGGTACGATTTGGTTGTGGCCAATATGGAACAATACTCTACATGATCAGTCTTCACTACTGTTGCCTTTTTTCTCCCTCGAAGGAATCGTACAAATGAGATGCTCCCACTTTTTGCTTTACAATTTACTCCTAAATTCAGTTTATTCATTTTATAAAGTCTTTTAATCATATGAACACATCTATCTTTGTAAATATCTTATTTCCCCTTTGTCCCCAGGTCTTGCATACTCACCCAAGAAAAATCTCTCTCCCTTTTCTCTTCAGCCTTCGCTTCTTTTTCTTTTCCTCTACCCAAACAAATCTAATCTAGTCTAAGAGTGTATGAGGTTTCCAGTGTCAAGGAAATAGAAATCTGAAGGGCTTCATCACAGTTAGACAAAATAGGGAATCGGTGACATTGGATTCAGTAACCTTGAGAATATCCAGATGTCTCTCACAGGCTTCAAGTACCTTTTATCCTGCTTGCAATTATTCATCCTCCTTCTCATCACTCAGGATGTGTTCCTCAGCGGCAATGTGATAGTAAGTAAGGTACAGTTCCTGACCAAAAGATAGAGAAACAAATACATTGCATAAGTACTCATTTTTCAATTTGCTTATTTAATAACATTTATTGTAGCAACATTGTTTAATTATTTTTTCAGGGCAAATAAAGTTTACTGAAGTTATATCATGGGTTAAATAGGCTGTGTGATGACTGGCACTGTTTACATCAAAAAATTATTTCTATTAGCATTGTTTTCGCAGAAAAAATTAGTCTGAATTCCAATCCACTGCTCACAAGCGTGGTTCTGGAGCATAACTTGTTTATACGTAGCCTGCCTGTGATACTATCTTGTAATACTTTAAACTGCACCTTTTCTCAGAAGGACTCAAAATATCTCCATGTGTAATATCTGGGTCTCGTTTGTTTATACTCTGCCTTCTTTCACAAATGATTTGAAAGAGTTTACACACATAGCAAAATAATAGTGCAATATAAACAAAGGAAAGAGATAGGACTAGGAAAAATATAAATAAAAGCAGAAATCCAAGGGACCAGGTGGGCCAGAACACATGTGCAGCCCGTGACTATCGGCAGACTTGCTGAAGACAACCACGAAAGATCATAGGGCACATGCACTAAAGACTCTCCTTTGCAGTCTTTTCTGAGTTGTTGCTTGAGAATGAATCTATAGGTTTTGAAAACCTGATGAGTGGATGAAAAGGTTGTCATCCTCTTAGGAAAACTCAGAAGCCTGTGGAAAATGATCTTGAAAACATGCAAAAGTCACATCTCTACCTAGAAGTGGGTTTCAGAGTGACCTATAGAAAAATTCAAGAGGTTATCTCAATAAATCATTAGGAGTTCTGTCTAGTACATAATTTATTGGGTTCTTTATTTCCCCAAATTTTATCATACAAAGCTGACTAAGATGATTTGGGACTGGAAGATTTCAAAGCAGATATTTTCAGGTTGCTAACACATGAATAATAATACAAATTACAAAGACGTAGCATGCTCAATTTTGGGTAATATATTGCTCTGCTGAACCTTCCAGAAAGAATTAATTTCTAAAAGTGTTAATGAGTGGCTTAAAAATGTAGATTGTTATGTAAGATTATTAGAAATAAAATGCTTAAACTTAAGAAGTAATCTGCAAAAATATTGTTTCATTTTTTAATAGTTTAAGTCATTCTTTCCAACAAAGATAGTAGGGGCAATTGCCTTTTATGTCTATTTTAGTGAGTGACAATATGGTCATATCATCAGTAAATAATATGATGTTATTTAGTCTTAAATACTCTTGTGAATTAGACATGTGTCAATTCATTATTCCTATTTTATGAAGACAAAATTGAAGTGATAAAAAATTGTAGCGAAAGTTAAACCAAAGATTGAGAGTGTTGTGCTGGGCATGCAGTATACATGCACTTAATATTTGCTGATTAGTTGATTGTTTTATATTTATATGTGTGACAACTAAATCAAAATGGCCAATAATTTTAAATAACTCAGCTTTTTTATATTTTTTATAGATAATCACAAATCTCATAGTGACAAAAATTTACATTACTGGTCTTTTCCATTTTCATGGCTGTCCTAATATAGCAGTCACTGAACCCTAAATAGCTGTCAATCAGAAAGCCTTAGTGAATTTTCAGTGTAAAATCAGAGACATTAAGTTTCTAAATTGAGTCACATGTGTCTACATTACTTCCTTTGGCCCTTTGTGAGTCATGTTAGAATTTGTTTCACCAAACTGTCTGTTTATTAGAAGATGGACTTTTCTAATATGCATAACGTTCTTTGGTTTTAAAATTTATTTCACACTGTAGCAAATAAGGCATTTAACCCAATCATATTTTTGAAATATGACCTTAAGATTGCTATGAAAAACTTTTTTGACAAACTAAGAAATTAATTTTTTAAATATTTTACTTTTGCCCAAATATAATGGGGTTCATTATGAAATATTATATCCATACAAAATATAATAAATTCTTAAGTGTATGTTAAAATGCCTTAGTCTTAATTCCTTCCTTTTCCCATTTTCTTCAATAAACTTATAAAAGTGAAAATTAATTACACCGATTTAAAAAACCCTATATTTAAATTGCAGAATGCTGCATAAACAACACCCACCCAAAAAATATACAAAACCAGTAGAAAGAATATTTAAGAGTTTCAATTTTTAATTTTACTGAAGTAAATTCTATTTAAGATGCATTTCTGAGTCATCAATAAAAATATATTCAAATAAAACAATCACTTAGAGAAAACATTAAAGATCTTTTTAACATAAGCAGCCTTTTCTTTTTTAAATTTTCATGCAAAATAGTGTAAACACAAATGTTTCTACTGGAAGTGGGTTATAGAATATTGACTAACACTGTATTGTAACTGGGTATTTGTGTTATATAATTAAAAGATCTAAATCTTAATTTGAGGAACAATTCATTGTGAGCGTAATCAATCAACCAATATTTATTGACCATCTGTTATATTCTTAACACCGAACTAGTGATTTTTTGATTTGATGATGAAGAGATATTGAAGAAGTATAGGATATGGAGTCTGCTTTTAAGGAAATTAAAATCTAGGTTTCTATTTGCAACCCTATATAAACTGATACTTAACTCTTTAAAACCGTTTTCAAGAAAACAAAATCCCTCTCAAAGTAAAGGAGAAACCAAAAAGAGGTAGAATACCCCAAGATTTAGGAAGTGTTCTGAATAGTTAATAAATATTACGATCTGACTGAGATGTGATTAAAACCAAGTGTAGGCAGTGTCTATATTCATTGAAGTGGTAGCTGTCACATTGCCATTTCTGCCACAAAATGCTATTTCACCCTTGCAAACAACTCTCTCCATTAGTATAAAGGTATAAGTCAGCGACTTGGATATGGTTATGCAACTCTTTCTTTCAATGCTAAAAGCGGAATCACAGTTCTTGTTTTTCTTTTCCATGAAAGGAGGTGAAAATCTGACAGCTCAAAATGAAGCAGAAATCCGAGCTAAAACAGACACCATTTTGTGCCCACTCAGTCTTCTCTCCAGGGTCATACATGTGTATGTAGCTGTTTGTTTATAGTCGAGACCTTCTGTGGGTGAATCTGGCAGGGTATCAAAGACATTTAGCATAGATATTTCATTTTGAATGCATGTGTCTATTTTTTTCCTTGTTGATGAACCAAATATAACACATGCAGATGATTTTTAGGAATTTATTTTAAATCATAAGTTTTTCTTTTTTCTTTTTCTGAATGTTCACAGTAGCTAGGAGACAAGTATTTGCTTACTACTCCCCTCCCATCACAGCACTGAATGGTTGGGTGGAACAGAAATCAAAATTGCATAATGTGTTTCCCTCCTTTAACATCTCTATCTATGTATCTGTGAATCTATTAATTAATAATATACCTATCAATCTATCATCTGTCTATCTGTTAATCATCTATCTATTTATATAACCCACGGCACAGTGTTAAGAATATGGGCTTTGGATTCAGTTCAACCTGGGTCTGAAGGCAGGGTCTACCTGTTATTTGCTGAATGGCCTTGGTTAAATTACTTAACCTCTCTAAGCCTAACTGGCTTATCAATTAAAACTAGGCAACAAAAATATTCATTTCATTAGGGATATTGTGAAGATTAAATGAGATAACTCATGCAAAGGGCTTCGCACATTGCTTGACATATAGTAAACAGTCGATAAAATTTAAGGATTATTCTTTTTTTTAATAATAATAATCACTTTTAGAATGATAGATCATGAACACAAGGGAGAGAGCATTCAAAGATTTTAGTTTAATATCTTTAGTAGTATTCATTCATACTGAGAGGTAGTAAAATTTTCCTTGGTTCTTTCAGTTTCCCGTTTCTGATATTTTTGTAATATTGATAGTTTTTCTCTTTTCCTAATCAGAATAACATGTTTTCCTAGTGTTTTTCCCTTTTAGCAGCAAAATATTTGTATTTATAGTTTATTGAGACTTTAAGTCAACACATTACTTCCCTTGTAATATAGTTTGGTGGGGTTTGTTTTGCTTCTGTTCGGAAATGCTCTCTTGACCTAGTTTGAAGCCCTAGCTAGAGGACAGTCTGTTTGCCTCAAGTAGCTGATTCAGTTTGTACCTTAACCACTTCCCTTTTGGGATTCTCACACACCAGGACTGCTATACACCAGCCCTAATTGCCCCGGGGCTGGGTACCAGATAACTAGGGATAGCTCCTATGCTCCAGAGTCTGGGAAATTACTCCGGTTAGCCAATCCAGAGGGAACCTGAGGAACCTAGCTAACTCCACCCCATTTGCCACATTAGCTGCCCCCTACATACAGCTCCAGCCTGTGGGACCTTATCCAGGTGCAACCCCCTGTGTGGCCCTGAGTGGCAGGCTTCTCTCCTTCAAAGATGTAAGTAACAAAGAGTTCTGCTCATCTATTGAATGTCCTTATCTTGTGCCCTGCCACCAAGAGTCTTTAAATCTTATGAAACCCTCCTTCAACTCAATTTTTATTTGAAGCTTTTGTGCTCCATTATCGGATATGTGCATTTTATTGTACATTAAAGGACTTCTCTTTTTAAATATTTACTATATAATTATTTTCAGAAGTAATACATGGTCATATTAGCACTTATTATAAATACCAAAAAATTCTAAAGAAGAAAATCCATTCACAAACTCATAAATAGCTAATATTAAAGTTTAATTACAATTTCTAATGTTTTTTATCTGTGTACATATTTATCAATTATATTCATATTCACATATATATATCCATACATATGAAGATGTAGTCATATCTATATATTCATAGCATATTTATTTTTATCCACATAGCTAGACAGATATAGATATGTATGTTTCCTATTTGTACAAAGAGAAATCACTCTAAACAAATCAAAATTCATAAATTTCCCTCAAAAGTCATATCACAATTACAATTAAATAATAATAGTGAAGGTTTAATACCACCTCTACATTATATACACCATGAGAGCAAGACAAGAGATTCTTACATATTGAGGTATATGGGGTAACCATTCGGGTTCAAAACTCATTTGGCTTGAACTAAAAAGCCTGACTTATGGCCTACCAAACATACATTGTACATCTTCTTAACCATTAAAGAATGTACTCTCTTAAGATAAGAATGCATGCTTCCCCTCCTACAAGTAACACCCTATTGGTAACTCCCTATTGGTAATGTCTGTATTAGTCCCTTTCCTGACATCAGGGTCACATTGACCTGCTAATTTGCAACTGAATATCTCTTTGAAATTTTGATGAAAATGTATCTTGGGTGTGTTTAATGTATGTTCTTTGTTCTAAAAAGATTTAAGATTGTACTGAAAACCATGTTCTCCAGAATGCTTTCTAAAGCCTTCCTGGGTTATAATCCTCACTCTGGCTCAGTAAGCTCACTTTATTTCTCTTATCTATAGAATGGTTATTGGTTATTTTGCATTGACATTGCTGTATACATTTTGCCTAACTCAGTCCCTGACAACTAGATACTTCATGAGTATTTGTTGAAGGAATGAAAATAACTATATAAATACTGTTATATAAACTGCTTGATTTTTAATTTACTTAATCTTCTTCTGTATATCCTTCAATTTCATACTATTTCATATGACATTTGGTAAAGGAATATAAAACACCAACAAGCAGCAGATCAACTGTATCATACCCCCAAAATACACTGTTGCCAGTTTTCACCTCTGCCCATGAAGGAGACTGGCCCTGTCCAGTTCATTTCATTTGGTCTGATGGGTAGAGAGGAATGTAAGATCGTGTGCAATGAAGCTGTGATGCTACCCACAAAAAAAACAAGTTTGTATCACATAAAACATAGGGAAGTGTTGACAAATATTTACTCATCTGAACTAAAAAATTCAGGAATAAAATGTTTTGTTATGTTTACCTAGAGAAACTGTTTCTGTAGATAAAATTAAGGGACTAATTACCAAAGCTGTGTACTTGGCATAAGAGAAATAGAGAGAGACAGACAGAGAGAGAGACAGAGACAGAGAGACAGAGAAACAGAGAGAAAAAATTGTAACTCTATGCAGTTGAGAGAGATGGCATAATCTTGCAAGAATTATATATCTATACCTATGTGTGTATATATATATATATATATATATATATATATATATATACCTATATATATATATAGAAAGAGAGAGAGAGAGGGTATTTGACTTATTTCTTGTTCAAGGAAAGAGGGGTAGGGGTGGATTCTACATGGAGGTAAGAACATGAATAAAGACAGAGGGGTGTGAAAATGTACAGAGGAGGGTATGTATCTGGAGGATCTGGAGGGTGTGGTGTGAGACAAAGCTGAATAGGTGACTTGAGCCCATACATGAGTTTATAAATTGGGCTTATTTGTTTCTATTTTATTCTCTATGCAGATCAGTGGTTCTCAACCAGAGGCAATTTTGTCCCTCAGAGGACATTTGTCAATGTCTGGAGACAAATATCTTGGGAATGGGGCACCACTGGCATCTAGTGAGAAGCCAAGGATGCTGCTAAACACCTTATGATGAATAGGCCAGCACTCTCCACACCAAAACAATTTCCAACTCAAAATGTTAGCGCTCCAAGACTTAGAAACCCTGGATTACACCACTGGTCTCCAAAATGGATGTTTGAAATTGATGGGTGATAAAAGCACATTATCGCTCGGAAAGAAAATATTAGAATTTTATAGTTATTTTACCTCATTTTTAAAATTTTGTTTTAGAAAGCATGCTTTGTAGCATACAAAGTATATATTTGTGGTACATGTATACAATTTGTAAATATCTGTACATACATTTGTCGTGCCTGCTCAACCATTTTTACTAATTGGGCGCACGGTCAAAAAAATTGTAGACCCTGCTTTAGAAAATAGGTAGTCATCAAAAATGTAGGTTGGTAGGTTATAGACAAACATGGTGCTGGTAACGTGGGAAAAGGATGCAAAATAAAGAAGACTCTGGAGGCATGGAGAAGAGTAAGACATCTGTTGTGATATTTCAGGGAAGAAATGAAAAGGACATAATTTAAGGCATTGTCATTAGAAACGAAATAAAGAGATGAATTTAGGACACATTTTTTGAAATAGCTTCAACAAGAATTCTTGGGTGACAGATTGGGTTTGGGAATTGAGCTAAGGAAGAGATGTTGGGGGAGTAACACTAAAGTTTGCAGCTTAGACGTGCTCATTGTTCTTTCTGCCTCATATTTTAGTTGATAGTATACAGGTCTCTGATTTTCTGTAAAGGCAGAGCTTTTTACAGTTTTAGTTATCTCGGAAGGTGGTGGATGGGAGAGAAACCTAAGATGATTCTAACGAGTAACTTGTGGATAGTGAAGGTACCATCAGAGATGACGACGCAAGAGGAAATACAGTGCGCGTTTTTGATTTGAGAGATGTATAATAAGTTTGTTTGGATGGTTTTGATTCTGTTGACCCTCTGGGAATTCAGGTAAATATGTCAGATAACTTTATCTGCTGAGGTAAAGTTGAAAGGATAGGTTTGAGGAGGTGACTAAAAGGACAAATAATGTCAGTAATAATATATTTCAGATGCTGTGAATTATTTATGTGGTTTTCTTTGATTCTCACACAGTAACCAAAAAAAGAAACAAAGAAAGAGTTGGACTAATGCAGAGCTGGGGATTGAAAAGATTGGTAGGAGGGAGAATAAAAGGCTTAGAAATTAAGATGGCAGCAGAAGGATTAATAGATATAATTTCAGGCTACAGCAGCAAGGAAGAGAGTAAAGAGAGAAGATTTTTATGAAATGAAGAGAATGTGAATGTTTGTGGACAAGGTCCCCATGATGGTGAAGAGTAGGTCCAGTTGGAGGAAGGGAATGGGAAGAACGGAAAAATTAGGGGTTGTGTTCCAAGAGCACAATTTCTAGGTTTACAAAATTTAGTTTTAAAAATTACTATTTCCATTGGACTATATAGAAGACTATCATATATATCAATATACACACACACAAAAAAGTCTATGAAAGGAATTTGGAAAATAAACCACTCATTACAAAGAATGAGTAGAAAAAATAATGAAAGGGAATTTAATATTTGGTCTTAGTAAATGTCATCTTCTTATGAATTTTCCTTTTCCTGCACAGTTTAAGTAGTAATAAATATGTTTCATCTGGCCTTCCAGATCTCTCAGTGCATCCAAAAAAAAACTTGAAGGCGAATTCTGCAACTGTATTTTCTTAAATAGAGATGGAATAAAAGAGAGGGATGGGGGAGAGAGAAATTCATGACAGACACATTTGCTGGAAAAGTCTGGCAGATGAACAAAACATGATTTTTTGAGAGGTTCTGTAATGGGTAGTTCTTTTTCTCACTTATGTACTTATGTGAAACTAGGAAAGATAGTAAAGTGCAAAAAAAAATCTACCAACTTAAAAAAAATTACTAAATCTTAGCAGCTTAGACTGTAGCGACTATAGTTGAGTTATCCAAATGCTCTTAAGGCTGCCTTTTTATTTCCTTTCATTTTGACACCATAATATAATGTTTCATTTCTTGAAATCAGAATGTGAATCAGATAGATACAGTAAATTGATAAATTCTACATCTATGATTTTCTCTTCAGCAGTAAAAATAATATGTCATATCTTAAGGTCAAAGATTATTAACCACAAAACATTAAAACTACTGAGTTTCAATATTTTTCCTATCTTCTAGAGGAAGAGGCCAAAAAGTATATTTGAAATTTTCACATTTTCTCCACACATTAGTTGGGCTACAATTTTTATTTTTAAGGCACAATTAAACAAATATGCCCACTTTAGGGAGATTCATAAACCACTCAATTCAGTTTAGGTTAACAAGAAATAGAAATCCATAATAAAATATGTTGTTCAACTGCCCTTGTACTTAGTAATTTCTTTATAGATTTTTTCACATTTTGCATATTTCCCTCACATTATTTCAGAAGAGGAAGTATAGGGAAAATGGTTTTTGATGCTGACAAATAAACTGAAATCCTTAATAATCTCTACTAGTAATCATTTAGACCTTGTAGAAACTCTATTGAGGCATGTAACGAGCTACCATAGAATAGAAAGTTTCTAGATTCTGTCATCAACAGAATTTAATCTTTTAGTCTTGCTCCCCCAAAGTGCTATTCATAATTTACTTTTAGGCCTACATGCCCTAAACTATTTACATGATTGTCAAGGACAAATTGTTCTGATATTCATACTGTGCTGTTTTACACACTGCTCCGTTAAGAAGAGGTTTCCTAGGGACTAAGGAATCTGTTTGTTTTATTAGAATTCTTGTGTTTATGATGTTTCTTTTAATGAGATGATCAGTTTGTGGTTCGGATTATGACGAGTCCAAAATCTTTTTGTTGGGATAGAGGTTGCCTCTCCATGACTAACAAAATCCTTTAATGTCTTTGATGCTCTCTGTCTGCCTATAAGCAAAATACAGAATAAAACTTTGAGGAGGTGGAAATGAGGAGCTCTCTAGAGACTTCTTCACACTTCTGCCTCTATCCTCTATCACCCGAGGCTGATATCCAAGATTTACATATCAGCCTCAGAGTAGGACCCTGAATGCCTATTCTAGATTATTAATCCCACATTTTAAACCAAAATAGAAACCAAGAAATGGAACCTATACCAAACGAATTATAATCAAATTAAGATTTTGATATTACACCCAAAAAGGCAAAGCAAAGCATTCTCCTTAACAGATGAGAAATATTGAAATGCAGTTTTTGTACAGGAAAAATGAAGGCAATTATAAGACTAAAAGGTCCTCAGAGGTTTCAAGATAAAAGGTTGACAGCAGGAGAGATTTTGCACGTTTTTACATGGATGAAATATAATATTGGCTTGTTAGGGACTATCTGAATCTGGGAGCATATGGAAGCAGGTATTGGAAGTGCCATCCCGAAGCAGGTTCCCCTCAACCACAGGGAGGAGTGTGACCAATATTTGGGAAATAGTGCTCTAAAATGCATCTTTTCTCTTTTCCCTTATATGTAAATCACAAAGCATTAAAACAAAGACATGGAATGATGAAAAAGCATTGCATAGTTAGCAAGACAAATGTATAGCCTTCAAAAGGTGTATCAAAATGTATAGATTTAAGAAAAGTAGAGTTGAATGAACTAGTCATCTTGGCTTGCTACTAAAATAGGAAACTGAATAAATGGCTGAATCTCTGAAAATGCTAAATTTGATATCTGGTTTGAAGACTTGGGCTTTCTGATTTAAGGAAAGCATTTAAATCTTAATCTGTAAACGAAGGAGAAAAGGACTGCTGTCTCTAGATAAGGATTCTATGGAGAAATACGCGAGAACAACACGCCACACGAATGCTAAATAATAGCAACAAGGGCAGTATCAGTGCCAAATGAAATTTTTTTTGTCAATTAGTTTAATGTCAAGATTGAATCATTTCAAACGTTCACATAACATGACTTTACTAATCACCATCAAGTGTGGCCCAGTCCAAGGGAATCCATATGTCTCTCCAGTTCCCAGATCAGTACTACACAGATTTCTGAAAGTGTTTTCTGCTAGTGTCCATGAGCAGACAAACACCACTAGACAGATAACACTCGTGGAGTTTTTCTTACTCCCTTGCTGTGTATTCTATATGCTCTGTCCTTATCAGGGAGTATAACCTGCTGCTGAAAATAGGGCTTAATAAGTGCATGGTAACTTTCAATTGACATTTATGAAAAGTAGTGCATAGAGCCATATTTCAGCTTCTTTTTTTTTTCATTTTTAAAGAATTTTCTTAATTTCTGGACTAAGAATTTGGAAAACTGATTCCTTTTGCTTTTGAACTCATCTAAGAGATGCTTTCTGTAATGTTTGAATGCCTTTTATTTTTCTAGCCTCACCTGAGTACTGAGAGGAAGTCTATTATTGTTCCCAACGTGTCAGAGAAAATGTTGCATATTAACTGGTGTCTGACCATGCGTGAGATGCTCCTTTTATCTCCAAAGGAATAAAACCTAGGAGTGTGCTCCATGGCGTAGGTAAATAAATCATCATTTTGTTTCTGAGAATTGTTTGGGAGAGGTTTAGATCCTTGGGGAGAAACTCACTAAAACGGAAAAATAAGCAAAAGAGAGGGCTTTAGATGAAATAGTCTGTAATTTAATCTGGTATCCCTACATACAAATTCTATGACTTTGGCCAAGTTCAGTTTCCTCATCTACAAAGCTAGCGATAATAATACATATTTCTGTTAGTAAATTAGTAAATATGAATGCATCTAGTATTAGCTTGAACCATAAAACCAAATCATCATTTTTGAAGGCCAAAAGTGGCCAAATATCAGCAAATTTATATAGTTTCTACTATATAGCAGAGGCTTAAGTTTGATTGGGTGAAAATCCATAAAATTTTTTCCTTTCTTCTTTTGTCTTTTGTTTCCTTCTCAAATTGATTTGCATGTAAAAATATTCTTTCCAAAAATCTCCTTATCTTTCCACTAAATGTAATGTCTGGTCAAAGTATAACTCATTGGCTATACACATAATTATAAAAATTATGATTAAAGAAATAAGTAGGGCCTAGAGTTTGTCCTTTGTCTAAATCCACTGAAATGGATCCACTGGTATTTGTGCTTGCTAATATTTTCTAATAATCTGCAGAGTTTTGTTCTCCTTTTGTTGTGTTTGGAAAATATGAGCGTTAGATAGCACGACTGAGTGTTCAGACTGCCAAATGCCGATAGGAGCAGACTGCACAGCAAGAGAGTGCATTTGTTTGACAACGTGTTATACACTATTGATAATGATTTTGAAATTGAAGTTGGTACTCTTGCCTTTTGCTCAGTGATATGAAGTTTTAAAATTGTCTTTATTTCAATTAAAGAGCAATGGTTAGTTGTTTATGTTCATCTCTCCTGTCAGTGTATGTGTGTAATTATAGCATGTAAGGTTTTAGTCTCCCAAATGCTTTTGAATTTTGTCCAGGACGACATATTTCTCAAGGTATTTGCATTCATTCAGCAAAGACTATTCATGATGCTGCTTGTTTTCTTGACTAAATAGTGTTTACTCAGGGTCTCCTATCTCCTCTGTTCCTAATTCCTAAGCCAGGACCACTCATCATCATAGCCTGTGATACATGAAAGATGGACCCACAGGACTTTGGGATTTTCTTCCTGGGAGCTCTCAACTAATGCTAAGTAACTCAAATGCTTATTGCTTATATTATGCTGTAGAGGAAATGTGGGGAAAAAAAGAGTTGGAAATCTTGCTTTCCACCAATATGCAAATTGCTTAGCAGTGTACAAATGTCAGATTCTAAGAGTAGATGATTTTCATTTTCATCACAACAGCTTCTCTAGCTAATAAATGAAGATAATTGTACTTGTCTCGTACTTGAAACCAATACTGAAGGTCATGCAAAAGCCATAGAAATGCAGGTAAGGAAAGATTATTGATTCAAGTGTGTGTTTGTATTTGTGTCCCTTTGTCAACTCTCAGGACAAAAGTAGGACATCCAGCCTTGATGTAGAGGAACTTACCAGATTTCAGGGAGCCCCAAAGATGCTACAAAGGGAGAATTTTCAAACTACGTGTTTCTCCATGAATTACCCCAGAGATAGTTGCTAAAATGTTGAGAGGAATTCTGGGTTGTCATTTCAAGTTTCTGAGGTTACTTCACACAGTCTACACTGTCGTAGTGAAATATACACATATTTAGAAGATCTGTAATATCCCTTCATAGGGAGCTAAGAAGAGAATCCTGGAATTAACAGTTGACTAATATTTGAGGTATACTAAGGATCTAGCAAGGAGACTAGGCCTTCACTATTCACAATTTGTTTTCCTCTTACTACAATAGACAACTTAAAATGTATGTACTTCGTGGAGATATTTAGCTGAGAAAAAATATCTGCTCAATACATGAGAACTTTTTAAAGGAGAGCTTACCAACTGGACAGTCATTCCAGTTTACCAGACTTGCAACTTTATAGCTGGAAATGCACTTGATATGGTTCTCACCAATAAGATGTGGGCAGAAGTGCCTGAAGAGGCTTCCATTTTTGTTTCATTCTGCCATAAAATAAAAACAAAGTATGTGAGGACAAACTTTTTGTTCTCGCCCTGTTCCAGCTTCCTTTCTGTGGGGATGGCAGTATAGAGCGCGGAAGCAGAACAGCCGGTATGCACTCTAAGAACAAAAGTCCCATCCTGTTAACAATGAAGTGGAAAGAGGAGCCTGTGTTCTTGGTGGCATTGTTTGGACACTGTGCCTTCCCTGGACTGCCTTTCCTGGGAATTCTTATTGTTGAACATAAATAAATTCCTTTCTCATTTAAGCTACTTTTGATCAGATTTTCAATTTCTGGTAGCTGAAAATATTTCTACTGAAATAGCCCCCACCATTCCATTCTCTACATCAGTGGTTTTCACAGTCATCTGAAGGGCTTGCTAAAACATGGATTGTTGGGTCCACAGTAGGTCTGTGGCGGCACCTGAGAATTTGCTTTTCAAACAAGTTCCCAGGTGATGCTGCTGCTGATGGTCCAGAGACCACACTTTGAGAACGATTGCTCAGAGGAATGATTTTTCTAAAATATAAATTTTAATATAACAATCATCTGCTTAAATATGTTAGTACTACCTCCAGACCCTTCAAAACAAAAGCCAAGCTCCTCGCAATGACATCTAGATATGTTTCTCCATCTTTGTCTTTTGTGTCTCTTCAGTGTTGACCTTAAGTTCCTTACACACTCAACCATCTGTAGTTTCCTGATGATACGTATTCTATTCTCTCCAGTCACTTTCTAACATATTTTTCCCTCTGCCTAGAATATTCTCCTCTATTATTTTCTTGACCCTTCTAACTAGTCCTTCAAGACTCAGTCTTCACTTAGCTAAGTCACTAGGTTAAGTAACTTATATCATGAAACAATTGTTTGTTTACTTTTCAGTTTCATCAATGTAATTTTCTTGGAGTGGAGTCTATGGCATTCAGGCGTTCACCTCCATATCCCTAGTGTCTAGCATAGGTGCTGAAACATAGGAAGCACTCAGTAAAAAGGCTTGCTGAGTGAAAGACTGAGTATTTGTTGAAGCATCAACAATGTCATGCGCTTATGATGTAGTTCTTTTTACACCCCTGGGCTATAATAGAACTTACCTCTTTCTGTATAGATCTATTTATTGTTTATAATATACACAATTTAATACTTTATTATAATCACTTTCATCACAGTTTAAAAGTAATTTTGATGGGTGACCTTTGAACATAGTCCTTTGCAAGGGACAAAGTCCTTATTTTATCTCTCTTTTTTTTCTGATGTAACAGAAACTGAAACCAGAAAATTCTCACAGAACAGATGCCCTTGCAATTGAAAAGCACTCCCTCTGATAATGCTTGGCATAATTTTTGTTAGGTTTGTATCTCTGGTATAATTACATGATGATTTTAATGGAAATCATAAAGAAGTATTTTACAAAGGAACGGAATATTTTATGTGTAGTTATATGTAAATTTACTCTTATAAATATGCAAGCTTTCTTTCTCGCATGGATATTTGCTTAAGGATCACTCTGATAAATGCAAACAAAACTCATATTATTTATTAGAAGATTGCTGAGATATATAACAGTAATTGTCATACCACTCTGTAGAATTCACTTCCAGAATCTGCTGTTGTTCCTATTGATTGATAATGTACGGTAAAAATTACCACATTTATAAATTCTGTTGAGATATTAAAATATCTAAGTTTTTATTTTCTTCAGATGCATAAATCATTTTTTATGTGCATGTTGTTATTTACCAAGCCAATCTGGCTTTCAAATGAGGCAAAAGCTCTAGTTTCTATAGTATAATTTCTGAAGATATCATTCATATCAGTGTTAATATAGTAATAGGTAAGAGAAGAATAATAAAAGATAGAGGAAGGTGATCTGTGGAACCTTATATCATATGAAACAATGTATCATAAGAGGAATGTTCCACCACTGGCTGTGTTTTCTGAAAATTAAGTTTGAGGGACAAATAACATTAATGTCCATTTCACAACAAGATATACATGACTATTCTTTCTTCTTCTAAGCTAAATAGCAGCACTTCCATAAGAAGTTAAAAAAAAAACTTGAGTTTAGGTGCCTTCAATTAGTATAACAACCTGCTTGTTGAGAGTCTTCCTCATCATTAGCACTGTTTAGATACCCTGGGAAGCACACGAACACATAGATGCATAAAGACATAAGGGTAAACACTAAAATTATTTTGCAGTGGTTGGTATTTTAGGCCAACTTCAGAAGAGCAGTAGCTTGGTTTCAGCCATGGCAAGTGTCCATTGTTTATTTCCTAATTCTTTCTGCACCAAAATGTTTGATTATTCAAGAGATGTCCGTGTTGTCTAGGTGAAACTCAGAAGTAGTTGACCCACTATTGCTGGCTTTGAAGAAGAGAGACAACATCCAGGGAATGTGGATGGCCTCTAGAAGCTGAAAATGACCCTCTGGCTGATGCCCAGCAAGGAAACGAGAACCTCAGTTCTATAGATGCAAGGAACTGAATTCAACCAACCATTTCAATTAGCTTGGAAACCAATTCTTCTCAGAGCCTCCTGATAAAAGCCCAACTAGCCAAGACTTTATTTTCATCCTTGTGAAACCAGAAGCAGAGAAACCAGCCTAGTCAACCCGCCTTCTAATCTACAGAACTGTAAGATAATAAATTGGTATTATTTTAAGCCACTAAATTGTGGTAATTTGTTATGGCAGCAATAAAAGACTAATACAGAAGTAATCATGAAAGATAAGCCTAGAAGCAGTGATTCTTAACTAGACATGATCTTGTCCCCCAGGGGATATTTGGCAATAACTAGAGACATTTTGTTTGTCACAACTGGGGCAGGGGGTGAGGGGTGTGGAGATGGGGGGTGTTTGCTACCAGCGTCTAGTAAGTAGAGGACAGGGATGCTGCTAAAATTCGATAATGCACAGAACGGTGCCCCACAACAAAGTATTACGTGGCCCAAAATATCAAGTGTCAAGGTTGAGAAACACTAGATGAGAAGTAGGCAAGCACTGGCTGGATCATCAAAGGTATTGATCTGAAGGAGTTTGCATTTTTATCTTCAAGGCTATGAATGGCCATGGAAGCTTGTTTTCTGCTCTTTTCTCCCCCAGCTGGATGGAGAACATGTTTTATTTCTTTTGTTGGAAAAGGGCAGCAAGCAGGACCACAGTAATTATTAGAAGCAGTTCTATTATTTAGCAAAAAGCAACCCAAAAAGTAGCTAATAAATTAAATCACATCAATCTTTTTTGCTGGTCTAACACAAATAATTATTTGTCTGTGCAAATGGTCATTTAAAAAGTAATAATAACTGCCAGAAAGATGACTTAACAATGATGAGTCATTTGTAAAACTGGAAGCTTAATGATATTTTTGAAAAATATTTTAAAGAAAACACCAGAAGGAAGCATTCACCTAATTAATTTCCTGTGTCTTTGTCTTTGTGAGGATGGCTCATCATATTAGTGATTTTTCTTATTCACAGAAAATCCTCTGCTTGGTTAGTTCACTGTATAATTAGGCTATTGAACATCTACTTCCTTTAAATCCCTTTGTCTTAATCTTTTACTTTTTTTTTTAGTAAATAGGAGGACAATTGCTGATCTTACAGTTAAGACTAGGTTCATGTTTGTCAGCAATTGCCAAACTGTTTTCCATAGTTACTATACTAGTTTGTGTTCACACTAGCAATGAATCTTTGACTTTTTTTTTTCATTTATCTATAACTTGCATTCCCTGGATGAGCCTTAGATTTTATTGATTCTGTACATGATTTAAAAAGTCAGGGATAAAAAATAAGGTCCTTTTTATTTCCTTAATCAAACTCTCACAAGCAAATTAGCATATTTCATATTAATAAGGATGATCAATAAGAATAACTCAGAAGTCTAGGTTATACTGATTTTTCACTCACATTCTTAAAATTTCAATTGATATTTTAATATAAAAGTGTATTAACTATATATTCACTTAGTATGTGCTTGACTTAACTTATCACAGACTGATTTCTCCTCCTTAAATAATGACTTTTATTGACTTGTCCTTGTTAATTATTAGATTGCATTGTTGATCTAACATCTGTTGCCAATCTTCCTCCTTTTTTCCTTTTTTATCCCTACAGCCCCAGTAGATAGTTGTATGTCATAGTTCTACAACCTTCTAGCTGCTCTATGTGGGACACCACCTCGGCATGGCTTGATTAGTAGTGCATAGGTCCTCACCCAGGATCCAAACCAGCGAACCCCGGGCCACCAAAGCGGAGCGCGAGAACCTAACTGCTACACCACCTACCAGCCCCAGTGTTATTTTTTGAGTTATTCCATTTCTCAGTTAATGGTACCCTATCATCATTGACGCATACAGGCCTTCTCTCTTGTTTTTACTGATTTGTTTTGTTTGTATGTGTTCTTACTAAATGAGTACTTTTTCTATGGACTTTTAATTTGTGTAAATGGTACAGAGTTATATATCTCATTTTGGTTGTTTTGTTTGTTTCACCAAACATTCTATTTTTAAGCTCTATCCACATTATTCTACCTATGTTCATCTCACTGCATTTTAACTCTCCCAATGTTGGCAGTCTCCCAGTGATGCACACCCAGTTATCTCCTCCAACTCCCCATTGCACAAATGATGCTACTGTGCCATCTTCATAAAGAAAATGTATAATCATTTATCTAAGCATGTAGGGCATGTTAGTGATTTCTTTGGGATACATGCAATGGAGTAAAAATGCAGAATTATAGGATATTCATCTTCTACATTTGTCTAAAATATGTCAGCAATTGCTACTGAATGTACACTCGGGTTCAGGAACAGCAGCAGGGGTATTATCAGCTCTCTGATTTTGTTGATCTTTTAGCTATGAAATGATAACACATTGTAATTTAAATCTGTGTTTAAGTGATTATTCATTATTTTGAACATTTCTTCATGTGTGTGTTAGATTTTGGCATTTTCTTTTATGTAAATTGCCTGGTCATAATCTTTGCCTGCTTTTCTATCACAGCTGCTATCTGTTCCTTGTTAATTTGTAGGAATTCCTTATATATTATATAGTAACCTTTGTAAATGTGTACATTACAAAATAACTTCTCCATTTTGTCCTCTGTATACTAACTTTGTCCAAAGATACCTTCGTTGAACAGAAAGCCTTAATACTGATTTAAGAAAATTCACCTCCTCCTCCCCCACTCCATGGTTTGTGCTTTCAGTTTGTTAAAAAAAGTCATTTGCTGACCATGAGTCTCAAAGATATTTGCCTACATTTTACTCTATTAACTTTATAATTTTTCCTTTCAAATATGGGTTTCTTTAATTAACTTTTTTATTTTAGAATAGCTTCAGACTTACAGAAAAATTGTGAAGATGGTACAGAGAGTTCCAATATACCCCACACCCAGTTTTCTCTACTATGAACATATACTAATATAATTTTAGTATGTTATGTGACACCATAAATTTAAAAAATTGATACATTCTTATTAACTAAAGTTCATGCTTTATTCAGATTTCCTTAGTTTTTACCAAGTATCCCTTTTGTCTCCCAGGATCCCATCCAGGACACCACAATACATTTAGTCATCATGTCTTCTTAGGCTTCTCTCAGCTGAGAGGGTATTTCAGACATTCTTTGTTTGATGGAATTCCTTGTTTGATGACCTTGACAATTTTGAGAAATACTGGTCAGGTATTTTGTAAAATGTCCCTCTATTGAGATTTGTCTGTGGTTTTTCTCATGCTTAGGCTGGGGTTATGGGTTTGGGGTAAGAATATTGCAGAGGTAGAGTGCCATTTCAGAGGCAAAGTGCCAGTATCAACAGTGATAAGTCACGTTGAAAGTAGGTACCCTTGAAAGGTTGTGTATATCTTCTTTGGTGAGGTGTCTGTTCAAATCTTTTCCCTATTTTTTAATTAGGTTGTTTGTTTTCTTATTGTTGACCTTTAAGTGGTCTTTGTATATTTTGGATACAACTCCTCTATTAGATATGTATTTTGTAATTATTGTCTCCCAATCCATGGCATACCTTTTCATTCTCTTGACAGTGTTTTTCAAAGAGCAGAAGTTTTTAATTTACTAAAGTACAACTTATAAATTTTTCCTTTCATGGATCACGCTTTTGGTGTTTTAGCTAAAAGTTTATCATCAACTACAAAATCATGTAGATTTCCTTTTATATTTTCTTCTAGAAGTTTTACAGTTTTCTATTTTACATATGGGTCTATGTTCCATTTTGAGTTAATTTTTGTAGAAGATGTGTAGGTCTGTGTCTAGAGTCATTTTTTTGCATATGGATATCTAATTGTCCAGGACCATTTGTTGGAAAGAATATCTTTTCTCCATTGAATTGCCTTTGAATCTTGGTCAAATATCAGTTGACTACCTTTGTGTGGGTCTATTTCTCAACTCTCTGTTCAGTTCCACTGATCTATGTGTCTATTCTTTCACCAACATCATGTGGTCTTGATTATTGTAGCTTTATAGTAAGTCCTGAAATTGAGTAAAATGAGTCCTCCAACTTTGTTCTTCATCATATTGTGTTGGATAATCCAAGTCTTTTGCCTTTCCATATAAACTTTAGAATAATTTTTGTCACTACCTATAAAATAGCTTGCAGAGATTTTGATTGAGATGTGTTGAATTAGTAGACTGAGTTTGAAAGAATTGGCGTCTTAACAATACTGAACCTTCCATCCATGAACATGGAACATCTGTTTATTTAGACACTCTTATTTCTTTCATCAGTGTTTTATAACATGTATAGGTTTTTAATGTAACCAAGTTGACCTTTGTATATGATGTTGGTAAAGGATCTGATTATATTTTTCTTCATGCACTGAACACCATATACTTAACTATCTATGCCCCCCTGTTGATCTGTGGCTACACCTTTATTGAATATTTAATTTCAGACATATTTGCTTATAAGCTCTCTATTTTGTCCGTTAGATTTTTATTTTTTGCATGAACACTATATATAATTATTTGACCAAATCTTTGAAATGATTCTTAATATCCAGTAGGAAAGCTTCTTTCTCTCTTTCTAATTTTGAATTGGTGATTTAATTTAAATTTTTTAATTTTAAAATTTTATAACAGAATTTTAAATTTTCTTTAAATTTAAGTAAATACATAGAGTTCCTAAGAAATGTTATTTGGAGTTTTGATTGGAATTTCCTCGAATTTTAAGAGAATTTATATCTTTATAATATATTATCCTGTTGAAGAACATGGACTACCTCTCAATTCATTTAGCTTTTCTTATATCCCATCCCAAATTTTTCTTTATTAAAATTTTGTTTTATTTTTAAGTTAATTACCATGTAGTTTATGTTTTTGTTATTATGAATGTTATATTATTTTTATTATACTTTTCACTTGATTACTGATTCTGTAGGTGAATATGTTTGATTTTTGTTCTAATAGTCTATTCTAGTGTTTTTTTATTTATTTTTGTAGGTAGATGATATTATTCCCAAATAATATCCATTTTTACACTTCCTTTCAAATTCTTAAATCTCTAGTTTCTTTTTCTTTCTTCATTGCATTGGCCTTGGCCTCTTGGACTAACCTTAAAGGAAAAATTCTAAAGATTTTCCAGTAAATGTAAATTGATCATAGAATTTTGGCTCATAACTTTTATCAGCTTGAAAAAGTTCTCTCTTATTTATAGCTTGCTAGAAGTTGTTATCATCAATAATTACTGAACCATATTAAATGTTTTTTTTCCTGCACTGAGTATAATAATTATCTGATTTTTCTCTATTCGATGATTAACGTAATAAATTTCATTGATACATTTCCAGATGTTAAAGCAACAGTACATTCCTTGGATTAATGCTACTTAATCATGATTCGTAATTTTTAAATTCAGTGTTCAATTCACTTACTAGTATTTTATTTAGAGTTTTTATATCAAGAGTCTTAATCAAAATTACCCTATATTTCCCTGTCATTGTAATTTCCCCATCTAGTTTTGTATCACTATTAATCAGCTTTAAAAATTGACCTGACCAGTTTTTATTCATTTTTATTTATTAGAACAACTTGACCCAATCAGGAATAAACTATTACAAGAACTACTGGTTGAGATTTTGTGTAATTCATCTATAATACCATATACAGTTGTATTTTTTTAGGAGGGGGCATCTTTGACTACCGATTTCATTTGTTTATTCCCATTTTATATGGTCTATTGACATCTTTATATTTACCAACAATAAGAGTGAATCCTAATGTAAACTGTGGACTTTGGTGTTGTACATTTTATGGGTTTGGACAAATGTATAATGATATATATCCCTCAATATAGTATCACGCACAGTATTTTCATTGCCCTAAAAATCCTTTGTGTTCTACCTATTCATCACTCCTCCTCTCCACCAACTCCTGGCAACTACTGATCTTTTTACTGTCTTTATAGTGTTGCCTTTTCTAGAATGTCATATAGTTGGAATCATAGCATGTAGACTTTGGGATTGACTTCTTTCTCTTAGTAATATGCATTTAAGATTCCTCCCTGTCTTTTCATGACTTGATAGCTCATTTCTTTTTAGCACTGAATAATATTTCATTGTCTGGATGTACCACAATTTATTTATCCATTTACCTACTGAAGGACATCTTAGTTCCTTTAAGTGTTTGCAATTATGAATAAAGCTGCTATAAACATCCACGTGCAGGTTTTTGTGTGGAAGTAAGTTTTCAATTCCTTTGGGTAATACTAAGGAGTGCAATTGCTGGATCGTATGGTAAGATTATGTTTAGTTTTGGAAGAAACTGTCAAACTGTCTTCTGAAGTGGCTGTACCATTTTGCATTCCCACAAAGAATGAAAGAGTTCTTGTTGCTCAGCCTCCTCGCCCGCATTTGGTGCTGTCAGTGTTCTGGATCTTGGCCATTCTAATAGATGTATAATAATTCTCTTTTAAACTCAGGTAGCAGTTAGTCTTGTGCTTGTAGGACTATGAGCTTTAGTTGCTTACTGGCCTCAGCTCCTGGAGGTCATTCACAGTTCCTTGCTTCACTGGACTCCCCAATATGGCCGCATGCCTCCTTAAAACCAGCAGGGGAGCAAGAGACACCAAGAGATTTAAGAAGTAGTGTCATGTGGAGCAGAGAGTTCCATTAAGTAGAACATTTTAAAAACTATTCGTGTAATTTTGTAACTACATTTAATTGGATTTAGAAGTCATTTGGAATTGAAAAAATGAAAACCTGACATGCACACCAGTACTTCCAACAGCTAGACTGTGCAATAAGAGAGATAGAAAAGCAGTTCTTAAAGAAAGACATAGGACAAGGAGAGGTTTACTCTTACTTTTTAGGTAGAAAAAATACGGAACAAAATTATCATTTTCTTAATGCTTTAATAAAAAAATTATATTTTATGGAAATTTCTAAGCTTTTATTTCTTAATAATCTGCCCTGAAGGTGGTTGTCCAAACTAGTATTATTTTTAATATTAGTTTTTATTTATACGATGGTTTAGATTTTACTAAACATCTAGTATATCTTCATTTATTTATTTAAAAATGTGCCAAGTTTTAAGCCAAATGTTATGATGACACTATTTGGTTTATTTTTCCTTTATTTATTTCCTTTGTTGTTTTATTTATTTTTCATAAAAACTTCACAGTATGTTACATTCTTGTGCACTACAATGCACTATTATCCTCATTTAGCATTTGAACATTACAAGGGCATTTGAAGTAGGTTACACATTAAAACGTAATTTATTCACACACATACTGGGAAGGGTAAGTTATCCATTTCCTAATTACGGCTGGCATCAAAGGGCAACCTCAGGACACCGAGTCAATCGTCTTCTGCCTGCTTTACCTGCTCTGTTTGCTTGTTCTCAGGTAGGTACCTCCCAGAAAGAGCAGACAGAGCTACCAGCCACTCCAGACATCTAACAGCTCTTTTCCAATAATTCCAGCTGTAGTTCTGGGCTGAAACATCGCTGAAATTGATTAGCTAGTCTGGGTCCTCAGCCCACCAATTGTGTAAGGGAAGTGGGGTCGGCTCCCCCTGAACACGTGGACTCAGATGGGGAGGAGGAGTTCCTCAAAGGAAAGTCAGAATGTTGTATAGAAAAAAAGGGGGAAAGAGGCTAAGGAAGAACAAACAAGAGATGTGGAGTGTAATAATGCTCGTAGAGGTTAAGTACGTTTCCCAGGGTACAAAACGTGTTTGTTGTAGGAGACAGCCTCACACATTGACCGGACGATTCTAAATCGAGTGCTGGTTCCACTACACCAGAATTTCACCTGATTCAGGAGGAGGAAGCTTATGCTTCTGTTGTGGAATACATCGGGATAGTTATTTACAATTTATAAAGTGTTTTCTTACACGTTGCCTCACTTGAGGAGACAGTAGGATATGTACGACATATACGTTTCTCATCCTGAGTTCCTTCAGCTGTACCTGTCAGCCTCCACTTTGTTAAACTGACTACGTGAAGCTCAGGAACACTCAAGATCAGAGCTTCTCTCTCTCAGCTTTCCTGTGGCAAGAACATGTGGTGAAGTCGTTCTATTATATCCCTGCTGTGATGCAGCCCGAATGTAAAGTAAAGCCGGGAAGAGAGACTGATCAACCAAAAAAATAATAAAGCTAAATATGTGCTTTCAGCAGAGCATATATATGCAAATGCTGTTGATAAATGTTTAAGCACAATTCCCTAAAGTATGGACAGTCCAGTCAGAGATAACTGAGGATTGATTATATATGAAAAATAAGTTGTAGCTTCATATTCCAGTCAAGATTCCTGACATTGAATTACTCTGCAGCATAATGAGAGGACTATTTTAACACAGCAAGAACATTCTATTACAAAACAATGCAAAAATTGAAACCAACTTATTACACAGGGCAAATCCAAATGCAAAAATGGAATGACAAGTAATGCAAAAGGATAAAATTTCATACTTTGTACATAATGATAATCATTATTACATTAGATTGAATTCAGTACTCAGAAATGTTTCTTTTTTCCTAATCTGTATTTAATTTTTTAAAGGTTCATTCAACAACCTATAATAAATGATGACCAGTGGAAACCTGAAGAAAAGTTTCTAATGGCATTATTACTGAAGTGCATGATTTCTACAAAGTTTTATTTTCTTTAGTTTTTATGTAAGTTTTTTTCCAATTTTGCTTAAAATATTTTGAGATTTGTGTGTGTGTGTGTGTGTGTGTGAGGAAGATTAGCCCTGAGCTAACATCCGACGCCAATCTTTCTCTTTTTTACTGCGGAAGATTGGCCCTGGGCTAACATCTGTGCCCGTTTTCCTCTACTTTATGTGGGACACAGCCACAGGATGGCTTGACAAGCGATGCGTCGGTCTGCGCCCGGGATCCGAACCTGCGAACCCCGGGCCCCCGAAGTGGAGCTCGGGAACTTAACAGCTTGTGCCACCAGGCCAGCCCATTTTGAGATTTTTTTGAAGTCTCAGTTTCATCTTAGGACAGAACTATATGTTTATTAATTTATTTCCTACAAGTATGGCTGTCATTCACTGTATCATTTGCAATGATTGCATCTTTTATTTTTTCATCTAAAAAGGTATTTTGGGGGATGAACAAAATGAACATGATGCAGAGCCTCCCTACAGATAGCTTATTGCACCGTCATGAGCATGAAGCCTGTGCACAAATACCTATAATGCAATACAGAGTATATAAAGGACAGAGCTTGTGTTTGGAGAAAGGAATGATTATTTCCAGTTGGTAACACCAGAGAAAATGTCTTGGAGAAGGTGGCATTTGAGCTAGATTGGACACATGGACATGGAGCATAAAAACATATGAGGTAAATGAAATAAGAGGAAATCCTAAGTTTGCTGTTTGTTCTCTCTCTCTCTCTCTCTTTGGTCTACCCTCTAGATATCAAATTATATACTAGTCTCTAAACACTGTATGTTCTTTTAGAGTACAGTTTGGATTAATGCCTGGAATTTCCTCACCTTCTCCAAGGGAACATTATCCTCAAAGTTCAATCTCAAATGCTACCTTCCCTGGAGAGACTTTGAAGGTGTTTGAACAGTACTGTGAAATGATCAGAGCTGTGCTTTTGGAAGTTTAATATGACAGCAGAGTAGAAGATAGTTTGAGCCAGGTAATAGAGAAATGCAATTGTGTTGATGTGAGGAAGAGCTTAACATTAGACAATACCAGGATCTAGGAAGAGGTAGAAATATTGTGAGAGATTTGGTTACTGATTAATCATACTATATTTTGTGCTTTCTTATCTTGGAGTAAGGTGATTCTTTTAAGATAAACTGGGAACATAGGAGAAGGGGAAATGTTTGGGATAGCAAATAATGAGTTGGATTCTAGTCATATCAAGTTAGAGGTGTTTGTGGGGCATCCAAATAGAGATGTTCCCTAGACACTTGAAAATGAAGATTTGGAGCTTATCAGGACAAAAGTGTCTAGAGTTTGGCCCCATACAAATGAACATTGAAAGAATGAAATTAGGCTAATATGCTAAGGGAGATACACAGAAATGAGAAAAAGGTACTCCAGTTGTAATTGTGTTGCTTTAAGTATATTGTGTGTAAATATTGGTATCGGCTACCATGAGAAGTGATGAAATGTTAATATCTAAAGATGTTTAAAGATTAAATAGACTCCTTTCTACAGTAGTTCACCCACACTAAGGATTCACCAAGGACTCACCAAGACCATCTGATTCTAATGTATTTAACCATTTAATGATTATAGAGCTAAATATACAACCTGAGGTTAAAGGTTAATAGGAAAATCTCCCCCAAAATAAAAGGAAACAATAAACACACATCTCAATGACCAGCTGTGACATTTAAAAAAGTCACTTTGGTGAATTCTAGGTGCTATTTTTATGTTGTTAAAAGAAACCTCCACTAGACAGTGATTGAATTTTTAATAGGGGCAAACATTCAAAACAAAACCAGTTGATTGTTTCTCTTTTTCCCCCTTTCAAATAAGTAATGTGAATGCGAGCTAGTGTCAACAGAGTCCGAAACAATCGTCATCTCCTGTCTCATCTATTTTGCTACCTTTTCCTGTAGAGAATATCTTTATTCTCCCTACCCCAGCAATTCGACCTCATCACTCACAGTATACTCTTCATTTTCTGCATCTGCTTTTTAACCATGTGAATCTACATTTACTAAATAACTTCCCACCACACCTGTTTTGTTGCAGTTTGGTTTTTATCAGGAGCGAATGAGAGATTATAGAGGAGAAAATTGTTTCCACTAGCTCCTCTTCCCCTAAAGGAAGAAGTCAAAAGCTGTTTGCATAATCTTCCCAAGAGTTACTAATGAGGAGATCTACAGATTGGAGGACTGAGATATGCCTCAGCAAATGTTCCAACAAACTATCATTTATAGATCCTGATAGGGATTGAGGGGTTTGAGGGGAATAGGAACATAATCAGGATTTAGATAAGAATCTCATTCTAATTCTTTGATAGGGTGTGGGTTTAATTGAGAATTTTAAATATAAAGATGGCTACCTCTGGATTCTGAAAAAGACTTCTTGGCATTTCCAAGGGCATTTAAATAGATAGCAGTGGAGTGACTCATCTGTATGTCTAATTTTACTTCAAATGTTGCAATAGATATTTAGCAGACATGATTACCATCTGTCTAGACTCATATCACAGGAAAAAAAAAAAGGAAAATGAGCTTTTCCTGACCTAAGTGGCCTTAGATTGGAAGAAAAAAAGGACTAAGAAAAGGGAGAATATGTGAATATGCCTAAGAAGGACATTTCCAAAAGCAGAATTAACTGAACTAGGAGAGGCAAAAGAAAAACCAGGGGGAGACGCGGTCCAGGAACTCTGGACTGGCGACCAGACATACTTATTGGAATGAAACAGACTGTAAGGAACAAAGTGACTTCTAGGAGCTGATACGAAGGCTGGATGTACAACTGCAATCCAGTTAAGCAGCCACATCTACAGTAGGGTTCTGCCAGACAAAGAGAGTCCGGGGGCAGGAATTCCAGCATTGGCAGCATATAAAAATGGTGATAGGCAGATAGGACCCAGACACTGGTCTGGGTTTTCAGGGTTGCTAGGACTCCATCCCTAGTTAGAAGAGCAATAATTAGACAGAGCTCCTGACATAGAAGAATTGCAGTATAATGCAGGTTATCGATACAAGACCTTAGGCCACATCTTAGCTGAAACAGTGCAGGAACTTCACCATTGGAATTAAAGTTTAAGATAGGGTCTTGGTCATAGGAATAAGGGAAGCTAGAACTGATACACATCATTAAGGGGAACCAAGAGCAAGCTGGACATGAGGCAAATTATCTGAACTAGAACTCCTTTACTCTCCACTGATTGGGACAGAATTAATTCCATAGTTTAGAATGGATTTGTGGTTTTATGCAGAAGTTAAGTTGCTCCAGAAGCAGGAAAGTAGAGAAAGATACAAAGAGCACATTTTGTACTTTACTCATTAATGATTTATTCAATCAAACATTTATATATTTATTGAGCCTTTCCTATATTCAAGGCTCTGAGCTAACCAGGGTTTGAAGATGTGAAGGTACCAATCTAACATCAGAACATCTAAGGTATAGTTGTGAGACAGATAAACAGATAAACTTGAACTCTATGAAGAAAATACTACACCAGATTATTTTTTAAAATGTTAGGAGAATATAGGAATTTCACTAACTAATTTGGGACAAGTCAAGAAACATCCCCGAGAAAATGGCATGTGAAATGAATCGTAAAGGTTAAGTTTATTTTTTCTAACTGAAGAAATTGGAGGAAAAAGAGAAGAAATAGAGTAATTAATAACAATAAAAGCTACCACTTATTGAATAATGGTAATAGCTGTCACTTAGAGTTATATATGTCATCTTATTTAATCTTCACATCAACTCTGTGTTAAGCACCGATATCTCCACTTGACAGATGTAGATTCTGAAGCTCTAAGAAGTTAAGTCATGTGCCCAGGTTCCCAGAGCTACAAGTGAAAACGCTGGATTTTAAAATTGTTTGTTTTGTTTTTCTTCAAAAACATCTGCTCTTTCCATTATACAATAATGCCTCCAACATGTCCTAGGAGGGGTGAGAAGTGAACTATGTCAGGAGCTTAGACTTCACCGGCAATGCTTTCACGGGAATTGGTGAAACTGGAGAGGCCAGAGCTAGAGTGGGAGGGCCTCTTCAGGAATAGGTAGGAGGAAAGGAAGAAATTAAGCTTAAGAAGAAATCTCAGGTCATAAAGGTTACTGAGATGGTAAATTATTCATCATTAGGATGATGAAACTTCATTTTATGGTAAGAGCTGTAGTATTTTTGAACTAGAAAGAATTTAGAAAATTATGTTGTTCAACTCTTCAGATTTATAAGTAAAAAGACAAAACCCGGGTCAAGGACATAAATTAGCCTGAAATTAAGGCTTCTTTAGTTCTACATGGGAGCTCTACTGAGTCTGCACTTCTCCCTTTTAGAGTAAGTGATGTAGGGCCACAGTTGGAGTGGAGAAGTGAGCACAGGAAGATGAGGGAAAGAGAAGACAGTGTGTAAGGCAGTGAGTACCATGAACACGGGACTAAGAAATTAGGCAGCCAAGTACTCATTTTTCTGGTTTTCTCAACACAAATCAATTAACTAACTCCTCCAGTTTTGATGGTTGAGATCCCACAGGGTGTTTGGGGCCTAGGAAGTATAAAAGAGATTTTCAGTAATTTTCATTACTTCATAATAATGGCAAACTTCATTATGAAGTTGATTTGTAAGTGACCAACACAATAACCCAGAAAAGTCAATTGCTTAAGTATATTCCTAAAACTACAGCCTTTAGTTCTAGGCTGACTTTGATAACTACAACCACTAATAAGCCTAAGAATAATTTATTCACCTGTTAACCAAGGGCTTTCTCATCAAGAGGAAATTGAGCTGACTCCAAGTTGATCATAACAAAAATACCAAAAAAAAAAAAAAAGGAAGAAAAGAAAACAACCCTCAGCTGTATCCTAACTGCAGACTTTTCGTTACTGTTGACAATGAAAATGAGAGTCATAAAGAACACAGCTGGAATTTTAACTCTTAAGTTGAGATCAAAGATTTGGCAGTTAGAAAAATCATCCTTTTGACTTGTAAACAAAACAAATCTTATATGGATGTCAGAATAAATAAAGTACTTCTTTTTTAAACAGTTACTGTTTTGGCTAAACTCTACTCATCATACCTATTAAGAGATTTAAGGTAGAGAATTTATCACTCTTATTGCCATCTTAATCTCAGACACAATTATTTAAAATGAAATAAATATATACTTAGCAAACAAGGAAGATATATTACTAATTGTCCACTGGGCAGTCAATTGCCAGTTCGAGTAGCCATTTGTATAAACTCTGTCAAACACGCTGACCCAAACACGTCTCTAGCGATTTCCAACATCTGGCTTAAAAGCTTCCCTGTAATTATTTTCATTTTGCATAAGCAAAACTCACTAAACCCTGCATCTGTGATGGTGATATACAAAACATATAAATTTGAAGGGATTCATTAGATAATGCCAAAGAAAATGTACCAATGGCTCAATGCCATTTAACTCCTGCACTTTTGGTGAATTAGCCAGCAGTGAAGGCCTTTTTCTCTTCAAAAGATCATATAGATTATACAGTGCTTCTTGACTTGTTTCTGCTATAGTTTTACTGGAGTGTTTAATACATAGAAGTTGACATATAGCAAGGATACAAAGAAGTGAGTACTTTTTCTTGACGTCCTTGGCATCTCTGATTTTCTACAGGAAAAGACAGGTTCTTATTTTGGTACAATTTTCTTGGAAGGATACTTAAAACACATTCAACACATTGTTTTATCAAGCATTTTCCGAATTGTAATGGTGTGCAGTACAAACATACAGATTCTCAAAAGACTGCAAACAGTTGACAAATCCTCAATTATAGATGCATATATTTGTGAATGGAGTATAGATATACATTTTTTCTGATATCAGGAAAACCTCTCCATTATATCATAACTTGTTCTAAACATGTTGTGTTCTGATTGTATGTTAGAATGCCACAATAAAATACTACCTGATTATACTTTGATATATTAACCTCAGTTAAATATACTCGTCCATATCAAAATGTTCAGAACTGTTTTGAGGATATGTTTATTTTCTTAGCTCTCATCTTTGGTTAGCTATTTCTCTCAACCTGTTCTAGGGAAACTGGAATAGTCTAGGTTGGATGATGTATATTTATTAGCTTCAGAACCACATCTGTGTGCTTAGATTGGAGGAAAGGTCATAAACACAATGAATGTTGCTAGGAAACCATGCCTTTTAGTCAATTTAGTTGTGAAGATGAAAGGGTTTTTTGGTACAAAGATGGGCTTTTTGTATAATACAATGAATAATCATTTTATTTTGATATTTGAATTTATCATTTAAAAATAACACTTTTCATTAGTAGCTTTCCTATTTATAACTTACTTGGATTTCAAATGTTTGAAATTCAAGACATGAATGTAGCTTTCTATGAAAAGAAAGATTTGTTGCAATTTTCATTTAAAGAAAATAATGTTGTTGATGAAATTTAGGGATATCTAATCCTCAGAGCAAGACATATGAATCATAAAAAGATTAATAATCAAATAATAAAAGTCAAGGAACAAGTAGCTAAGTCCCTTGAAATAGCCACTAAATGGATTTTGAAAGCTCAAGTGCTATAAACAACCCTGACACTTCTTTTTGTGTTTCAAAACTACAGGACCATGATTCTGGCAACTTTTCACAAAGATTAATCTAAAAGGAAACAGACGTGTTTTACTGGTCAACAATGATTAGATGATTCTTGGACATAACTAAGTACCCTAATTCCACTGGACCGTATTAGCCCACTTAAGCACCCAATTAGAAGCTTATGTTGGCTATGCCTGTATCTACTGATTTTGAATCAAAATGTAATTTTAACCATGTAATTTTTTATTGGCACCATTTCACTAGAACATGTAGTAGCATTTGGTGGTACAAGTTGTATTGATGATGACAAATCCAGCAGGTTAGTACTGCAATAGACATCAGTTTTTTGAGTATGTGACTTACATCCCTTCTTTTTAGTAACTAATTCTCCCATTCCATTTTATTCTGGTGGCTCTGTTAATCACTTGGTCCCATATTCCCTCCAAAAGGGTAGATATGTCACTCAGATTGGCCAATCAAGAATAATCCATGAGTCACATGTATTTGAGAAAGAGAAAGAAGGCCAGTGTGAATGGGGCATAATCAGGGATGAGGTGACAGGAAATGAGGTTGTGGAGGTAGGCAAAAGCCAGATTGTGTAGAGCCTTGTAGGCCAGAGCAAAAAATTTAGATTTTTTCTAAGAATAATGGGAAACCTGGAGTTAGGGAGGAGTGGGACATGATCTATTTATGGCTTTGAAAAGATTATACTGGCTGCTAACTCAGAAAGGATTGGAGGGTCAAGCCAGCCTTTAGGAGGCTGTTGTAGCGCTGGTGAAACATGATACTGACTTGGGATAGCTAGTAGCAATGGAAACGGACAGAAGTTGACAGACTCAAAATAACTTTTGAAGACGGAGCTAACAAGCTTTGCTGGTGGATCGGATATAGAGTATGTGGTTAAGAGCGAGATCATGGATGACTCCTAGATTATTAGCTTGAACAACAAAGTGCGGTGCTGCCATTGAATGAAATGGAAAGACTGGAGGAAAAGCAGTATTGAGGGTGCAATTAAAAGTTCTGTTTTAGGCAAATTAAATTTGAGAGTATCTCCAAGTAAAGATGTTAAGTAGGCAGTTGCCTGCGACATTTGGAAGACAGGATTAGCCAATTTTTGAGTCAATCACAAACAGTTAATATTTAAAGCCATGGGACTGAATGAGATCACCAAGAGACAAAGCATGGGAAAGAGAAGAGAAAAGGACAGCAGACTTCTTTAAACAACACACTTGGGCCGGCTCCCTGGCTTGGCAGTTGAGTGCGCGCGCTCTGATGCTGGGGGCCCGGGTTCGGATCCCGGGCGCGCCCTGAGGCACCACATCTCCGTCCAACCCGAGGCCGAGTCCCGCGTACAGCAACTAGAAGGATGTGAACCTACGACATACAACTGTCTACTGGGGCTTTGGGGGGAAAAAATGACTAAAAAAAAAAAAAACAACACACACCTTAAAATACAATAGGTGATTAAGAGTAATTTTGATCATGAAATAAAATGCCTCTTTTTACACTTATTTACAAAATGATTTTTCATACTATTCATGCACATAACATAAAACTAACATGTGCTAAGTATTCAGAGCAGTCTATTCTTACCACGGTATAGATGGGAAAATTGAGCACTGAGAGATTAGATGTCAAGACTCAAGATCCCACTGCTAGTAAGTGATGGAATTAGGCCCAGATCAGAGACTGTTCTAACTCTAATCCCTTGCTTTTTCTGTTAACCTTGTTGGAAACTCTCACTTTCGAAGATAAAGGCCCCCAGGGCTATTACTGGGGCTATTTGCCTCTACACTAACATCCTAAGTTTATGATGCTTGAGTTCCCATGTCTAATTAGTTTTCTCTCCTAGCCTTTGTTCTCTAATGTCACTTCTTGCAGCAACCTGCCTCAGAGAGTTTCTCCCTCTAGTGATCTACCATTATTATGCTATGAGCTGTGAAAATAGATAATCAAGACCTAGAATTATTACGAACATAATAAGTTAAAACAGTCTTCGAGAGACTCTTGTTAGTTATATGCCGTGACCTTAGTCATTGTCTTGAAACATATATCATGGCTATTCAGCGCCTTTCACTTATTTATTATCTCATTATTTTCTTTTTTTTTTTTAATTTTTTGTTTATTGCAGTAACATTGGTTTATAACATTGTAAAAATTTCAGGTGTGCATCATTGTACTTCTATTTCTGCATAGATTACATCATGTTCACCACCAAAACACTAATTACAACCCATCACCACACACATGTACCGAATTATCCCTTTCACCCTCCTCCCTCCCCCCTTCCCCTCTGGTAACCACCAATCCAATCTCTGTCCCCATGTGTTTGTTTATTGTTGTTATTATCTACTACTTAATGAAGGAAATCATATGATATTTGACCTTCTCCCTCTGACTTATTTCACTTTGCATTATACCCTCAATGTCCATCCATGTTGTCACAAATGGCTGGATTTCATCTTTTCTTATGGCTGAGTAGTATTCCATTGTGTATATATACCACAGCTTCTTTATCCATTCATCCCTCGATGGGCACTTAGGTTGCTTCCAAGTCTTGGCTATTGTGAATAACGCTGCAATGAACACAGGGGTGCATGTACCTTTGCAAATTGGTGTTTTCAAGTTCTTTGGATAAATACCCAACAGTGGAATAGCTGGATCATATGGGAGTTCTATCCTTGATTTTTTGAGGAATCTCCATACTGTTTTCCATAGTGGCTGCACCAGTTTGCACTCCCACCAGCAGTGTATGAGAGTTCCCTTCTCTCCACATCCTCTCCAACACATGTTGTTTCCTGTCTTGTTAATTATAGCCATTCTGACGGGCGTCAGGTGATATCTCATTGTAGTTTTGATTTGCATTTCCCTGATAGTTAGTGATTTTGAACATCTTTTCATGTGTCTGTTGGCCATCTGTATATCTTCTTTGGAGAAATGTCGGTTCAGGTCTTTTGCCCATTTTTTAATTGGGTTGGTAGTTTTTTTGTTGTTGAGATGCATGAGTACTTTATATATTTTGGAGATTAAGCCCTTATCAGAAGTATGGTTTGCAAATATCTTCTCCCAATTGTTAGGTTGTCTTTTCGTTTTGTTGATGGTTTCCTTTGCTGTGCAGAAGCATTTTAGTTTGATGTAGTCCCATTTGTTTATTTTTTCTATTGTTTCTCTTGCCCGGTCAGATGTGGTGTTTGAAAAGATGTCGCTAAGACCGATGTGGAAGAGCGTACTGCCTACGTTTTCTTCTAGAAGTTTCACAGTTTCAGGTCTTACATTCAAGTCTTTAATCCATTTGGAGTTAATTTTTGTGTATGGTGTAAGGTAAGGGTCTACTTTCAGTTTTTTGCATGTGGCTATGCAGTTTTCCCAACACCATTTGTTGAAGAGACTTTCTTTTCCCCATTGTATGTTCTTGGCTCCTTTGTCAAAGATTAGCTGTCCATAGATGTGTGGGTTTATTTCTGGGCTTTCGATTCTATTCCATTGATCTGTGTGTCTGTTTTTGTGCCAGTACCATGCTGGTTTGGTTACTATAGCTTTGTAGTATATTTTGAAATCAGGGAGTGTGATACCCCAGCTTTGTTCTTTTTTCTCAGGATTCCTTTAGCTATTCGGGGTCTTTTGTTGTTCCATATAAATTTTAGGATTCTTTGTTCTATTTCTGTGAAAAATGTTGTTGGAACTTTGATAGCGATTGCATTGAATCTATAGATGGCTTTAGGAAGTATGGACATCTTAACTATGTTAATTCTTCCAACCCAAGAGCACGGAATATCTTTCCATTTCTTTGTGTCTTCTTCAATTTCTTTCAGCAATGTTTTATAGTTTTCGGTGTACAGATCTTTCACCTCTTTGGTTAAGTTTATTCCTAGGTATTTTATTCTTTTTGTTGCAATTGTAAATGGGATGGTATTCTTAATTTCTCTTTCTGCTACTTCGTTGTTAGTGTACAGAAATGCAACTGATTTTTGTATGTTGATTTTGTATCCTGCAACTTTCCCATATTCGTTTATTACTTCTAAAAGATTTCTGGTGGATTCTTTAGGGTTTTCTATATATAAAATCATGTCATCTGCAAATAGTGAGAGTTTCACTTCTTCCTTTCCATTTTGGATCCCTTTTATTTCTTTCTCTTGCCTGATTGCTCTGGCTAGGACTTCCAGTACTATGTTAAATAGGAGTGGTGACAGTGGGCATCCTTGTCTGGTTCCTGTTCTTAGAGGGATAGCTTTCAGTTTTTCACCATTGAGGATGATATTAGCTGTGGGTTTCTCATATATGGTCTTTATTATGTTGAGGTACTTTCCTTCTATCCCCATTTTATTCAGAGTTTTTATCATAAATGGATGCTGTATCTTGTCAAATGCCTTCTCTGCATCTATTGAGATGATCATGTGATTTTTGTTCTTCATTTTATTAATGTGGTGTATTACCTTGATTGATTTGCGAATGTTAAACCATCCCTGCGTACCTGGAATAAATCCCACTTGATCATGGTATATAATCTTTTTAATGTATTGTTGCATGCGATTTGCTAGTATTTTGTTGAGGATTTTTGCATCGATGTTCATCAGTGATATTGGCCTGTAATTTTCTTTTTTTGTGTTGTCCTTGTCTGGTTTTGGTATCAGAGTAATGTCAGCTTCATACAATGAGTTAGGGAGCTTCCCCCCTTCCTCAATTTTTTGGAAGAGTTTGAGAAGGATAGGTATTAAGTCTTCTTTGAATGTTTGGTAGAATTCACCAGGGAAGCCGTCTGGTCCTGGACTTTTATTTTTGGGGAGGTTTGTGATTACTGTTTCGATCTCCTTACTGGTGATTGGTCTATTCAAATTCTCTACTTCTTCTTGATCCAGTTTTGGAAGGTTGTATGATTCTAAGAATTTATCCATTTCTTCCAGATTGTCGAATTGGTTGGCATATAGCTTTTCATAGTATTCTCTTATAATCTTTTGTATTTCTGAGGTGTCTGTTGTAACCTCTCCTCTTTCATGTCTGATTTTACTTATTTGTGCCTTCTCTCTTTTTTTCTTGGTGAGTCTAGCTAAAGGTTTGTCAATTTTGTTGATCTTTTCAAAGAACCAGCTCTTGGTTTTATTAATTTTTTCTATTGTTTTTTTGGTCTCTATTCTGTTTATTTTTGTTCTGATTTTTATTATTTCCCTTCTTCTACTGATTTTGGGCTTGGTTTGTTCTTCTTTTTCCAGTTCCTTTAGGTGCATTGTTAGATTGTTTATTTGAGATTTTTCTTGTTTGTTGAGATAGGCCTGTATCGCTATAAACTTCCCTCTTAGAACCGCTTTTGCTGTATCCCATAAATTCTGGCATGTCGTATTTTCATTTTCATTTGTCTCCAGGTATTTTTTGATTTCTTCTTTGATTTCTTCATTAACCCAGTCGTTGTTCAGTAGCATTTTGTTTAATCTCCATGTATTTGTGGCTTTTCTGATTTTCTTCCTATAGTTGATTTCTAGTTTCATACCGTTGTGGTCAGAAAAGATGCTTGGTATTATTTCAATCTTCTTAAATTTATGGAGACTTCTTTTGTGGCCTAATATGTGATCAGTCCTGGAAAATGTTCCATGTGCATTTGAAAAGAACGTATATTCTTCGATTTTTGGGTGGAATGCTCTGTATATACCTACTAGGTCCATCTGTTCTCTTGTGTCGTTTAAGGCCAATGTTTCCTTATTGATCTTCTGTTTGGATGATCTATCCGTTGGTGTAAGTGGAGTGTTAAAGTCCCCTACCATTATTGTGTTACTGTCTATTTCTGTTTTTATGTCTGTTAATAATTGCTTTATATATTTAGGTGCACCTACATTGGGTGCGTAGATATTCACAAGTGTTATATCCTCTTGTTGGATTGTTCCCTTGATCATTATGTAATGCCCTTCTTTGTTTCTTTTTACAGTTTTTGTTTTAAAGTCTATTTTGTCTGATATGAGTACTGCTACCCCAGCTTTCTTTTCATTGCCATTTGAGTGGAGTATCTTTTTCCATCCCTTCACTTTTAGTTTGTGAGTGTCTTTAGGTCTGAAGTGTGTCTCTTGTATGCAGCATATATATGGGTCTTGTTTTTTTATCCAGTCAGCCACCCTATGCCTTTTAATTGGAGCATTTAGTCCATTGACGTTTAAAGTAGCTATTGATAAGTATGTACTTACTGCCATTTTTTAACTTTTTTTTTTTTCTCAGTGTTTTAGTAGTCCTTCTCTGGTCCTTTCTTCTTCTATACAGAATTGATGGTCACTTTAGTTTGACCTCTGTCTGAAAGCTGTACTCTTTAACTCCCCTCCTCCCTCCTTTTATGTTTTTGATATCATATCTAACCTCTTTTTTGTGCATTTGTATCCATTACGTTCTAATCATGGAACTGGATAATTTTTCCTATTTGTGGTCTTCTCTTTTCCCCTTAAATGAGTCCCCTTAACATTTCTTGTAGCACTGGTTTCTTGGTGACAAACTCCTTTAATTTTTGCTTATCTGGGAAATTTTTGATCTCCCCTTCCATTTTAAATGATAACCTTGCTGAGTAGAGTATTCTTGGCTGTAAGTTTTTTCCTTTTAGCACTTTAAATATATCGTGTCATTCTCTTCTAGCCTGTAAGGTTTCTGCTGAGAAGTCAGCTGATAGCCTTATGGGGTTTCCTTTGTATGTAACTTGACATTCTCTTGTGGCTTTTAGGATTCTCTCTTTATCTTTAATTCTGGACATTTTGATTATGATGTGTCTTGGTGTGGGCCTCTTTGGGTTTATCTTGTTTGGGGCTCTCTGTGCTTCCTGTACCTGGATGTCTGTTTCCTTCCTTAGGTTAGGGAAGTTTTCATCTATTATTTCTTGAAATAGATTCTCTGCCCCCTTGTCTCGCTCTTCTCCTTCCAGGACACCTATAACATGGATGTTAGTGCGCTTGATGTTGTCCCAGAGGTCCCTTAGACTGTCCTCACTCTTTTTAATTCTTTTCTCTTTTACCTGTTCACCTTGGGTAATTTCTTCTAGTCTTTCGTCCAGCTCACAGATCCGTTCTTCTGTATCCTCTACTCTGCTTTTGGGTCCCTCTAATGAATTTTTCATTTCCAGTATTGTATTCTTCATTTCTGATTGGTTCTTTTTTATATCTTCCATTTCTTTGTTGACATTCTCACTGAGTTCATCTATTCTTCTCCCCCAGATCAGTGAGCACCCTTAACACTCTTAGTTTGAAGTCTCTGTCGGGTAGGTTGCTCATTTCTGTTTCACTTAGTTCCTTTTCTAGGGTTTTGTCCTGTTCCCTTACTTGGAATGTATTCTTTTGCTTCCTCATTTTGCTTCTTTCCCTGTGCTTGTGCCTACATATTAGGTAGGTCAGCTACGTCTCCTGCTCTTGGATAGGTGACCTTATGTAAGTGATGCCTTAGGAGGTTTCCAGTGTGCTTCCCTCAGTTCTCAATGTTCCAGGGGTGACCCCTATGTGGGCTACATGTGTCCTTCTGTTGTGGCCTGTTAGCTCTCCCTTTAGGCACCCAGGGAGGCTTAGTTATGCTCCTGGCCAGCTGTTGTAATGCTCAGCTGCTTGTAGTTGTTGTGGGCTCTTCAGTCTCTTTATCAGGTGTGGGGAGCCCCAGCACAGTTGGCTGCAAGTTCTAATACCACATTTGTGTTGCAGTATTTCTTTTAAGTGAGTAGGCCCCCAGCGTGGCAGGTTGTTAGGCTCAGGGCCTTACAATTGCTGTAAGCCTCTAGCCTATTAGGTCTCTTGTCAGCTCTCTGAGGATTGCAGCTGGGTGGGGCTGGCCTCAGGCACAGGAGCACCCAATTGTTTCAGGCTTTGGAAGGTGGGGCAAACCTCCTATGTGGGTCTTTGAGAAGCACAAGTCTTCTGCAGCTGACAAGCCCTGCCGCCCACAGGTCCACACACACAGTCAACACAGTCCTGCCCCGTGTGAGTGCCCCGACCTCCCCAAGCGGACCCAGTCTCTCCACGGCGGGAGCCCCACACACTCCGCCACCGCCCCACACTCTCCACCCGCCCCCTGTGCACACCCTGCCCCGCTCAAGTCGGCTCAGTTGCCAGGCTGCAGAGAATCCAGTCACCAATCTATGCAGGCCCACAAGTTGCCTGAGGGCTTGTTGTTGGGTGGGGCCAGTCTCTAGGGTGGGCTGCCTGCCCTGGCTGAGCTGGATTAAATCGGTGCTCTAGCGGGTGGAGCAGACCCTGGGCTAGCAGGCCTCAGGGAGAACTTCAATGGCGTCTGTGTCAGCACGCCCACACCAGGCCACAACAATGGCTGCCGCCAATGTCCCAGTCCCTGGAGAGGTCTCACCCCTCACCGAGATGCACTCAGGGCCTATTAGGTGAGTCTCTTGTCACCAAAGCACTGTGCACCTTTCTTTCTGGTGATTTTAGGATGCTTTCCGAAACGGGTTTGTGCGCAGGCCCTTTAAGAGCCGGTTTTAGTTTCTTTGTGAACCGGGTTTTCTGGGGGTGCTCCCCAATGCTTTAGTAGCAGGAAAGTCAGATATTATGCCGCTGGTCTCGATTGTGCTGGGTCCACAATATGCCCACAGCGGGGGCGCTCCCCGGCTCAGGGCCCCGTGCCTCCAGGGAGGCTGCGGACCTGTGCGCTGCTCCCGGCGGCCGTGAAGCTGGCGGCTTGTGAAGGCGGCGTTTTTCCTCTCCAGAAGGGAGTCTCTGCCTCTTCCACCTCAGTTAGGATTGTCCGTTGTTGTAGGAGTTCCTCTCATCCAGTTTTCAGTTCTGTCTCAGGGGTAATTTTTCCACGAGTAGTTGTAAATTGGCTGTGTCCACGGGAGGAGGTGAGTTCCGAGTCTGCCTACGCCTCCATCTTGACTCTGCCTCCTCTCATTATTTTCATTATTATTTTTGCACTTATGTTATGAACTGATTAGCTTGCCAAATAGAAGACTTTTGATGGCTAGTGCAATTTTTAACACTCGTGCATTTTTTCTTGGACCATATACTGCACTAGCCCACATTAATAAGACTCCCAAAGATACCTTTCATTCCCAATTTCTGGGATATCTGTTCTAAAATGTCAAAGGGAAGTTTTGCTTGTTCTTTTATTGTTCTTTTGATTGTTCTTGACAATCCTCAGCTAGCCCTTTGTTAAGAAGGCTACATTAAAAAAAAAAAAAATCACTCCATTTGTGTGTGAATAGGGTCTTCTAGGAAGCAAGGAATTCTCTATCCATTCAGCTTGGGTGTTTTGGGGGCTAGTCACTACTTCTGCCCCCTTGATCCTTCTTGAAGCTGATCTTCAGGTTCCTGTGCTTTTTCCTTTGGCAGAAGGAGTTCTGTGCTCCCACCATTGTATTCCTCTCATCCCTCATGCAGTCTAGATCACCACTATGTTTAAACGTTGTTGATGGCCAGAGCACAATATCTTCTCTTACCAAACAGACCCCAGACTCCTGGGTTTGCCAGATGCTTCCTCAAGCAATCACCAAGGAATTTCACTTTTATTCTTTTCATAGTAGGGAGTTATTAAAAGAATTTTAGCAGAGAAGTGGCATAGTTTTGAACAGACTGTGTTGGCAGCAATGTAAATGATGGTTTTGAAGGGATGATGATGGAGGTGAGTAGAACCACTACAAGGCAAAGTTTCCAATGAGAGTTGAAAAGGGTATGAACTACCCAATAACACTCAGGATAGATAGGAGAGGATATATTTTAGAGATATTTAGAAGGTAAAGTAATGTAGGACTTGCCTATTCATTGGAATGTGGGATGAAGGATGGGGATAATTAAAATGACTTGTTCGTTACTGACTTGACCCAGTAGTGGGTCACGTCACGAAATGTGGTAGAGACATGAGGGTAGAGATGGGGAGATAATGGGTTCTGTCTCAGGCTGGTTTAGTTTGAAGTGGGTCTGAAATTTTGGAGAGAGTTCTGGGGGCCAAAAAAGAAATTTGGGAACTTCAGATATAAGTGGTCATTAACACCATCTCAATCAATGAGATTACCCAGAGAAACTATTTCAAATAAGAAAGGAGAGGATGGAAGACTCACAGAAAGTCCTTTAGGAGGTAGTTAGAGACAGATTTCACAAGCAATAGATATTGAGGAGAACCAGGAGAGTTGGGGTCATACCTGCTAAAAGAAGAAAAAAATACGGGAGAGAGTGACCACTAGTGCTGAAAGGCTTAGAGACATAGGACAGACGAAGATTGAAAATTATCCACTGAGTTTGGCAACCAAGAGGCCAGTCTTCTTAGGGAGATTACTATCTGTGGGATGGTGAGGAAAGAAATCCAATTAAGAAAGTTGTGGAGCAAATATGACTTAAGGGTTGAAGAGAGAAAGGCTAGACTGTTTTAAACATTGGTCAGTAAAGGAAAGGAGAGAGACAGGCTATGGTTACAGTGGGAATAGAGTTTAAAAATAGTTTAGTCAGTTTTTTTTTTAACTTCTAGATAGAAGATGCTTAACCTTGCCTGTGTGCTATAGGATAAAAGGCAGCAGTAAGGTGAAATTTAGGATGCAGAAGAGTGATAGAGTGGAAGTCTCCAAGGGGATAGGAGGGTCGGGATCAGCTATACATAAAGAGGAATGGCCTTGTCTAGAGGAAAGGATATTTTATCCATGGAGACCAGAGGGAAGTGAGTAAAGATGGGTAAAACAGACATAGTTGTGGGGTGAGAAATGAGAGATTTTAACTTTGATGGCAGAAACTTTCTTAATGGGAGAAGTAGGAGGTGAGGTCAAGACCAACCAACAATTTTGGGTATCCCACTGTTGCCAAGGTACCCAGGTATGGTACATCTTAGATTATAAATACAAATAATTGTTTTTAAATGATGAACGCTAAAATAATCAACTTTTGCCTTTTTTAATGTGCTAAACTACCACAAGTATAGAGTATTATGTATCAGATCTTATCCACCATTTCTGCAGAGCATTACCAGTGTTGATTATATTCGCAGTTAAGTTATAGGCTAGTGAAGTTATCTTATTGCAAGATCTCTGCATTATTAATCAACTGATAGAAGTTTCCACCTTTGATTGCATCTGTTTTTAAGTTAAAATTAGCCAAGAGTCATACAATTTAAGAAATAAATTTACCCTGGTTTTATTTTAACCATTATTCAAATCAAATAACTAAAGGAGGTACCCATAAAAGTAATTTTTTCTTGTAAGTTTTAGTCATATGAATTATGATTGCAATATATATTCCAATTAGAATTTGTCAGTTATGGGCTGCAATTCAATTCTTTTAGGAGTTGCCCATCTAACTAATATCTGTAGAGCTGCTCACAAATTAGAAAACCAGAAGCCATAAATTCTAATCTCACCTCTACTACATGCAGAACAAAAAACCTTTCTGAACAACCCAGAGAAGTCTTGAAGCTATTGTTGTTATACATTGCTATGCGCAAAAAAACAGATATTTCTCTATAAAGATATCAATTGAGAGGCTGTCTGGTACTGTGGCTAAAGTAGACACTATAATGTTAAAAAGATCTGGAATCAGGTGATCATTCTACCACCTACAGATGCATGACCTCGGCTTCCTCCTTCATAAAATGAGATTGACAAGAGTGCTTACCTCAGGGTCGCTGTGAAAAGAGAAGATCATTCATGTAAAATGTTGATGATAATAGCTGACATAGTAAGAACTCAAGTAAATAATAAAGTATAATTTACTAACTACCACAATAAAATAATATAAATATTCCTGCATAGAGTGAATCACCTTATATACTCACTGTCTCAATGAAAATAGAACTTATTATTCAAACTTCTAGTCACTCACTTCCAAACCAAAATAAGAAAGAAGGTACAATCTTCCAAAAATTCAGGATGAACTCTATGAAAAGTCTTTTGATCCTGATCTATAGAAATGTACTTTTTTTAATGACAATGAATGGGGACTACTGCAAAGATTAGGATGTTCTACAGGAATTGGTAAAAATGCTGTGTGTGTGTGTGTTTGTGTGTGATTAAAATAGAGAGAGAAAAAGAGAGAATTTATGCCAATGTAGAATTTACATCAAAATATTACAGGAGATATATGTTAATGAGGAAAAAATATGCACAATTGTGTTTATGAGAGATCAGTATTAGTAATAATCTTAAATAATTTTATGAATTATCTGTAATCAGATTTTCATCTGATATCCAATGACCTTTTCATTGCATACATGTCACTTTTATGACACAATATAAACTCTTATTGATTAGTCTTAACCAATTTGGATAATATGCCTATGAAAAGAAATGTATATGTATAGGTATAGTTCTAGTATCTAGACCTACCATACCCTAGAACACTCACTAGCATTTCCAGGCAGAAATTTCAGTAAACACAAGCATTTCTGCAGCCAGGTGTTTAAAGCGCGTGATATAAGAAACCTTGGCAGTAGCTGAAGCTCTGCCCTGTGGTCTTTGGCCTTATAAACCAATGATATAATCCGAGAGATCAAAACCACCGGGAAACAGGTATTCTTGTCTGTCCTGTGCAATTCTGTATCCTTGTACATAGAACAATTCCTAGCCCATAAAAGGGGCTCATTAAACAAGTTTTTGATAAATGAATGATTCCAGACCCTCACTATAGCCTACGAAGAGAGAGGGGCTGGTGGAAGGTGGGCAGCATCAAGGCAGATTCCCCAGTCCTGCGAGAACAGTCACTAGACAGCAGGGGCTGGTTTTAAGGGGCAGTGAGAGCAGAGAAACATTGGCTAAATTCTTTAAAAAGGGTGGGGGAGCAGTTAGGGAAAAATGTAATATTGAGTTTTAGGTTTAGAAAACACAAATGAATATAGCTCCAGAAAGACACCAAACAGTAGTATCAGTCCACAGAGGAAATTAAAAAGAAAACAAAACGGAAGAAACAGGAAACACAGAAAACTAATGAGCATATGTACCTCTTTGCCAGGTGCTGACCTGAGAGTATTACCACTCTTTCGGTTCTCACAACCACAGTACGAGGTGGCTACCTTCATTTTACAGATTAAGAAACTGAGGCATAGAAAGCTTGTACAAGATGACCTAATTAGGAAGCAGGGAAGCCAGGGTTTGACCCTAGGTCGCTGGCTCGAGGATGTACGTTTTGTCTCACGTGTCTACCTCACACACAAAAGGTCTGCATGGTCACTGGCAATGTGTCCCTCATAAAGAACTCAGTTAGTGGAATGCATCACCACTTGGTGTGTCACTGTGCTCTCTGCCATTAAGTTGCTGATGGCCAGACAAAATGGTAGTGTCTCTGTCAGTTTCCTCATCAATAAAATTAGTATTGTCCAGACCTATCCAGACCGCTTTGCTTGGATATTGTGTGAAAATAACCAATCAATGATCGTAAAATGCTTTGAAAACATGGAGTGCTGGATCCAAGTTCAATATTATTATATGAGTTTACAGGGTGATAGCACAGTCGTAAAGGTCAAAGCTATTTCGAACTGCATACAGAAAGGCATGCTGATGTAGAATAGAGAAGAAATCGTTGTCTTTATAAGAAGGGGACTAGGAACTGGGGATATTTTAATGGAAATATTTCTCATATTTGTAGGCGCTTAAGAAACCCCAAAACAAAAAAATTAATTGGAAGACATAATAAATGTAAAGGGAGAAGACACAACTTCATTGCACCAAGCATTAAGGGATGACAACGATCAGATTAGGATGAGGAACTAAAGATATTGATCTAGTTAAGTGAAAACCCAGGCTAAATAAACTAACAAACTACGAATATTTGAAATGTGTAAATAAAAAAGTGAAATTTAGTCTGAGAGTTAAAGGAATGACTAAAAAAAGAAAAGAAAAGAGAGGAAGAAGGAAGGAAGGAAGGAAGGGAGGGAGGGAGGGAGGGAGGGAGGGAGGGAGAGAAAACAAGGAAAGAAAAGAAAGAGAAAGAAAGTCATTCGTACTTAAGCCATATAAGAACAAATATTTACTGAAATAATTCTAGTTTGATTTGATCCATTTTAAAGATTATGAAGCACTGACCAATCAATCCAGCTGCAGAATCAGCATCGATCATGTCAAAGGCTGGCAGGAATTGCCGTGCACGGTTCAGGTCATCCAGAGCCTTAAACTGATGCAAATGGTCCCCACATCCAGACTAGCTCATAGGATAAGTAAAGACTTGCCATTTGAAATAATGAAAGAAAGTCTGGAAAAGGATCCTGAAATTGTAGGATAACAAAGGATCTCTATTCCAGCAGAGCCAACTTGTTAGACCATTTTTCCATCTACTTTATGATGGAAACAGGTGAAACGATTTTGTGAAACAGGTACTATGTCAAACATTTGAAAATTCAGGGCTCTGGAGCAGTGGTTCTCAACCTCAGTGTCTTACTCAACACGCGGACGTATCCCAACAAATGCAAGGAGGTCGGTGAGATGGTTGCTACTAGTAAAGCCAATAGCAAAGATTTTTTGAGCACTTAAATGCCAGGCTCTTTATATGAGATAATTCATCTTATCCTCAAAACAGTTTTATGAGATAGTCACTCTCATTATCCCATTTTCACAGATGGAGAAACTGAGGCATGGGGGAGTTAAATACCTGTTCAAAGTCTCAGCCAGAAGTGAAAGGGCCAGGAGTTTAAAGATCAAACTTTATCTACTATTAATTTGTGAATAATTTAACTTAAAAATAGAGATGATTTAAGATCAGTTCTCTAAGAAGAGCATTTTGAGAGTAGAATGGTGGTTGTCAGAGGCTGGGGGTGGGAGAAGGGGAGATGTTGATAAAAGGGTACAAACTTTCAGTTATAAGAAGATGAATAAGTTCTGGAAACCTAAAGAACAGCGTGGTGACTATACTGTTAACTAACCTTATTGTGGTAATCATTTTGCAATATATATGTGTACTAAATCATCACGTTGTACACCTTAAACTTATACAATGTTATCTATGTCAATTATATTTCAATAAAACTGGAAAAAAAATCAGTTCAAAATAATAATAATAAAAATATATTGTATACTTGAAATTTGCTAAGAAGGCTCTCAGATGTTCCCATTACAAAAACCAGGTAACTGTGTGAGGTGATGGATGTGTGACTTAGTTTGATTGGGGTAATTATTTTACACAATGCATACATATATCAAAATATCGCATTGCATACCTTAAAAATATACAATTTATACTTGCCAAAAAAATAAACAAAAATAAAAAAATACATGAAAAACTTCTTCATTAAAAGTGAGAAATTGTTCTTTATTCTTTTTTCTCCTTAAACTTATATTTCTGTTCCACTCTCTCCATAAAATTTTCTTATTATATTTTTATTAATAAAATATATTTATCCATAACAATGTCATTTATATAAAAAAGGAAGAGCATTTAAACTTGCATCCAAGCATGCTTACCTGACCAGGAGGTTAAGGTAGGAATTATCCAAACCCAGTGGAATTATCCACCCCTGGGAGTGTTTTTCATGGAAAACTCTTTATCCATAAATTTTTGGAATAAAGTCTAGAAACCTCTGGTCTAGAGAACCACAAAATATTTTTATTTCAGAGACAGTCTTTCTACTATTAAAGTCTCTTTTCCAGTGAAGAAATATTATCATCCTTAATTAATGTCTTCCAGTCTCCCCTGAATATTAAAAATGAGATCTTAATATTTCAGAGAAGTCTTTTTTTTTTTTTTAAAGAATAGTTTGTGGGTTTTTTGAGGAAGATTGGCCCTGAGCTAACATCTGTTGCCAATCTTCCTCATTTTTTCTTTTTTCTCCCCAAAACCCCAGTACATAGTTGTAGATCCTAGTTGCAGGTCCTTCTAGTTCCTCTATGTGGGACACCGCCTCAGCATGGCTTGATGAGTGGTGAGTATGTCCGCGCCCAGGATCCGAACTGGCGAACCCCGGGCCGCCACCAAAGCGGAACTCGTAAACTTAACCACTGTACCACCAGGCCAGACCCCAGAGAAGTCTTAATTCAAGAGCATGGCCACTGCTCAGAGGGTGGTGTTTATAGTCAACGTTTTTAGTTTTGTTCTTGAGGCAATAGATTCTACCTGCCTACTCAAAAATATGTTTCCTTAGTCCATTTCCCATTCCCAGGCCCCATTCTTCAAAGACCCTCTAGATCTGGACTGCTGTTTGCATCTTGAATTGTCACCTGCTACATCTCTGAATCAGTTGGAGTCTCCATAACCTATGATACTCTAGTACCAGATTTTGGGATTGATACAGATCCCAAAAGTCTTCTAGCCCAGCATTTCTTAAAAAGCTTAAATGCTTTACTGTTCCCACCAGCTGGACTCTTCCGTTCTCAAATATTTCTTCAAGTCTTTGGGCAAATCAAAAACATAGCTTCTCCTTGCATAAGAATACTTTAAAATAGCTGAGCAATTCCCTGGGCTCAGTGTACCAACCACAGGCTTTGCCTGGTCTAGTTGGA